>NC_030436.2:9382500-9730000 GCF_001660625.3 Ictalurus punctatus
AGGCTGTGGGAAACTCCATGACCGAGCCTGTCATAGTCCGCTTAGCTCTCAGTGGCTCTCGGGATTTAGCCAACGGAAATGCTGCCCAGGTCAGATCGCTATCCTGCCTGATCCCGTGAGGCCTTCCTGTTTCAGCGGGAGTGATTGTTAGAAGCAGCCCCTTTGTTCGGTTTCTCCCCATGACCTATCTCGTACCTTAGTTCTGACTAGCCAGGTGGCTGCCCGGCTCACATCTCACTACCTCACCACCCACAAGGATCAGGATATACTGTGTATACATACAAAGGTCTTAGGCACATGCAAAGAAATTTTGTACAGAAAAGATTCCTTCAAAAATAAAGAAATTAAATGTTTCTGCTTAAAAACAAAACTATAAATGCAGTAATAAACAGTAATAAATGAAACAAAGCCACTATTTAGTTTGACATCCCTTTACTTAAAAAAAAAAATGAGTAGTCTCAGATAAACTTTCTACAGTTTTGTAAGTAAATGAGCTGTAAGTTTTATTGAGCGTCTTACAGAACCAGCTACGGTTCCTCTGGATACTTTGACTGTCACACTCACTTCTTACTTTTGCAGCAAGACCCAGCAGCCTTCATTGTGTTTTTTTTGTCTGAAAAGTGTCTCTTGCCACTTAATACGCTGTGTTCTTCAACTTCAAACAGTTTTCTGTAACATTTCATTTAGTGCTGGAAAACGAATGTTTAGGAATCTAGGAATGTACTGACTTGATAATGTAGAAATGTAAATGTAATGTAAAAAATCTATAACAAAGATTGTACTAAAAAACATAGGCTGCCTAAAACTTTTGCACAGTACTTCTATGTACATATGTATTAGTGTTGTCAATCGATTAAAAATCACAGTCTTGGGATGTGATTAATCACGATTAATCACAAGTTTAAAATACTAGGATTTACTTGTAAACGTGCAGTGTTGTAATAAATAAATGCATGAGAAACTGCTTTAAGGAAACAGATTCTTCAGCAACCATTAACATTAACATGTTTAACAAATGTTCAATAACAATCTGTAAATTTGTTTCCATATGAATTGCAGGCATATTTAGCAGAAACCAACAACTGTAGTAAAGTCAGAAATAGTTTACCTGTAAATGTTTTGCATAGTAATATCAACTCAAATGAATGCAACAATAAGTAGGCCTATTTTATAAAAGGAATGCCATAATGTCTGTGAAGAGACAGAGTGAACAATCTCTACATTCTTGGTTAAAGATAATTACTTCCAACCGTGTGTATCTGTGCAACGTACCTCCTGTCAACCAATCATACAAACTACTCTTCTTTCAACGGTTGCTCAGGCAGACTAGCTTGTTCACATTTTCAGATGATAGAGCTGACCTCTTCTTCTGCAGAATGTGGCTTGATAAGGGAACAGTCTTGGCAACAACGTGGCACTGTTGAGGCAGGTGTAGCCGAGTACCTTGCAATATGGGCCAGTTTACCATATGTACTTGCTTGTGATGACCACCACTGTAGTGGACATGCTGACACAGGGCTCTGCCTTGTACCTCTCTAGAGATTTATCTGTGGACAGTACCTCATCATCAGACTCCGACTCTGATCCTATGAGTAGGAGGGCCGTCTTCTTTGGTGGCTCTGCCTCCACTTTTTCTCCAGAGGTCTGTGGTGCAGGTTCTCTATCCTTCAGCATCTCACTCAGCTTTTGCCACACCTCGACCCTCTCTGCTCCTGACAAGCACCTAAGGTTCTTGAACCTAGAATCTAGAGCGGTTGCCACCTTTACCCACCACAGGTTTGAGTTCTCCTTTCGCCCGGTGAGGTCCTTTGTGAATGCAGCCTCGAAGCGGGCTATGTAGGCAGGGTCAACATCAGAGACCATTGTTGTACGCAGGGTAGCACCATGGAGCAGGATACATACTTTTCACCACCTAGGAGCTCAGTGATGTACCTACAGTGCAAACACAGCACTACACAATGACTACAGTTTTTCATTCAGATGGCATCTATTTAGGGTATAGGTCTTAAAGGATCCTTTAATGATAAAAATGAATAGTTTATTTAAAAAGTTACTGCTTTTCTGATTCTTCTGATTAAAGGAGGGGGAAAATTGCAGAAAAAAGGCATCTTCACATCTCCTTTATCAACTCTTTTCATTAAATTGGTGTTTTATTATGAATTCCTTTATAATGTAAGAAAATGCCTCACTTATCTGCTTGAATTGGCAATGTAACTGTATCTTTGCCACAAAAAATATCTTATACTCTCAGAAAACTTTACCTTTTTCTTGTCACTTTTATACTTTTTGTGCATTGTTTTTTACATGGTAATGTGAATGTAGTCTATCTTTAAAAATGAGCTTTAATTATATCATTAATTAGTTTTAGAGTAATACTAGTTTTGTACCCCAAAGTACAGTGGTGTGAAAAACTATTTGATTTCTTCTGTTTTTGTGTATATCTCATACCAAATAGTTTCAGAAATTAAAACAAAGGCAGCCTGAGTAAACACAAGATACAGTTTTTAAATATCGGCACATTAGTGAAGCTTCCCAGAAGTGGACGACCTTCTAAAATTCCTGCAAGAGCACAGCAACTATGCCTCCAGCAAGTCACAGAAGAGCCAAGGACAACATCAAAGGACCTACAGGCCTCTCTTGCATCAATAAAGGTCACTGTTCATGACTCCACTATCAGAAAGATACTGGGTAAAAATGGCTCCATGGAAGAGTGGTGAGGCGAAAACCACTGCAACCCAGAAGAACATTAAGGCTCATTTGAATTTTGCTAAAACACACCTTGATGATTTGCCTAAAGAATAAACAAAATCAAAATAATTAATTATAATAATTTTATTAGTCTTAGCATAACTTAGCATTCCTCGCGTTTCAATTATCCGTTCGTTGTGTTATATTTACACAGCCTTCCAAGTCCTCTGTAGTATTATCACGTGCGTGGTTTTCGGGACGCTAAGGTCATTTTAAGTCGTTTTAAGTCTAAATCATGTTCAAAAGATCTTCCCTGTGTTTCAGTGCTGTTTCACACTCAGTGATGAATCAATCATTACTTGGCTTGAGAATCCTGTATGTCAAGAGGTTTCACCTAAAACACACAGTCATAACCTCCACAGTCATTCCAGGCTTACTTTAGAAAAGCGATCGTGTTTTCCAGTGAAATGGCTCTGAATGAGCGGTTCATGACATTAGTACGTTTCTTATCTTGTTTTAACAGCGCAGCAGTAACACATAGTACCTTCATATTTCTACAATTAGCGCACACAATAATCTGCAGCTTCTGATAAGGCCTTTTGTTTGAATGTTCAGCCGAGGAAACAGAGTAGCATTTTTCATTGTTCGAACCCTTTTGGCTATAACGCGTGGCGGGAAAGGTGGGAATCGGTCCAGGGTAAAACCAAAGGTGAGAAAGTGTCCGTCCTTTGTCTGAGCAAATAATGAGCCGGTTCCAAAAAATGCTTGCTTGTCAGCACCATTTCAATATCACCATGCTGTTAAAAAGTCGATGATAGGACACGGGGTCGTGAAAGTGCAGCTCATGATTTCTTACAGTCTATAAAAGGTGAAAATTACATAAACTCAACACCCATACAAAGACGGTCACACAGGTGTTTACTTAAATGCAATTGCTTTAGCTCGTTATTAAACTAAACCCGATACGCATTCGACCATTTGCATGAATAGTCAAATGGGCTTACTGAATGCGTTAGTCGTATTTATTGCTTTATGCAAATGACAAAAGAACTTCTCACCCTTTGGGGCACTAAAATGGGCCATTTCCCTCCTTTTACAACTAGCTTTCTGTTTATTTGTCAATAAAATACACTCAGAGAGACACACATACTGTGGTGGCGACTCGGTATGGAGTGCTTAAATGTTCCGAACAAAAGACCTGCAGCGGAGCGAAAAGAGATGGGGAACAAAAAACAAACGAGTAATGAAATTATAACAATACAGACAGAGAGAGAGAGGTACGCGAACCACAATGGCAGGGAACAATTGTGCCGCATCAATGGAAAAAAAAAGGAGGGGGGAGGACCTGGACAATAGGGCCGGTGACAGCAGGACAATAGCCGCACTGTTTTCAATTAGACATTATCTCATACACCGAGTGGCAGGTCTCATTGTGCCGGGGGGCTATTTTCAGGGCCGGCTTTGTGTGGGCCACCGCCAATATTCCCTTCAGCCCCCACAGAGAGAGCCGGCCCTTTTATTCTCTCCACTGTTTGTTTTTTTGCTCAGCACTAAACTGTGGGTGGCTGAGAACAAACTGTCTGCGAAAGGGAAGAAAAAGAGGACAGGGTACTACCTTTGCCTTTGTCGCTCATTAGACAATTAGATTAAACATGGATCTAAGCATGCAGAGTGGATGCGCTCAGACTGTTGCACGAATTTGACGTGTATCGTCTGCAAGGGTTTCTTTTCAGTGCTTTCAGGTGGTCTAAATATAATAGGCTCTTCTTCGACCTCATATGGTGTCTCCTCACACGTATAGCTGTGCCTTGTGCCTTGACATTCAACATATTAATGCAACCGGTGGGTTAGGGCAGATATTAGGCCTGCTTTGCATTTAAACGTGTTAACATAGCACATAATAAATCATGTGATCTCTTTTACAACAAACCATCTGGTCTGGATTATTATTATACAGTATAGGTTTCTGATGAAGCTTAACAGATGCTGTCTGTGGCCTGAAGCTGGAAACTCCACCCTGAAACAAGTTCAATATTCGTGACTTGTTTAGCAGTTCTGGTGTTGGTAGCTGATGCATTTTCGTTATTCCTGTGAAAAGCTAGCAGCTGTGTGCTGCTTTATAACATCACAGGGATGACATCGTTATTGCTAGCGCAGTTACAGTGGAGAAAGAAAATGGCAAAAGTCTCAAACATGAGCAACAGCCATCGTTTCTTTTCACGTTCACTATTTTTAAACGTCATTTGAATGCGAAATCCACTGTAGGAGTAGTGGAGACGTTGAGTTCAAAGTCCCAGAATGCAATGCAGCCACACAACACAGAGTTACGTCAGAGACACGGTTTGACGAGCACGGTGCCGTTAATTAGCATGAAAGTTGAAGCTGGTTTAGAAAATAGTTTCGTTACAAAATGGATTATGTTTTTACTTTATTTATATATACAGTTCGATGCAATAAGTGAGATTGTTTGACATGATGATTCTCATGCCTGCTTCCTGAAAAACCTCAGACACATTGCATGCAACGCTATAAGAGCTGGCTCCGGCACCCTTTTATATCTTTGGACAAACGCAAAAATTTTGATCACTGCAGAAGATGCATTTGCATCTGTATCTTTTGCATGATCCAGTTCTCAAATATTCTCAAACTAGGCTGCTTGTTTCAGGTGTAAATATATTTTTCAGAGGCGTCATCATGTATAAAGCTTTCTGATGAGATAACATTTGAGGCTAGGTCACTCGGCCCATCTGTTACTCTGGTTTTAACCTCATTTGGGCTATCTTAACCGAAAACGTCTAATTTTGTGAGCTTGATATGTTAAAAGTGAAGGGCGTTGTTGTTTAATGCACTTTCCTCAACTTGTTTGTTACTGTTAGAGCGGAAGCAAATTTGGAATAGGTTGCGGTCTTCCGATGGTTTCTCAGAAATAATGTGCTCGATGTTATCGGACGTGTGTTGATTTTAAAAAAATAACTTTTTTTTAACATTTGTGTCACTTTAGGTGTTCTCTATCAGCCCAAATGCACTGCGGTATGTGTGACACTCTATATCTGTATGTGTTCCATGGGTTTCATTCGCAGTTTGGTGAGGGCCTCATGGGGGTTTTTTTTCCTTGGGTTTTTTTTTTTCCTCCATAGAATGCTCACATAGACAAAACTTCTATATTGGTTTGAGTGTAATCAAAAATTGCACCAGCCAAGCGAAATAGGCATTTCATGTGGTTTTCGTTCCTCTCCTGCTTTTCCTCTCTCTGCACCACAGAGCCTCTGCCTCTGATGGCACCTCAAGCTCGGTATCCAAATGAGGTCATTATCGAAGGTCATGGACGTTTTCAACTTCATAAATTATATAGTAATACTTTCTAATGAGGTTCCTTTAAATAATAGAATTAACAAACTGTACATTTTAATGTTAGAGTGTTAGTGGTGCTTAAATTGTATGACATTAATGCTAAAGTTTATGTTTTGGTAATGTTACCTAATGTGGGAAATGATGTTAGTGAAGGAAACCTAAATGTAAAGTGTTACTAATTAAAACATGATAGGGAACGATGTTAAATGAAAATAATCGACGACCGGGTGGTGTGATTTCTGCCACACATGAAGCAGAGTTACTCTTACCTCCTTAACGTTCATTATTTTCCTGTAACAGCTCATTTGAAAGTGCTTTACTACTCTTATATCATAGGAGTTTGCCAAAGATTACATCCATTCGTCCAATTAATGTCCTGCTTATCCTACACAGGGTTGCCGGGGATCTTGGGGCACAAGTTGGGGAACACCCTGGACAGGGTTGTCACACACACACACACACACACACTACGGAGAATTTGGAAATGACAATCTGGCTACATGCAGTCTGTGGACTGGGGGAGAAAACCGGAGTACCCGGCGGAAACCCTTGAAGCACAGGAGAACTTGCAAACTCCATGCACACAGAGCAGAGGTGGGAATCGAATGCTCAACCGTTCCCTCAGTAGCCTTCTCAAATTTTTCCTCTTTCATGAAGTTAATAGGACAAAAAAAATTTTTTGACTGAGAAACTGTGAAATATAAACTCCAGTCCTGAAGACTATGCTGTGGTGGAAAACCTAAAATGACAGCTTTACCTCTGACTGCTACAAAGTGCTGACACTGGAGACTCCTTCCGTACATGTTAAATAAACTCCTCACAGGAAACATCAACATATCAATGATTCCACATTTTTTTTGGTAAATACTAACGAATTTTAAAATCTGTTTATTATTAGACATAGATCATGTGCAGTTTCCACCACACAAGCCCCTGTGAATGAACTCTTGCTATAGAAACGACAGAAGATGTATTAATTCAAACCCATGATTTGCAGCTGCACTACTATCAGACGTTCTGTTTTATAAAAAAGATTAACAGATCAACACATTCTGACCAATCAGAATCCAGATTTCAATAGTATTATAAATCATTTGATAGTTACTTCATGCTGGCGCGTTAACGGTTATGCTCATATATTTAAAAACAACCATCATGTTGGTTGTTTTTGTCTTTTAACCTTTAATATCTTCATGAACGTTGGAGATACTGGGGATAATGTGGGGATGGGGGTCATTTTCTTTGCCCACACATAGTAAAAACAACAACAACAACAAAACATAAGGTGGGTTATGACAGGAAGGAGAGGCTAAGGCAGTCTGTAGTTGTGAAGTGTGATAAGGCTGTAAACAGGCAAGCATCACAGTAATGCTCAAGAAAGCGTTTAATGTTGGCTTCCTGTATTCTCGCTTTCATGGTCTTTATTGCTTATTCTAGACTATTGAATGGTATAAAATATACGAGTTGTAAGACGTGGGAGTTGAAGATTTCATAACACCTCCACTGGGAAATGTTAAACATCAACGGTTAAGTTTCTGCACCATTCCATGGTTGGGCTCTTGAGCAAAGCGCTTGAACAGCCCTTAATTACTCAGCTGTTGCAGTCAAACTCACTTATAAGACAATTTAGAGAAATTAATACCACATTAATTAATTCAAATTAGTGTGGTATTGGCATACTGTGTTTAATAATGAACATTCGTCAATTATAGTGAGTGCAAAAGATTGCTCTCCTGATGGTTATTGAAGAAACAAAAAAGAAAATGCACCTGTTTTTTTTTTTTTTATACCATGTATCCTCCAAAAAAAGAAAACAAGAATAACCATCCAGTTAAATATGAAGCTTTAACATGATGAAAATGAACCTTTCAAAAAAGAACCAAAAACAAGAATTGCCTTGATACTGAACCCCGAATTGTTCACCATGAGATTCATTTTTTTCAATACTTTTACGTTCTCTTGCAATAGTTTTGTGTTCCTTAACCATAACTGCATTCCCTTGCAATAATTTCGCATTACCTCTCAGTAAATTTCTTTATCACCCAATCATTTTTGTATTCCTCACAATAATTAATAAAACATTTCCTCACAACAGTTTTGCATTCTCTCGCAATAGATTTGCGGTCTCATACTCATTTTTGTGCTCCCTGATTTTGCATTACCTTGCAGTCATTTTTTGCATTAACTCACAATAGTTACGCTACCTAGCAATCATTTTTGCATTCTCTCACTATAATTTTGCATTCCCTTGCAGAAAAGTTTGCATTACTTAATAACGTTCCTTAATAATGAATAATGTTCCCTCACAATAGTTCTGCATTCCCTCTATTACGCAATAGTTATGTGTTACCTCTGAAACATTTTTTGCATTCTGGCTCAATAGTTTTTCATTCCCTCGCAATCGTTTTGAATTCCCCTACATTAGTTACGCGTTACCTCGCAATCATTTTTGCATTCTTTCGCAATAGTTTTGCGTTACCTCACAATAAAATTTTGTGTTCCCTCTGAATCATTTTTGCATTCCCACGTAATAATTTTTGCATTCTCTCACAAGTTTTGTATTGCCTTGCAACAACTTTTGTTTTCCCTCACAACACTTTAGATTTGCATTCTCTCACAATAATTTTTACGCCCCCTCACAAACATTTTGTGTTCCCTTGCAAGAGTTTTGCATTAGCTTAAAATCATTTTTGCTTTCCTGCATAGCAAATTTTGTGCTCTCTGGCAATAATTTTCTTTCTCAATAATTTTGTGTTCTCTCATGATCATTTTTTGTGCTCATTCCCGATAGTTTTGTATTCATTTTTCTGTTCAGTCGCAATGGTTTTGCATTCAGCACCCAGCAGTGTCCATAGCACTTACAAGTATGGGGATATATTGACATTGCTTAGTACACATGGGTATGTAATTACTGAACAAACACTAAAGCATATTCTGGACATATTGTGCATACAGTGGCAAGAAAAAGTATGTGAACCTTTTGGAATTTCATGGTTTTCTGAATAAATTTGTCATAAAATGTGATCTGATCTTCATCTAAGTCAAGGGTATTGACAAATATAATGTGCCTAAAATAATAACACAAAATAAATTCTGAACCCTCATGTCTTTATTGAACACACGCATTCAACATTCAAAATGGCAGTGTAAAAAGTAAGTGAACCCTTACAATTAATAACTGGTTGACCCCCCCTTGGCAGCAATATCCTCAACCAGGTGCTTCCTGTAGCTGTGGATCAGACCTGCACATCGTTCAGGAGGAATTTTAGCCCATTCTTCCTGCAGAACTGCTTTAGCTCTGTCATATTCTTTGGACGTCTCATGTGTATGGCTCTCTTCAAGTCATTCCATAGCATCACTATTGGGTTGAGGTCTGGGCTCTGAATGGCACTCCAAAAGGCGGATTTTGTTTTTCTGAAGCCATTCTGTTGTGGACTTGCTCCGGTGTTTTGGGTCGTTCTCCTGTCGCATCACCCAGCTTCTACACAGTTTCAACTGACATACAGACATTCTCACATTATCCTGAAGAATTGTCTGATATACTTGGGATTTCATCTTCCCCTCAATGATTGCAAGCTGGCCAGGCCCTGATGCAGAAAAGCAGGCCCAAATCATGATGTTTCCTCCACCATACTTTACGGTTGGGATAATGATATGCCATGCCCTTTCTACGCCAGATGTAGTGCTGTGTGGTTTTTCCAAATAGTTCAATCTTAGTTTCATCAGTCCACAAAACATTTTGCCAATACCACTGTGGAGTGTCAATGTGCTCTTTTGCAAACTTCAGGCGTGCAGCAATGTTCTTTTTAGTAAGCAGTGGCTTCCTTCGTGGTGTCCTGCCATACATACCCTGCTTGTTCAATGTTTTATTTATTGTAGACTCATGAACAGAGATGTTAGGCAGTTCCAATGATGCCTTCAAATCTTTGGCTGTCATTTGGGGTTGTTTCTTTACCTCACTGATGAGTCTTCGTTGTGCTCTTGGTGTCATTTTGACTGAGTGCCCACTTCTTGGTAGAGTAGCAACAGTCCAAAAGTGTCTCCATTTGTAGACTGGTGAATTTCTAAAGTCTTTGAAATCACTTTGTAACCCTTGCCAGCTTTATGTAATTCAACAATTCTTGACCGTAGATCCTCTGAAAGCTCTTTCAACAAATCTCATCATGACTCTTTATGTGTGTCTCCAGAACTAATTTGGAGAACACTAAATACTACATTTGAGTGAACCAAAAAGCTGCTAAATTGAGATTAAAAATGTAGGGTGGGCAAAGGGCTAGACAATGTGATGCTATAATATTGATATTGTGAAAAATTATGTAACAATGCATTTTACATTTATTTCATATACATTTTGCATATACAGTCCTCTCCAAAACTATTGACAGCAAGGTCAATTCATTTGTTTGTGTTATATACCAAAGACATTTGCGTTTGAGATCATAAGATGGATACGAGACGAGGGTTTATGATTTCACCTTTTATATCCTGGTGTTTACATCTAGATGTGTTAAACAACATAAAACATAGAACCTTTTGGATCAGACCACCCAGAACTTTTGTGGCTCATCTCTGTTGTTTTCTTTGAACGGTGGATTGTGATACCTTCACCCCTGCCCTGTGGAGGTTGTCGCTGATGTCATTGACTGCTGTTTTAGTTTTTTTCTTCACAGCTCTCACAATATTTCTGCCATCAGCTGTTGTTATTTTCCTTGGCCAACCTGTTCGACGTCTGGTTGCTCAGTACACCAGTGGTTTCTTTCTTTTTCAGGACATTCAAGATTGTTATATTGGGTAAGCCCAATGTTTGTGCAATTTCTCGGACCGATTTTCCCTCTTTTCTCAGCTTCAAAATGGCTTGCTTTTCTCCCATAGACAGCTCTCTGGTCTTCATGTTGGTTTATCCTTTTTTAACAACAAATGCAGTCTTCACAGGTGCAACCTAAGCCTAAAACCACAAGTAGATGTTCAAAGCTATTAATTGTTTAAACAGTCAGCCTAACAGGACACACCTGGGTAACAAGAAACACCTGTCAGTCACATGTTTTTGCTCACCTACAAATTAAGTTGTCTGATACAAAATGTGCATGTTGTTTAACTCGTCTACATATAAATACCAGGAAATAAAAGTTTCCAAAATTCTAATATCTCTTCTTATATTCATCTTTTGATCTCAAACTCAAATGTCTTCAGTCCACAGCAAAAACAAATGAATTGGCCTTGGTGTTCCAATAGTTTCAAGGGGACTGTACATTTTGTTTATTGAATGAAAATTATTTAATTTTAGTGTGTGTTGTATTGTTGAAATCTCTTCAAATATTATAATAAATAAGAGTAAGCAAACATTTGCACTCAACTGTATAAATTCCTTATTACAAGGACATCATGGTGCTCAACAATTGGACAAAACAGTGTTATATTTACACCATGGACTCGTGGGTTTATTTAATAAGTTAAATCAGATCTGTAAAGTCTATGAGTCAGCTGATTCAGTGCTCCATTCCTTGCTTTGTGTGTGTGTGTGTGTGTGTGTGTTAGATAAGTGTTCCTTTGTGTAACGGTGAAAGCCGCAGTGCATTTTGCGACTGGACAAAAACCCATCTCTTGTCAGAGAAAGTTCTCTCAGTGTGGTCAGTATATCAGCCGTCTCCCTCACCAGGCCAGATAATCCTCCAGGCCAAAGACAAGAATGAATGAGGAGGCTGGAGGGGAGAAAAAAAGTCACTAACTTCACCGCAAGGGGAGATAAAGGTGGAAGACCTGAAAAGCACAGGAGCGAATAAAGGTCGCAAGAGTTTATTTGGATAAAAACCCAGAGAGCTGCTCTGTTAAAAGAAAGGAAGAAAGAGTGGTCAGAATAAAAGGAAAAAGAAATGAAAAGGGCACAAAAAAAAGATTCAGAGAACAAAGATGAAAAGAAAGAGTGAAGAAAGAAGAATGGATTCAGAAAGATGAAAATGGTGAGAATAGAAGAGGTGGAGAGGGTGAAAGAATGGTGGCACAAACAGTTGTGAGAGATGGACAGATAAAATAAGGAGTTGTCAGAAAGAAAGAAAGAAAGAAAGAAAGTACAGGTAAAATAGTGATCCAAGAAAGAAAGAAAGAAAGAAAGAAAGAAAGAATGAAGAGGTAGAATAGAGGTCCAAGAAAGAAAGAACGAACGAACGAACGAACGAACGAACGAACGAACGAACGAACATGTAGGGTAGAGATCAAAGAAAGAAAGAAAGAAAGAAAGAAAGAAAGAAAGAAAGAAAGAACTAACATGTAGGGTAGAGGTCAAAGAAAGAAAGAAAGAAAGAAAGAAAGAAAGAAAGAAAGAAAGAAAGAAAGAATGAAGAGGTAGAATAGAGGTCCAAGAAAGAAAGAACGAACGAACGAACATGTAGGGTAGAGATCAAAGAAAGAAAGAAAGAAAGAAAGAAAGAAAGAAAGAAAGAACTAACATGTAGGGTAGAGGTCAAAGAAAGAAAGAAAGAAAGAAAGAAAGAAAGAAAGAAAGAAAGAAAATGTAGGGTAGAGGTCCAAGAAAGAAAGAAAGAAAGAAAAAAAAGAACATGTAGGGTAGAGGACAAAGAAAGAAAGAAAGAAAGAAAGAAAGAAAGAAAGAAAGAAAGAAAATGTAGGGTAGAGGTCCAAGAAAGAAAGAAAGAAAGACAGAAAGAACATGTAGGGTAGAGGACAAAGAAAGAAAGAAAGAAAGAAAGAAAGAAAGAAAGAAAGAAAGAAAGACAGAAAGAACATGTAGGGTAGAGGACAAAGAAAGAAAGAAAGAAAGACAGAAAGAACATGTAGGGTAGAGGACAAAGAAAGAAAGAAAGAAAGACAGAAAGAACATGTAGGGTAGAGGACAAAGAAAGAAAGAAAGAAAGAATGAAAGAATGAAGAGGTAGAATAGAGGTCCAAGAAAGAAAGAACGAATGAACGAACGAACGAACATGTAGGGTAGAGATCAAAGAAAGAAAGAAAGAAAGAAAGAAAGAAAGAAAGAAAGAAAGAAAGAACTAACATTTAGGGTAGAGGCCCAAGAAAGAAAGAAAGAAAGAAAGAAAGAAAGAAAGAAAGAAAGAAAGAAAGAAAGAAAGAAAGAAAGAAAGAAAGAACATGTAGGGTAGAGGTCCAAGAAAGAAAGAAAGAAAGAAAGAAAGAACATGTAGGGTAGAGGTCCAGGAAAGAAAGAAAGAAAGAAAGAAAGAAAGAAAGAAAGAAAGAAAGAACATGTAGGGTAGAGGTCCAAGAAAGAAAGAAAGAAAGAAAGAAAGAACATGTAGGGTAGAGGTCCAGGAAAGAAAGAAAGAAAGAAAGAAAGAACATGTAGGGTAGAGGTCCAGGAAAGAAAGAAAGAAAGAAAGAAAGAAAGAAAGAAAGAAAGAAAGAACGAACATGTAGGGTAGAGGTCCAAGAAAGAAGGAAAGAAAGAAAGAAAGAAAGAAAGAAAGAAAGAAAGAAAGTTAGGATAGAACTCTACGAAGGAAGGAAAGAAAGAAAGAACGAAAGAAAGACTAGAAAAGAATATGAATAAATAATGAAGAAATGTAAAAATGACAGAAAAACAGATGGACTTGGAGAAAAAGATCAATGAGGAGGAGATAGAAGCAGGAACGAACAGGGGGAAAGATGGACTCGGAAAGATGAGAAATAAAATTAAACAGTGAGAAGAAACTGGAAAAAGATGGTGAATGGTTAAAGAAAGACGGAGAAGAGAAAGATACAAGAGATCTAGCTCCTCTGGCAAGACGAGAGAGAGAGAGAGAGAGAGAGAGAGAGAGAGAGAGAGAGTGAGAGAGCGCTAAAAGGTCCCGTAATCCTGCAATGGTGGTTGTCGAGCGTTGCCATGGCAACAGGCACAAAGGCGCGCGGTTTCCTATTGATGGCTAATTGTATTCCTCGCAGCTCTTTTGTTAATTGTTGTCTGCTCGGCTCCCACTTCCTGCTGGGCGGCCGCACAAAGGCAGGAACAGAGGGGATTAGAAACGGCACAATGGCGCTGGACTCTCGGGCCGGCGAAGCTGCGGCGAGCCGTGAGCGCACATGCAGCAAAAAGAGACAAAAAGAGACGTTAGAAAAAGCTTTGAAGGCGTAACCAGTGAGTTCACCTGGGTAATTCACTCAAGGTGGTATCCCCTTCTCCCCCCCTCCGTACACGCAGATGGCATCACCCACGTCCCGAGCTCAGCGCGCGGCCCATAAACACGCTGAGCTCCTGAAGTAACACTCGGGATAGTTGTTCAGAAGGGAGGATTTAGCCAGTCATTCCCTGATCCAATGAGCTAATCCACATTATCACAGTGCATTACTTTCCCCTTATTAAGTCCATTACAGTAATTCACACACTACCTATCATATTAATGCTCTTTCTACACGACACGGTTTTCATTTTAATTACTTCCGGCTTTACTGGGATGAGTGGAAAGTGCGCTTTTTTAAACATACACTTATTTAATTAAGCTCATTTTATCTTACATAATCTTCTGGCAACCTAAATCAATCTACCCCAGACCAAATCATTAATAAATAAATAAATAAATAAAAAGCACTAATAATAATAATGATGATGAGACAACACGCTAAAGATGAATATAGACTAAATGGAAGGAAAGAAAGAAAGGAAGGAAACAGGTAGGATACAGGTCCAAGCAAGAAGGAAGGAAGGAAGAAAGTGAGGAAGAAAGAAAAGATAGATAGAAAGTAAAAAGGTAGGATAAAGGTCCAAGCAAGAAGGAAGAAAGAAAGAAAGGAAAAAGAAAGAAGGTAGGATAAAGGTATAAAATAAGAAGGAAGAACGTAAGAAAGAAAGAAAGAAAGAAGGTAGGATAAAGGTATAAAGCAAGAAGGAAGAAAGAAAGAAAGAAAGAAAGAAAGAAGGTAGGATAAAGGTATAAAATAAGAAGGAAGAACGTAAGAAAGAAAGAAAGAAAGAAAGAAAGAAAGAAAGAAGGTAGGATAAAGGTATAAAGCAAGAAGGAAGAAAGAAAGAAAGAAAGAAAGAAGGTAGGATAAAGGTATAAAGCAAGAAAGAAGAAAGAAAGAAAGAAAGAAAGAAGGTAGGATAAAGGTATAAAGTAAGAAGGAAGAACGTAAGAAAGAAGGTAGGATAAAGGTATAAAGCAAGAAGGAAGAATGTAAGAAAGAAAGAAAGAAAGAAAGAAGGTAGGATAAAGGTATAAAGTAAGAAGGAAGTACGTAAGAAAGAAAGAACGAAGGTAGGATAAAGGTATAAAGCAAGAAGGAAGGAAGAAAGAAAGAAGGTAGGATAAAGGTATAAAGTAAGAAGGAAGAAAGAAAGAAAGAAAGAAAGAAGGTAGGGTAAAGGTCCAAGCAACAAGGAAGGAAAAAAGAAAGAAAGAAAGAAAGAAAGAAAGAAAGAAGGTAGGATAAAGGTATAAAGTAAGAAGGAAGAACGTAAGAAAGAAAGAACGAAGGTAGGATAAAGGTATAAAGCAAGAAGGAAGAAAGAAAGAAAGAAAGAAGGTAGGATAAAGGTATAAAGCAAGAAGGAAGAAAGAAAGAAAGAAAGAAAGAAAGAAGGTAGGATAAAGGTATAAAGTAAGAAGGAAGAACGTAAGAAAGAAAGAAAGAAAGAAAGAAGGTAGGATAAAGGTATAAAGTAAGAAGGAAGAACGTAAGAAAGAAAGAACGAAGGTAGGATAAAGGTATAAAGCAAGAAGGAAGAAAGAAAGAAAGAAAGAAGGTAGGATAAAGGTATAAAGCAAGAAGGAAGAAAGAAAGAAAGAAAGAAAGAAAGAAGGTAGGATAAAGGTCCAAGCAACAAGGAAGGAAAAAAGAAAGAAAGAAAGAAAGAAAGAAAGACGAGGTCAAACAATATTCCAGACCAAAAGCAATAAAATAAAACAAAGAGTAGCCTAATAATAATAATAATAATAATAATAATAATAATAATAATAGGCCTAATAATAAATCTTTTCTTGTTTGTGTTGCAGTTCAGCAGGTTTCTGTGTACTGACATGAAGAGCTTTCCCTTTAAGAGGGAGGTGAACGGCAGGAGACACAGAAATTTTGGACGCACACACACACACACACGCGCGCGCGCTCACACACACCAGAAAGTGACTTGTGCAGGGAGACCGGACAGCGCCTAGACGTTAGACGGGAGCGCGAGCTATAATGATCTCGAGCTGTGTGTGATTTCTCGTTTGAGCGCGTGCCTCTGATTAAAACGCTGCTCAGAAAGAAAAAACAAAACAAAACAAAACCCAAAACAAAACATCAACACTGACAACTAACGCATGCGGTCAGCGTGACTTCGCAAAGGAATAAGAAGTTCTGGGTTTTTGTCTGGGCGGCAGCACTGTTTCCCACGGAGTGTGGTGAGTCTGAAAGTTTACGCGTGGTCCGAAACGTGACGTAGAGAATGTGTGTGTGTGTGTGTGTGTGTGTGTGTGTGTGTGTGTGTGTGTGAGAGAGAGAGATAGATCTGGTGCGTTTTGCATAATGTTAGATCATTTAGAGGAGGGAAAGTTAGTGATTAGTCTTGGCTCTGTGTGGAGGCTGTGCGTGGTTGATCAGCTTTATAATCTGCTCTCGGATCTCCAGTCGTGTGTCAGTTCTTTAATTAACCCAACACGCGTTTGGGGCAGAATGTTGGTTCTTAACCTCACACTATCCCTCACCCTCGTGTTGTATTCATTTGGCCATGCTGCGCGCGTGCTGCGTTCAACTCCACATCAACACAGCAAACGCAAACCCTTTGCCACCCCGTGGTGTGTGAACTGTGCAGTAATGAGTGTGTCAGGTCTTCACTTCTTGTTTTTGTCATGTGACAGCTGTAACACTGATTTATTGTGCCATAAACAAGACTGTGGTAGAATCTCTGAAGTGAAATCAAAGAGCTATTGTGTTTTTTCCCTAAACTATTAATAGCAACAGGTACACCTCACACACGAGGATGGACGGACATGTGCATATGACAATGATGACAACACGAACAACGCTACACATTTAATTTTAATATTCAGTAACTGCGGTTTTCTTTCTTTCTCTGACATGCACCGATCGTAACATTATAACCACCTGCCTGATATCATGTACGTCCTACTCGTGCCAACAAAACCGATCTGACCCGTTGATGCATGGACTCCAGAGGACCTCTGAAGGTGTGCTGTGATATCTGGAACCAAAACATTAGCAGCAGATTCTTTAACTCGTGTAAGTTGTGAGGTGGGGCCTCGATGGATTGGATTTGTTTGTCCAGAACATCCCAAAGACGCTCGATTGGATTGAGATCTGGGGAATTTGGAGGCAGTCAACACCTTAAACTCTTTGTCATGTTCCTCAAACCGTTTCTGAATAAATTTTGCAGTGTGGCAGAGAGCATTATCCTGCTGAAAGAGGCCACTGCCATTAGGGAATACTGTTACCGGGAAGGGGTGTACTTGGTCTGCATCAATGTTTAGGTAGGTGGTACCTCTTCCACTGCTCCATGGTAGGTGCTTTCAGCAGTGTACAGGGGGTCAGCATGGGCACTCTGACCGGTCTGCAGCTACTCAGCTCCATACACAACAAGCTGTCAGAACTGTGTTCTGACTCTTTTCGATCAGAGCCAGCATGAACTTTTTCAGCAATTTGTTCTACAGTAGCTCTTCTGTGGGATCGGACCAGACGGGCTAGCCTTCACTCCCCAGGCGTCAATGAGCCTGCCTTGGGAGCCCATGACCCGCTCACCGGTTGTCCTTCCTTGGACCACTTTAGGTAGGTACTAACTACTGCATACGAGGAACACCCTAGAAGACCTGCCATTTTGGAGATGCATTGACCCAGTCGTCTAGCCATCACAATTTAGCCCTTGTCAAAGTCGCTCAGATCCTTACGCTTGCCCATTTTTCCTACTTCCAACATGTCTACATCGAGAACTGACTGTTCACTTGCTACCTAATATATCCCACACCTTGACAGGTGACACTGTAACAAGATAATTAATTTTATACCCTTCAGCTGTCTTCTACACTTCACCTGTTCTTTCACTTCAATTCAATTCAATTTTATTTGTATAGCGCTTTTTACAATAGACATTGTCTCAAAGCAGCTTTACAGAAATATCAACACGGTATACAGATATTAAAGGTGCGAATTTATCCCAACTGAGCAAGCTACTGAGTGGCGACGGTGGCAAGGAAAAACTCCCTAAGATGTTTTAAGAGGAAGAAACCTTGAGAGTAACCCGACTCAGAAGGGAACCCATCTTCATCTGGGTAACTTTCCTTCTTTCTTTCTATTTGGACCTCTCTTATTTTATTCTTTATTTCTACAGAAAGTGAAAAATGAGGCTTTTTCCTGTACGTATGTTTTGAGTGGAAACGTACATGGAGTTGAAATCTCCCAATGTGGTGTTCACCATGTTATGGTTGTCCTCCTCTTCCACACTACTGTAAGTAATATTTGGTTTGAGACGACGCCGAAGTGTGTGGAGATATGTGACTGGGTGAAAAGCTTTTTCATGATGGAAGGTGCAGATTGCAGAGGTACGTCTTTGTGTACAAGACCAGCAAAACCAGCAAAACCAGCAAAGTGCAACCAGCATCCAGCAAGAGCAGTAGCAGTGTCGTGCCAACCAGCCTCGACTAGCATGGAATTGATCAGTCGTCTGACCTCGCTCCATTTAGGCTCTGGTAAGTGTCTTGGTGGGTTAAGAAGGGCAGGAGGGCACATCTGTACAGAGTCGGCCTGCAGGCAGTCGCATTCATGGAGAAACTTGGCATAATTCAGGGCAATTTAGCGGGGAGTTTAGTCTAACGAGCTGCTGATGCTCTGTAATAAATTTTGCCTGTTAGTGGATAACGAGATTAAAGGTATATTAAGAATTTCAGTGCTTTGGTCTCGTACAGGAAAGAGCATTTAGACCTACAGGAAGCTGTGTGTGTGTGTGTGTGTGTGTGTGTGTGTGTGTGTGTGTGTGTGTGTGTCTCAGCGTGATTGGTGGATTTGAGGGATTTTAGTTTGAGAAAGTCCCTCGCTGTGTAAGATCCCCGATAATCCGGGATGTCGTTTCTGCGTGATGTCACATGGTCCGGAGTGAAGATTCCCAGCGGATCCTTAAAGGAGGAAGTTGGCAAAGTGGCTGCAAGTGTTTGGCTTTACAGTGGCTGAGTGTGCACAAAGCAGCCTGATAGGGGGGAGTCCCTGACCTTTTCCTCCACCGTTCCACCATTCTCTCCTTCTTTTTCCTCCATCCATCTCTGCCTCCCGCTCAGAATTCTGTTCTGCTTTTATTCAGTTTGTTCTTTCTTTCTTTCTTTCTTTCTCCCTCACACTCTCCATTTTTTGTGTTCTTTTTGTCTTTTTCTCCGACATAGTTTGTTTTTCTTTCTTTCTCTGTCCTACATGTACTCTCTTTTTTTTCTTTCTCTGACACTACTTATTTTTCTTTCTTTCACTGTTGTACATCTACTCTTTCTTTCCCTGTCTCTCTCTCTCTCTCTCTCTCTCTCTCTCTCTCTCTGATATATATGTATATGTTGTCTTTCTTTCTTCCTTCTCCATTATTTTTGTTTCTTACCTTTTTCTTTCTTTGACCTCAGTTCTGGCTGTGTTTCGTTTTTTTTCTTTTTCTCTTACGTTCTTTCTTTCTTTCTTTCTCTTTCTTTCTTTATCTCTCTCTCACACTCTCTCCATTTTTTGTGTTCTTTTTGTCATTTTCATTGATTGTTTTTCTTTCAATCTCCATCATACATGTACTCTTGCTTTTTTTTCTTTCTCTGACATATATTTTATTTTTCTTTCTTTCTCTGTCGTACATGTACTTTTTCTTTTCTCTCTCTCGCTCTCTCTCTGACATGGTTTGTTTTTCTTTCTTTCTTCCTTATATATAAGCTGCAGGGTCAGGTCCTCTAACCTCTAATGCTTCATGTGTCTTCCTATTTGTGTGAAATCGCTTTCACTTGTTAGATTTCCTGATAATTGGGACGGAAGGGGGGAAGACCGCGGAGTCAATTTCTCAGACTGAGCGTTTTCAGACGTTGTCAGGGTGCAGTGTAATGTTCCCTTTCGTTCCTGTACTTGATTCTGCTTCGCTAAGACATGACACCAGCACAGTTTTCTACACTCATGTTCAAATCATCTGTTTGTCCTGGAGTGTGTTTCCATCAACTTCTTATTTCTGCACAACTGACACCTGGCTTTAGTGATTACCCAACACTTAACCCCACAACATAAATCTCTGATAAATCCTGCTTGACCATTTCGAGTGATCTATAACACGGACCAGTCCCGAACAGGAAAGTGTAAGATGGTGTATGACCCTGTTGATCTGATCTGTGGTTCTGTACGATCCCATACATACATACATACATACATACATACGTACCTACAGCAGCCCGCTGGAGCAGCATCCTAATCAAGCTTTCCCTGGTGTAGGAAGATCAGCAGAGAGAACAGAAGTGCGTTTCGTCTTGCATCAAACTTTGACCTCATGTGCTCAGCAATGCATTGTTGTTTTTTTTTTTTTTGGTGTCCTGTTGAACTGCAGGTCTGATGAGAGCAGCTGTAACAATGGCCTGTGAAGTGTGTTTTTCCTCTGGGCTTGTCACCTTGTCAGTTACTTCAAATGAGCCATTCTTAAAAAAAAAAAAAAAAAAACTCCCAAAGATGCATAACATGCTTTTGTCGTTGCTGTCCATCAAATCCTCGGAGTTATGCCATCACTTACTCTTCTTTGTTTCATGTGTCACTAGGAGAGAGAAAGTAATGCAGTCTGTTTGTGTCGCACACACAGGATGCCATTGTGTTTTATGAGAGCAGGAATATTTCAGACATTGTTCTGTCTTGAGTTTTTAACACGTGGTGGAAAGGTATGACTGCGTCATGGGACGTTAATCATACGGACACATCGCATGGCAGAGGACGACAAGTTAAAAAATTCCCTAGAAAGATCCTGAAAAACTTCTTTTCCATATATTAAATCAGTTAATTTTCTGTTTTATGTGAATTACTATATTCCAACTAACTATTTTGATAGAAATGCGAATTCAGCAAGGTTAAAAATGTCCATTTGAAAGTTAGTCTTTTGATGGAGTATTGTCAAAAAATGGCATGTCAGTGTCAAATGCATGAAACTGACACCGCAGATTGGACTAAAATCGATTAGATAAAGACTCAAGGTTGCCAGATTGAATGCACAATTTCCAGTGCGTTCTAGTGCACTTACTGAGACCCAAACTGGAAATGTAAGTTACACACACACAAAAAACTTTTTGGTTTTTTTTCTTCATTTGTTTCAGGGGGATGAAAAAAATAAATACCCTAGTCATGTAGGAACCCGTCTATTCTCGCAGAATTGCACCAGCGATTCACTACTGTAATTCTTATTAGTTTTGGAATTATTTGTGAAATGTAATATTCCTTAGCTAATTTTATTTTCTAATGGAAAAATGCAACTTTTTGGTCAAAATTTGTCAGTTTTACTCTTCTGCACCAAAAATAAAACACAAACCTGTCCAAAATGTGAATTATTTTTCAACCAAAAAATGTCATCTGTAACAAATAACCCTACAAAACTTCTCAAATTTGCACTTTACATGTTTGTTCTTTATAAAAACTGTCGTATTTGTAGTAACGTTGTCTGATGTTTCAAAAGATAATGAACAGTCTAATTTTCAGATTCTTTATGAAGATACGACACCGATACATTATTCACATTTACATTTATACAAACCTGAATATGAATATACAATAATTCAAATGATATTTGATATCATTTTTAATTTAGTCCATTTTCAGTCATTTAATGTTGTAGTAATAATCTTTTTGCTGACTTTTTAATCTGTAACATTAACAGTATCACTATATCAGATTTTTTAAAATTTATTTATTTATTTATTTATTTATTTATTTATTTAGATCAAGGTGGAATATAACCTGTAAAGTTCTGACTATCATGACCTGTCATGCATTTTTCAATAGCAAGGGTGTAATGTTTCTTAAAATACCCCCGGGGGGCATCAAAACAAAGCAACTTTATTTCAAATGTGTTTCTTTAGATATGGGAAATTAAATCTAAATAGTCAGAAATTGCGTATATTAGACAACGCCTGCCTCATTTGTTGCACATTACATGGAAAGTGCTATCAATACTTTCACAGTAGCCCACATGTTCTCAAACACTCGTCCTTCACTGCCACCTACCCCCTCTCTCTCTCTCTCTCTCTCTCTCTCTCTCTCTCTCTCTCTCTCTCTGTCTCTCTCTCAGCGGTGACATGAAGGCAGAGTGGCAGCGTAAATCAGACATAAGAACAGAGTTTAATGAGTAGCTGCAGAAAAAGGTGAACTAATACGCAGCGGCCAAAGTAAATCAGCACAATTGTTCTACTGTTCAGCAGAAAGGGGGGTCATTACTTTTCTTAAGTAAGTATCATTACTTTTCCTATGTAAACGTACGTGCCTTTGAGCCTACTGATAGGCATTTGCATAATAACTCATGTCTGGTTGTTTTACATTTGACAATTTCCAGAGGCCTTTGAAGATGTGAAGGGGTTTATTTATTTATTTTTTAAAAAATTTATTGCTAAAAAAAAAAATGTAGCTAGGAATTTTGTTCCATTTCGTCAATGTTTGTAAAATCTCAAGATCTTTTTAAGATCATTTTGGTGAAGTAGTGTTAAATGTATCATGCAAACTAGAGTCTGGCAAGGCAAAGAATGCAACAATGACCAAAACAAAACAAACCGAAAAACTAACCACATTTGTTGAGTTGAATTAATTAAATTAGTTCAATTAAGTAAACCTTTTCTCCTTGCAGTTGTTGTTGTTGTTGTTGTTATAATGATTATAACTATTATTATTTCTGAATTTTCATAATTAAGTAGTCCAACTGCTGAGAATTTTCTCCACGCAGCACACAGGGTAGTAAAGGTAGTGTGCAGTGGGTACGTTCACGTTGTGGTAGCATTTACTAAAAGCTGTAAATCTGCCTGAACAAGAATAAAAGGAAACTGATCCCTTTGAATTACGGCTTCCACTCACAACTGCCAAACAGGTTTTACTCTAAATACAGAAGGCAAGACTGGTCAATATACTCCGCTTTTCTTTTCTTTTCTTTCTTTCTTTTTTTTGTCATGTCACATGCTTTCTAGTTTTTACTTTGTCTCTTTTTGTTTTTTGAGAAGGTGTTGGGAGTATTTGGGGGGGGGGGGGGTGATCTTGCAAGCTTGAACATGAGTTTGGGTGCCTTAGGTGACTTAATGAATTTTCTCCTACGTTAAAAAAAAACACAAGCAAAAAAAACTCAAAACACAAGTTCCAAATGTGAAAAAGATTAGAGGTGTAGAGGTTCGTATTTAAAGATCAGCGCTCATATCTGTTATATATGCAACAATTTATCGTATAAAGTGTTCACAATTAAAATAAATAAATAAATAAATAAATAAATAAGGTTTTAGATAGCATTTCAGTCGATTTTAAAGTAAATTTGGAATCATCATCATTTTGCTGATGTACTAATCTATACAGGTACATTGTAAGATTTGTAATAAATAAATAACTACATTTTTAAGTATTTAAAGACATTTTAATCCAATAATAACATTAACAGTATAACAACTTTTTTTTTTTTTTTTTTTAGGTTTTTCATTAGTACCCCGTGATACCTATTTAATGTTTCCAACTTTAACATTTATATGCAACCTGTAAAGTTTTAGCTTGATGATTTTAACTTTCTCAAGATTTTTCTTAGTAAGGCCGTAATATTTCTTCAGCGATCACTCTTTGCAGTGTTTCTTTACTTAATGCTAAATGAAATCGAAACGCTGAGCATTTGTGTGTCTCGAACAAACTCGGTCCTCATTATGTATGTACTGTTTTACTCTCTAAAATATTTAAAAATGCAAATGAAGTGTTTATATAGTCTTTTTAGTCCGTTTCTCTCTCTCTCTCTCTCTCTCTCTCTGTGTGTCTGTGTGTGTGTGCCCTGTAATAAAAACACACCTCTGTAACCGATTGGTGCAATAATTTGTCCAGCAGCATAAAAACAAATTTACTTTTACACCTCGCAGAATTCTGCACAACGCGTGCTAGTGTTACATAAGATAAGATAAGAGAAGAGAAGATAAGGGAAGGCCGGCCTCGCAATCGTGCTCGTTTTAGATGCAGCTATCACAGACAGATTTGTTTGGACTTTTTATTTTGCTTGGTTATTTGTGTATTCATTCCCCTTTTCACAAACTGGAATAATTCACAACAGCTCTTTTAGCACAGCAAGGGCTTTCACTGGTGAAGAATGTGCCATGGAAATATCGCTGCACCCGATTTGCATGTCCCCCTTCCATCGCCCACGAGAACATGGAGACTATTCATATCGTTCGATAACTTACTAGACCGCTATTGTTCACGATTTGGTTAAAATAAACCAAAGACTGTTAAATATTTGGTCACAAATAGTGTGTGTACAGTTAGATATTGTTGGGGGTGGGGGATTGACTTTTGACTTCTGATCATGATGTTTAATCAGAATTATTGAACCATTATTTAATCCTTGATGAGCGTGACAGTTATGTTATTGTAGTGTTTTCACTTGATCTCACACTGTAGCTGAGGACGAAATAACAGGTTTGGTTGCATCGCTTCGACTGACTCATGCGACACTGTAACTGAAGTTTGTAATCATTCAAGTGTGTTGGATGATGCTGTGCAAATTTGTTATAAAGTAGGAAATGTGGGTTGAAAATTCTTTTCATCGCTAATGGGAATCTGTACAGAGTGTTTATTATTATTATTATTATTATTATTATTATTATTTAAATTGTTTACACAGGAGATTTAGATAGTGTAGGGCAAACCTCATCGTTTATCTTAAAAAATTGGATTGTGGAGTAGTATACGCACAACTCAAAACTTTTATACGTATATATATACATACTGTAAGGAGTATATTACTGTCTTACTCATCTCATTGGGTTATGAGCTCTTTTGCTTTGTGTATCAATGCTTATATCCGGTGTCTCATTTGATACCAATTATAACAGCTTATACATTTGATATTATCTTTGTCTTCTTAGAACTTTGCGTAGATCAGTGGTGGGGAGGTTAAAGCTAAGGATGGGGTGTGTGTATGTGTGTGTGTGTGTGTGTGTGTGTGTGTGTGTTTATGTGAAAAGGAGCTCTGTTCCATCATTGATGTGGTCGAGAATTGCAACCTTCACACCCGCTCTCAGAAAAATATTTTTTTCCGATTATTATTATTATATATTTTTTTGTTGTTTAAGTGTTCATACTGTGTAAATATGATTTATATTTTAAAAAGACGGATGTTGAATTTAATATATTTTATCCGACTTCATATCAGCGATTTGAACAAATAAATTCATACAGATTCAATCTTTCTCATTCAGCCTTCCTCGAATCGGCAGCCAGTGATGTACGATAAGTTCTTCGAATTGTATCTAATGCGCCTTTCAACATAATACTGTAGTGGAGATTAGTGCAGATTTTATTTTTTTTTAAACAAGTGCCACTTAATTTAGAAAGCGGTAAAACAGGAACATAATTACCACCCTGAAGTGTTTTTATATAACAACACACCCCAAATAGTTCCTCTTACACCACAGCAATTTGCCAACAATTACAATTTTTGAATTTCTTATGAATTACACAGCCTATTTTTTTTTTTAAATTCGCTTTTAACATTGTGAATGTCCATGATACAAGTTAGTTCCTGTTATCACTTGTTCCCTCATCAGCCTCTCTTTGTTACTCTCTCGACAAGTTAATAAGGCAAGAAATGCAGCTTGAAACCACAAAGTGTAAAGTCCTGAAGACTTTCCCATGTCGGAAAACTGTTTAAAAAAATAAAAAATAAAGTGTTGAGACTGGAGACTCATTCCATAAACATTTCATTACAGAATTTTTTTTTTTTTATTTAAAAAGAATAACTTTTTACAGAACGATTTCAAGTGAGAATATGTTTTATTAGTCGGTTTGTTATTACTCTTATGTTGAACGAATGAGCTGTTACTACAGAAATGATAACATCAGAACAGCATTAATACAAACCTGTGATTTGCAGCTGTACTTCTGTGAGCACCGCTGTTAGAGAGACTTAATCAACGCCTTCTGACCACTAGGAATCTTATATTAGCCACAACAGCAAAACCGTATTTCCTTTACTGTTGTGTACGAATTGTGTAATGGAAGTTTCTGGTTCATATCGTGGAACCAGTCAATCTGAGTCAGACCCCCTTCACACACACACACATACTTTTGATTCTTCCTTTCATAATCTACCTCTCCTTTGCTTTTGCTTTTTAGGGCTTGTCTAATGTTCTTTAAAGGTCATTTTTTTCTTTCTGTATATTCCCTCTGTTGTTTGTGGTGTCCCTGTCTAGGCATGTAGAGAAAGCATGTATCCTGTTTGTAGCAGGAGGAGAACACGGGCTTTGGTGAGGCCTGGGCCATCTCAGGATGTCCTGAACGGTGAAGGTCTCACCTTTTCTTCCTCTGGACAACACTACTGACCCCCCCCACCCCCCCCAAAATGGTCATAATACAATAAATAAATAGACAAATAAATCACATAAAAATTGGACAATCTTCAGGTCTCCTAGTTGTAGAAATTAATTTGATGTCCGTTTATCATTATCCAGTTTACATTTACAGTTATTACTTCAATGAATGCTTTTTATTATAAACTGTGTTCCTAGTGGAGTTGGGCAATCTCACAAAAATTGTATCTGTCCCTAAAAATATCCAAAATGTGACAATCTAATTTGTTGTCATGACACAAAAGTCTGATTTTTCCATTTAAGCCAGGGATTTACATAGTACAGCTGTATACTACTATTAATTTGAGGGCGGGGTTACATATTAGCTCTGTTTGTGATGTCACAAAATATACAATTTAGTTTGGACCAATCAGGTCTGAGATTAAAGTCCCTGTGAAGCACCTTGAAACATGTAACCTTATTCGGTGTTTAGACATAATTTCCACTGAAACAGGAAGTCAGGGCGGGACACATAATGTGGGTCCTCCCCCTTTTTTTAAACAGCCAATAATGTTTCGCTTACCTCACAGCCTGGGAAATTGCAACTTCAGATTCTAGAGAGCACTTGATTGGACAGAAAATCTGATGAGAAGCTGAAGTGCGGAATGATGTCATCGAAATTGTATTGGTGATCCGTATCGGTGGTAGAGAGAGACTGTAAATTTTGAAATTTTTTGGAGCGCACTAGCTTATAGATAAACTTTAGACAAACATATTCATGCTAAAAGCCACGAAACTTCAATATTGATTTCATGGGGACTTTAAGGGCTGGAACAGAACATTTCAGTGTGCTTAGCTAGCTAGCTTACTTGGATATAGTTAGTAAAAAAAGTGTTAAACAAATCTTAAGGGTTAAGTCAATGATGTTTTGAGATCCAGTTACTGATATGATGATAAATGCAACTTGGTTAACTAGCAGTTAACTAGTTGGCTACCTATTTGTGAGAGCAGGACATGGGGGCATTACTTATATACAGTGATATAATGTAACCAATTACAAATACTCTCATTACTGAGTACAAATCCTGAGGAAAAACGACCCAGTTATAGTACTTTGAGAGGCTATTTAACCGCTAGTAAACTAAATCGCATATGTCAGAGTTTTTTTTTATTTATTTAATATTTTATTTAACCGTAGCTGGGCATGTCAAAATGTAACCATAACATTGTTGTTCAACACTTTTTTTTTAAAACTCCGGCTAAGCAAGCTAGCTTAACACACCGAAAGTATCTGTGTTTCGTGTAACTCCTCTATCTTTCTGCTATTAGTTTGTTCGGTTTTCGATTTCGTTTGACTCCACAACGCTGACTGGACTGTTTATACTCTCCACCTAATCATATCAAATCATATAGACAACTTGAGAACTGGTGCCAACTGATGATAATCACAGAGCTTGTGGGTGGAGATGCATTAATGTTACAACAACAAACCATCCATGGCTGAACCTCTGAGAGCTTTTCGAAGTCACAACCAGGAAGCGTTCTCTTGTGACTTTGCCTTCTGAAGCCTTTTACGATATCGCCGTTGAGGAATTTGGCCTCTAATTTGAGGAAAGAAGTTTTATTTATTTATTTATTTTTTACTATACAATTAGGTTAGCTAGTGTGAGTACTTTTAAACAAGCTATTCTTTTATTCATACTTAAGTAGTTTTTATTATGGGTACTTTTACTTAACTTACAGTACATTCTTTGCAGAGTAACAGTAGGCCTACTTTTACTCTTTCCACCCCTGCTTATTTACTTATAAAACTTATATTTATAGATTCTAGCATTTTTAAAGTGGATCAAGTTGTTCCTTGGCCATGTTTAGTAGGTTGTTGTTTATATTTAACAGCACAATGAATCATTTAGCTAGAGATACCATATGTAACAGCGTTCTGACTCATGTCCTTTCTAACCTAAATGTCACTAATATTTTAAAGCAGCTCGTAAAAACCTTCGTTCAGCGCTTCATTACAATCAAATCTCTTCAGAATCTATTTGTTCACTAAAACTTAACTCTGCTATTTTTAAATCTGGAAGCTGCCATGAGGTCACGCCCCATGTTTTTGTGTATGTGTGTGTGTGTGTGTGTGTGTGTGTGTGTGTGTGTTTTTTTTCTTTCCTTCTTTTTTCTTTTTCTGTGAGCTGCATTCGACAGTGGGTTCAATAATGGGACCAGCAGTTGCTCAGAATTACCTGTTGTGTTCCTCGCCACACAAAAGAGGATGGCCAGGTCGCCATGGCAACACCACAGATGCGTGGCCCTGGCATCTTAAAGATCTCTGTTTATCCTGTGGTTCAAGGGCGCGCAAGCGGCGGGCCGAATATTATGAAGCTAGAAGTGTGGTGATGTGTTCTTGAAACCAATTCTCAAACAAAACACACGCACACATACATGCGTGTGCACACACACATTCACGATGCAAAAGTGCATGTAGAGCAGGATGGGACATAAAAGTGCGCCTAGTTTAGAAAACAGTACATTTTTAATACACCCCCCCCCCCCCTTTTTTTTTTTCGCCTGAAGGAAATTGGCAAATTGGAGAGCTGGTTTTGTGAGGCTTTTTTTTTTTTTTTTTTTTTTTTGCGTGAAAGGGGGCCCTTCACAAACATCCTTTATTCCTCTTCTCTTGTTATGTTTCTTTATTCGGAGTGTGTTTGTGTGTGCCTTCCCCCTCATTCACTGCCCCCCTCTCCCCATCCTCCTCTTGTGTCTCAGATAAATGCCACACTAGCCTTTCGCTCGGTGGCACAATAACCGGACTGTTTCAGGCCCGGAGAGCTACGATGAAAGAGTGCGCTTTTTAACCTCCATTTCTGAAAAGCAGAAGGAAGAGTGGGGGAGAAAAAGCCCCAGCAGCAGCGCATGCCTTTCTTCTTTGCCCATTTTATGTGTGTGAGTGTTTCCAATCCACGCTTGTGTCATCATCCTGTTAAGACATCTTATTTAGGAGACCCCCCGCCCCTTTTCAGGCTCTTAAAAGACACAGGCCTGATGATGTGATCCAGCTTTTGTTCGAAGATAAATATTGAAGGCCACTATTTAAGATGGCAGCGCAGATGCTGATTTGCTAAGCTCTACATATGATTATTAATGATGTCTTCAACGTTTGTGTACATCTAATCCGCCTGTGTGGACTGTTTATTGTGGACGTTACCTGGTACTGTGTGTTATTTATTCAGCCTGTGAAAGGAGTTGCAAATATCGTCTTTATATATATATAAATTTTTATATATATATATATATATATATATATATATATATATATATATATATATATATATATATATATATATATATATATATATATAAAATAAAATTTATATATATATATATATATATATATTTTTTTTTTTACATACAAGGCAAACTGTCTCTTGGAGTTTTGTCTCCTCTTGGATCCTTGTCGATTTGCATTTGTTTGTTTTTTCCCCCTTCCTTTATTCAAAACATCCAAAGACCCATACCTGTGTGGAGGGGACTGAGCGGGTGCTGTCCCTGGCAGGGAAGTGGAAAATCCATATTAAAGGACCATTATGACCTGGAGTATAAAGAATAAAGAGTCTCTACTCTCTCTCTCTCCCATTGTGCAACACGGTTGAATAATGGCAACCTGATTTCCTTCACATAGTAGGATGTTTCATTTGTAGAGGTGGCTTGAATGTTTTTTATGCAGTTATTAAAAAAAAAAAAGAAAAAGTGGTTGACACATTTGAACTGTGAGCAGCGTTACGCATGACTGATGGTGGATAAATAGACAAATAGCATCCATGACAGTCTTGACTTTTTTTAATTTCTATATTTGCCACTTGAATACTGTCGTCGTTTGTTTGTAATCGGTTTGCATTTTATTTGTTGAGGAGAAAATTAAATTTGTTTAAATAACCAGGGAGACACTTACTTTTTTCCCCCTCATTAAAAGTGACTGCAGCGATAAACAGCATAAATAAAGAGCTAAGTGAGTTATACAAACTGCATCCTTGTTTATTGCGCATATATTGCATTTTGTTCTGCTTTGTAATACGCAGTATTAGATTAGATTTCACTCTACTTTTTCAGAAATTAGTTTCAGAAATTGATTTAAATCAGAAACTGATTTAATATTTGACTAAATGACAAAATATTTTTAAATCAGTATCAGTCACCAAACCACATTAAAAAAAAAATAATAATTTTTTCCCCATTTATACCCATTTAGAAATTTTGTATTGTTTGTATTACTACCCTCAATAACTATCTGTAATTATTGAGAAGGCTGTCCTATCATGCAAATGCCACTGTTTGCTTTGGATAAAGGCACGCTTTCGTGGCTGCACTGTGTCATGCAGAGGTAGAGGTAGAGGCAGAGTCCCAGACAGAGCCAGGGATAGCCCAAAAAGCAAGAAGAGCGTTTTTTCCATTCCGAGGAGGTCACCGAGCACTCGGGTCACAGAGAACCTCGGCAGCTGTGCCATGACATGCTTCACTGCTTTCCCACGCCATCAAACGGCACTGCACTCGAGACACGAGTCGTGGGTGACGAGGGCTGACGGGGAATTCTTGAGGTTGGTGTATGCACACTCTTTGCAGGTCAGGGACACTGCTCAGAGTTCACGTTGTTGTTGTTGTTGTTGTTGTTGTTGTTGTTGGAGTGCATTTGTGAGTGTACAAGAGGAGTTTGGGAACCTCCGACTCTTGGTATGCAACAGCTGACTGGGCTTACGCTTGGTATTGCATGCTCAGGGGCTCGAAGTTTCTGAACGAGGAGTGAACAACTGTGACTGTTGGGGTCTGACCAACATGGTTTAGTGTTGTTGTGTGCTCTAAGGCACCTCGTTCAAATCACTGGGTTAGTTTCAGGTGTGTTAGAGCAGAGAAGTAGTACAGTTTATGGTTCGGTTTTCAGTCGCTGAACGTTCCAGAGCTGGAGGACGTGCTCTGATACTTGTGTTTAGTTGCATCTTTCAGTTTGTATACGTATATGTACATGTATCAGCATTGAATTATATTCTGCCTAGTTTGCTTTGGAGTTATTTATTTATTTGTTTGTTTATTTATTTAAAAATCTGCAAAATGAATGAATCTGAACGCGATCTGAAAGACGAGATAAAAATAATCATCTTTTAATTACGATTGCGTTTCTACGCGGGTGTTTATTCCGACAGTGCCAAACTGTTACTCAACAATATGTGCCACAAGCAACATGTCAGGATTATATTGTGCATGCCATATTAGAGAGATTTAAAAAAAAAAAAAAAAAAAAAATGAAAAGGAAGAGTACTGTCTTGCTTGCAGACAGCAAGTTCAAACAGGCATCGTGTCGTTCATGTTACTACAAGCACTGTGGTTGTCTTTCATGTGTTGGACACTAACTTCTCCTCGAGCTCAGGCGTTTTCCTGGCACTCCTCTCAGTTATTGTTTGTGCTTTTTCAAAAATAACTTGTCATAATGAGGAAATTAACCACCGTGGAACCTTTCGGAGGGAAGGAGGCGGAGGGAGTAATGTGATATTTGCATCTGTGGCGTCTGGGGCATGATGTTAGTTAGCTGGTTGAACTAACGTGCTGCAACTTGTTAGACGACCTGAGGCATTTATTCTTTTGTCGTGTGTATGGAAAGCACTCGATATCGGAGGCGAGTCAGCCAAGGCTGAGTTCCAAACCGTGTTGTAGTTACGTTGTAGTGTACGAGACTGCTGTAGGCAGTGTACTATTTTGACATACTAATAATACAATAATATCCATTCTTGGACAAAGAACAAGACTTCAGAAAGCACTTCTATAGCGATGTAGAGAAATGACTCCTCAACCAAACAACAGGTAAGATGAAAATTGTCATGTCTCATTTGGGACAGCTACTTGGTCAAGATGGAGCAAGCAATTTAGTTATATTTGGGGTGTTGTTTTATAAAAAGAACAACTACCAAAAAACAAATCATGTATGAAGACTTCAAGTCAGTCAGTCCATTAAGTTTAGGAATAAATCCTAAAAAGTGTAAGCCCATCTAGCGTCTCAGTCTTTCAAAAATCTGTCAATGGTGGTTGTTCGGTTAATGATATAGATATTGTTGTTACTGTTTTGCACATCAGGAATGTTATAAACTGTTGAGTACCCAATCGTGTTATGCCAGAAACAAATACTGAACTCTAAAGCACTACAACATCAAAATTTGAAGGGGTAATGCCTGTGTGTTTGTAGTTAGGCCTGTGGATAGTAATTTTTTTTTCATTATCTGCATAACTGTCAGTCAACCACCTGTCAATCATATCTGCCAGGGAAGCCAACCTTCCACCTGTTGCAAGCGCGACTTTGCACTTGCGTTGGAGCTGGGACTTGAAAAGAGCTTTATCCTCCATACTCCTCGTTAATTCCGGCATCATTAACAGTTTTAACTCCTATAAATAAAACCACAGTATAGCCTCTTTAACTGTAAGTGCACGCAGAATAAGCTGACGAGTCTGCGCTCCCCTTGCAGACCATCAACTTAATAGTAGTGTATACTTCTCTGTAATAGACCCAGTGATGGGATTTAGTTAAGAGAGATGTGTTCAATGGGTAAAAAGGGAGAAGGGGAGTCTGTGTCCTACAGACCTTGGAAGAAGAAGTCAATCATTAGGTTAGGTTAGGGATGTACTGGTTTAAAGAGCCAGTACTGGTCTAAAATCGTAGATCAGTATCAGGTTTTATTTGACACCCAAACAAGATACAACACCAAAGCTCTTTTGCATAACTTGCAGACAGTTGTCTTGGTTAGTGAGAGGATGTAAGTATCAGTGTCACACACCAGCTGATATCCAGGGTGAACAAGTTGGATTGGTGCGTGGTTGTTGTGACTTTTATAAAACTTGATAAGAGTTGCACAGTTTTAATGCCCCCCCCCCCCCCCCCCCCAACACTCTTTTGTACTTCTGTCATTGTCACTTGGTATCCATTTCTTTTCTCTATACAATGCCAGACGAATTCGTACAGAGAAGAGCTAAAGGTCTCTTCATTGCGCCCTTCCTTTAGGCAAATTCAGCCCTACCTGGCAATTATCAATTGTCTCTACACAGCCCCCTTTTTACGTCTCAAATATTACTACGCTCTTCTGAGTAGCTGAGAGCTTGTGTAGTGTGAATTCATAGGTGGCTTTGTGTTGGCAAAGTCAAAGAAAATTGAAGGAGGAACTGTTGCCTTTGGCAGCTTTGCTAGTCTTCCGCATTTTTTTTGTTTATTTTTCTTTCCGCAGCCGCAGCCTTTTGGCACATCGTAGCGGCATTGTTACCCTGCTGCATTCCCAGCTTATTGCTTTTGTCAATCTCCTTCCCATTGTTCATACTTCCTTTGTACCGTCTATGCAACAATAGGCCTTGTACAATATGTACAAAGTGCACACATTTATTTATTTATTTTTTTGCCTTACTAAAAAAAACTACAGTGGCTGGAGAGATGTTCCAGAGTTAAGCCACTTTTACAATAATGTCTTGTTCTTTCTTGTTTTATCCGTCCCTGTCTTTCTCTTGCTTTCATCTTTCATCGCACATGGGCTTGGTTTGCCACTTGAGACGAGGTCTAGGGAGAACATGAGTCTTCCATCTGTCTTTTGCCGCTGTGTTGATAGACTCGGGTCCTTGAGAAGTGTATATCCACACATGCACACATACACACTTACATACATACACAAACCCCCGTTCCTGCTTACAACCACAAGTGCTCTGAAGCCCTGGAGTTCCACAAGAAGTGCTACCGTATTCTGGGCTTTGTTGAAAAGCGATTGAATGGGCTGGCCTGTGTAGGGTGCTCACAAAGCCCTTCTGTTACTCATGCAAAGCAGTCAGCTGTTGGTCTGGGCCTTCCTGCTCTGTCAGATAACCGAAGAATGGTAGCGGAATGCCCAGATTAGAGATTCCTCATCCTGATATTGCAAACAGGAATTGCTTACTTTAGAAATTAATCCAGGGTTCTGGATAATTGTAAGTGATCAGATGTCATTGCTTTCACAGAATGTGTGAGCCCAGTCCTCCTGCGATACAACCCCATGCTAGTGGTAACGTGACCATGGTGGGCATCGGAATCAAGTTGGAGGAAGCACCTGGAGACGGAGGCGGAGTCAGGGAGTCTTCGCCTTCATGCCAACGGTCATTACGGCTGATAGCCGAACGAGGTGACCCTGAGAAGTTGAGCATTCGCAGCACACAGTCCCCTTTGGTAAGGATGATGCTTATGGTACAGTGTGTCTGTAAACCTGAATGTATTTAATAGAGCAGTTTGCAAAGAGTAAATCCCTCTAGGGGCACAGTGGCTAAGTAGTTAGCAGGTTTGCCTCACACCTCCAGGGTTGGGGGGTTTAAATCCCACCTCCACCCTGTGTGCCTGGCGTTTGCATGTTCTCCCGGTGCTTCCTCTGGGTACTCCGGTTTCCTCCCCCAGTCCAAAGACATGTTATAGGCTGATTGGCATTTCCAAATTGTCCGTAGTGTGTGAATGTGTGTATGATTGTGCTCTGTGATGGGTTGGCACCCCGTCCAGGGGGTCCGACGTCTTGTGCCCCAAGTTCCCAGGGATTCTCTCCAGGCTCCCCATGACTCTGAGTAGGATGAGGGGTATGGAATGGATGGAGGGATGGATAGATCCTTGAAATCTAGAAAACACTCGTTCATGCCTTTCCCTTCCACCAAAATCAACCCCCTAGTGGTGGGGTTGATTCTAAGATCCCTGAGTAGACCTGGAGTCCTATAAGGGTACCCTACAGAGCAAAAATGATCTATAGTGGGAAGGCATTAACCTTTCAGGTGGCCTAAGGCTACCAACCCCACCACTTGTGCTAGAACTATGTATTACTAATTGTAATTTGTGTATTTCCAGGCCAGAACCAAACAAATAGGATGCATGAAGTAGACATTACAAGCTGCACCTTAAAGATGTGATTTCTACTGCATATCACTGCTCAACCCCATTATTAACGAATCACACCACCCTAATAGCTCAACTTGTATTATTCACACAGCGAAATTTCATAGTAAATTATGCTCCTAAGTTTGTGTAAATAATGTGTTTTATATAATCAGAATGTACTGTATGTATGCTAGTGTAATGCCGCGTATTTACCCTGCAGCAAAAATAATTTTCATGAACTTGTACATTCCCAGTTCAACGATGTAGACATTAGCATAACGTGAACACCCTTTATATACACAGGCAAGTTCACCAAGCAAAGAGCAAGCACACACACTTAGTCCCAGCAGTCATGATGTGCTGAACAGGACCAGCAGCAGGCCCGAAGCCCAGCCGAATGTCAGCGAGGGTGAGTTCTACCTTTAAGTCTTTACTAGTTCTTAACTTCCTAATGAAAAATTGCATTGTTTCAAATGCAATGAACCATGGTCTAGTATTAGCATTTTGACAAATCTTGACATTTGGAGTTAAAATGAAGCCCAATTGTCTCTCTCAGCTTTCAGCCACTTATGGAATCAAGTGGTCTGTTTGTGTTCAAGGCAGGTCAAGAGACACAGAGTTTGAACTAGTGAGAAACGGTTCCCTTTTGAAAAGTTCTGTCTGAAATGCTTGTAAGTCATGGTAGATAGTCCATCATACTGTATTTCAGGCAAGTAACAAGCTCCTTTACAGAGTTAAGATATGCTTTTACCACATGATTAACCCACACGATCATCCAAGACATGTTCGTTGACTGAAGGTTGCTTGTGTATTCTTGCAATAAAGAAGTTACCATGCTACTACAAAAGTAATGGAAGGTTATAATTTTCTATCTAGTTTGGCATCAACAGCAATACGCCCATCACCATCTTCTGGCTTCCTTCCAGTTTGTGAGCGGTGTGTCATTCCAATCTAATAACTCTACCTATTCATCATGCTATTTTTCGGAAATTCTTTATGTAAAAAAATGTCTTTGAATTGAGTGCACGATGATTTAAGTATGCAGAGCTCTGAACCTTCGTTACACGTTCTCGAAATTCATATCATAGCTCCAGTGCAAAACTAAAGAAGCCATTCGGTTAATCTTAAAATATGTTTTTGATCCTCAGTGCTGCCCACAATTGAGAAAATCCTGAATGCAGACTGGAGAGAGAAGATCTTGGGAAAGGGATTCCAAGGCACTGCCAACGTAAAAGGTAAACAAAACCTTTTCAGGTTTTTACACGCTGTCCGACGCGTGTCATAGTGACGCATGTCGTGCCGGTATATTATGCTGGAATTACAATCATACAGGAAGGAATTAAAATTTGTAGAAAATATCCTGTGATTTTCATTCTCAAGTTTTGTTTTGTTGTTGTTTATCCTACTCTTGAGCCGAACATTTGAAATGTGTATGTTTGTGTGTAGGCACTCCAGAAAGCCTGGCTGAGAAGGAGCTTCAGCTGTTGCTGATGATTAACCAGTTGTCTGGGCTGAGGGAGCAGTTGCTGGGAGCACACTCGGAGCAGAGGAACATGGCCGCCCTGCTCCTGGAGAAACAGCAGCAGCAGATGGAGCTGGCCCGGCAGCAGCAGGAACAGGTGAGGAGATGAACAGAGAACAAATAAATGGCAGTGGAGGATAGAGAAGAGGTGTGTGTGTGTGGGTGTGTTGCCTCCTCTGTACCCCCTCTCATCTACAATGATCATGGCATGATCAAAGACATCAAAGTATATAAAAGAAGAAAACAAACTGCTTCAAGCTGCTTAATTCTAGATCAGTGCCCAATCGTGGTGCAACACCATATCTGTTTAGTGTTCAGAATATCAGTATCTGTTTACCATACCAAGTATTCACTTCCGTATCTGTAATCTGTATTTGCATTGAAACCCAAAGTGGGTGTGAGAAGTTTTTTTAAATAATTAAATTTGAACCCTACTACCACTTCCTCTGAAACACTGGAAAAGAAAAAAAAAGCAACTGGGGAAAACCCCAGCTGTAGAAATGACAGAGGTGTCAGTATGATGTGTGTGTGTGTGTGTGTGTGTGTGTGTGTGTGTGTTCTGGCTACATCATTCCAGTTCATAATTAGCTTCAGCTGAAAATGTAAACACATTTAGTGGCCTCATTTTAAACCACAGCGACCCTGACCAGGCAGTTACTAAGGATGAATGAACGAACGAATGCTGTGAATGTATCGGGCAGAGCTGGTGTTCCTATCCGAATGCTCACTCACACCAGCATGGAAGTAAAAACCCTGGGCTTTTTGTTGCATCCCACAGGTTCACAATCACTTCTAGTCTCAACCAGATGTTCTGTGAACATCTGTATATGTATCTGTTCATACCAAATAATGTATTTGTAAATCATCTTTTTGCCTAGTCCAGGAATATTTTGCTTTGAGTGACAGATGTTCTCGTGTGTGTGTGTGTGTGTGTGTGTATGTGTATCAGATTGCTAAACAGCAGCAGCAGCTGATCCAACAGCAGCACAAGATCAACCTCCTGCAGCAGCAGATCCAGGTGAAGCCTCACCAATGCACCATAAATCACAATCTGTTTTAGTAAGTGTTAAGAAGTAGTGTAGATCTGTTCTACTAGAGTGACCGTGTACTCTTTGAACATTTTGCCTCAGCAGGTGAATCTTCCCTATGTGATGATCCCTGCTTTCCACCCGAATACACAGCCACTGTCCGTGTCCTCCGATACGCAGATGGGGCTCCCGCTTCAGCCCATTCCCTGCAAGCCAGGTGAGTGTCTCGGAGCACGTTTAAACGTATCCTTGTAATCATACGCTCTTCATACCGATAAAGGGCGATTAGAGATCGCTAACAATGAGGAAATAAAAATACTTGTGTGTGTGTGTGTTTGTACAGTATACATGTCTTTACAACTATGCATTGTTAGCTGATGCGGTAGGATACAAAATGTGAGAAACCCAAAACAAGAACAACACAAGTGAGGTTTCTCTGAAACATACAGTACGTAATGAAAATGAAAAGGAAGTCCAATGGATACTTACCAGACTTCTTACTTCTTTGAGTTTGGGATATTTTGTCTTGACCTCTAAACCTCCTACCTGGTGTTTTGGTCAGTGTTGTTGTTGTTGTTGTTGTTGTTGTTTGGGTTTTTGTTGTGGTGCAGTTTCTCTATTTCTGCATATGTGGTTTCTCCATCCTGCTGTCTCTCACTTCACCTCCTCCCTCCTCCACTCTGTACTGTAATATCACAAGCAAGATTTTTATTATTATTATATTTTTAAATGCAAAGATGCATTAATATATAGTATCTCTGCCCTACGCTGTCTCTGTCCTAATGCCATGTGCGAAACGTGTGAAATATTTTGCGTACTAATCTTTTGTATTCTGAAAAGTTAAGCTTAGTAGCAGAATGCTATTTGCTGTTGCTTTCTGTTCATTTCCTCAGCTGGCCAAAACATCTCAACTTCAGCTAGCTAGCTGTGCATTAATACTAATAGTTGAGTTTGTATGTTAAAGATAAGGATGATAAACATGGGGTTGTTGTTGTTGTTGTTGTTGTTGTTTTGCATGAGTGACCTAATCTGCTGTAGCATTGTAAAACACCACACCATTGTTACGCAACAATTATTATTTCATTTGAGAACATTTTCGAAACGTACTTGCCAGACATGCATGCCTTCTGAAGTTCAGACTTTTTCTTGTCAAAGTTCTTCTGGCTCGCGACGTGGTTACAGAAGTTCAGCGAAGCAACATGTTTTAGCCAATCAGCCGAGGACTTGAGTTTTAATTTGCTGTTAGCATCTCCGTGTTTACCAAACATAACTTCATCAAAACTTCTACCAGCAGCGAGCAGAGGGAGATTGCTTGGTAGAAGCAGGCGTGTGGTCTGAAGGTGTGAGGAAAGCTCTGCAGTAGATACCTCGTGTGTGCTAAATTGAGAGAAAGTGAAGAATTCTGAAGATTCGCATTTAATCGAGGTCTGTAGGTTGAGTTGCATGTCACTGTAGTTCAACTACATTCATATACAGTAACTAAACATAATTCTTTGTTTTTTTCTTTCCATCCGTCTTTATTCTTATGTTGTTTGTTGCTGTTTTTTTTTTGTTTCTTTTGCCTTTGTCCTTTAATTCGAGGTTTTGCTCGTTCTTTCTTTCAGTTCTTTTCATCTCTCTTTCCTTCATGTTATGTTCTTTCACGCATCTTTTCTTTACATCCTTCTTTACGTTCGTACTTGCGTTCTTTCTTGTACTTGCGTCATTTTTTTCCCTCTCTTGTGTTCTTGTTTTCGTAATTGCGTTTTTCTTTGTTCCTTTCTTTCTGCCTGTGCTAAATTCTTTCTCTTTCTTTCTTTCTTTCTTCCTTCCTTCCTTTATCACTCAATAAATGGAGTGTTTTGTTTCTCGAATCCTGGCATTCTGTCGCATTGGACGTCAGCTCTGTATTGTGTAACTGTTAGCTTTTACACCGTGAGTGGAGGAACCGGGTTCAGCGGCGTGATCTTCTCACATCGATCAAATGCTTTCTGTCTAAGAGATCTAACTGAATGATTTCAAATATTAACAACCTCCACACCTTTTGAAAGTTTTTTTTTTCTTTTTTTTTTAAAGTTTGTTTTTGTTTGATCTGGTCTTTTGTGGGCCAAGGTTACTGAGTGTGATTTTGTCTTTTGTTAGTGTGTCGCAATGCACAATGAGTTAAAAAAAATTTTTCTTTTAAAACGATGACACCTGGGTCATAGTCAATTTTCTGCTGAATAAAATTCTCAGAAACCTCCAAGTTTCTGACCTCAGTGCATCTCGGTTTTCGATTTTCCCTTTTTCTTTCCTCTTCCCTTAATCTCAAGGTTTAATTTTTAAATAAAAGCAGTAATTGTACGAATGAATGCCTCGACGCTGGTGTTCCCGCTTTTGTTCCTCTTGTGTAAACACGAGAAGCTCGACTAGAGGTCAGAGGAGTTGAATTGCTTCTCGGTGCGCAGACTGTGCGCAGGCCTCGGCAGAGGGTCAGACTTGTCCTTTTATTTGAAGTGTGTGCTGCTGCTGGTTGTGGAAAGCCATGGACATGCTGTAGCACAAAAGTACTGTATGTTCCCTTAAGGCAAAAGTGACTCAAAAGAAAGGAGCACAATAGGAGAAAAGAAGTGGCTGTGTTTTTTGACGTGTTGTGTTTTGTTGTTGTTTTGTCCAAGTTCAGCGCTTGGGGTTAGAAACATGACTGCTAGGTTAGTCAATGAGTTAATGGTTTTGGTGGGCGACCCTCAAGGAACCCTCAAAGAAACCTCAAAGAACCGTTCTCCTGCTTTTTTCCCCCTCATTTCATCAAGGAAATACTTTAAAAAGTCTTTGAACTAGATTTAGTCAGTAATCATCCCAGTTAATTAGTTTTCATGATGGATGCATCTTTTTTTTATGTTTTCAGTGGAATATCCCATGCAGCTTCTCCCAAACCATCACTCCACCCCTATCGAAAGATCCAGTGGTACAGTCTTTCGACAGGTACATATTCCTTTTCCTTTTCATCTCAGCTTTACCATATCATCATTTTCCTATTTTTCATTTTGTGAATCTTATATTTTCTTGTTGTTACAGGAAAGCAGTCAGCCATTGAACCTCACATCCAAACCCAAGAGCCCCCAGAGTCTGGATCTTCCCTCTTCCCACCTTCAGTCCACCTACAGGGCTAGAGATCTACAGCACAGCTCCCCTCGACCTGCTCTTAGCCTGGGTATGTGATGATATGCACATTCACTGAGTGCGTATACTGATGTACCACAGGGTTTAGCAGACCCACCAATTGGTGAACCTCTTGTTCACTCGGTGTACATTACCGAGTGCTACAGTGCACTGTTTGGTAATGTGCGACAGTGATATGAGTGTATCAGGTACACTCATCTGTGTGAGGTTACAACCACGGCACCAAGGTTGGGTGGATATTTTTGATCGCCTATTTTTGATCCCTTTCCATGAATCCAGGGGTCTCAAACTCAAATTCTCTAACTAACACTAATAACCAGCTCTTAAAGTAGATTCTAGGAAGTAATTCAAGGAGGAAGAAGAAGAGCTTTCAGAAACTGTTTTGCACTATTACAGTGGTCACCGATTCTCTTCCTAGAGACCTACCTTCCTGCTGGTTTCATCTCCAACCAAGATCTAACACGCTCGTTTTAGCTGACCAAGAATGTCTTAAGGCAGTGGTTTTCAAAGTGGGGGCTGCCAGGGGGTGCCGGGGGGCCTCAACAATTTGGTGTGAAAAGTAAATAAATACATGATTTTCTCTTTCTCAATCTCAGACAACCACACACAATCAATTCCTAATCTAATGTAATGTAAAGATGTAAGATGTAATTATTAATATTTTTAAAAAAAAGGGATATATTCAGATATATTCAGTGGTATTTACATGCATCCAGGGATATATTCAGTCTGTATTTTTTAATGTGTTTTAAAGACATCTTGCAAAGGGGGGCCTCGGTCAAATGTTAATGCCATTTGGTGGGCCTTGCCCTGGAAATGTTTGGGAACCACTGTCTTAAGGCAGTGATTAGATTGTCGGGTGAGCACGATTATGGTTGGAGCGAATGTCTTGAGGAAGTTAGATCTCCAGGAACTGGGTTGGTGATCCCTGCACTATTAGGTGATTAATATAGTCACAGATTGCCACTGTGGTGGTGATAGCTAGTCTGGGTGGTGGAAAAACCAGTGATGGTAAGGAAATTCTACAGTCACTGTATAAGACTACGCTGGGACAAAATGTATTACTTCCTTTTTGCTTTGATGGAACACTTTCACTTTGATATTACTTTGCATGAACTCTACCGCACTCATCGGCTATGGAAACGATGATTAGTCTACTACCGTTTTGAATTAGGGGTCAGCTAGTACAAATGAATACATCTGTTATGTCAAAGAAGCATATTTGTAGGTCGCTACGCTTTGGGTCTGGCGTGAATTCTACACTAGATAGTGAGAAAATGTTGAGTAGTCGAAGGATGAATAAAACGGTTGAAAGAAAAACATACATGGTAACAGTTGGACTACAGTCAGTAAGTACAATAACTTTAATACTACAAAGTATGCCTGTATCGTAGGTGAACGTAATAATCCATGAACTTGGTGTATATAAAATATGGAAATATTAGTATACGTATTATGCCTACGTTTAGCCGCAAGGTTTTTCCCTCATGGTTTCCTGCCGAATGCCTATTTTACATTTTCTTATCATCCTGCCTCCGCAAAAACAGCAAAGCAAAGTGTCTCAGACGCACAATCAGTGATAAAGCGCTGTACAACTTTTCACCGTTCTGTAGTCAACAGACTTTACACGATCAATATATTCGCCCTATTGCTCCTCACTGTCGCTGGAATCGATTCAGCCTTTGACTGCATTACGAGCTGTGTTGATCTAAAAAACAGTTTGAGTCGCTCATTTTTTGTATCGACTTTCCGCTTCTGTTATTTATTTATTTGTTTGCTTATTTATTTATTTATTTATTTATTTTGACTTCTTTTGTAAGTTATCCCATTTCATCCGTGACCGAGCAAAATGTAGAACCTGTTAACTTCAACTCGTAACGGCTGGTTTTTATTAATATGAAGATCGGTGTTCCGGTCAGGATCGTTTGCACGCCGTCAAGACTTTCAACCCGATTTAAGGTAGCGTTGCATATGATCTCAGCTCGTTGTGTCGCTAAATAAGCTCGCTGCCGGATGCTAATTATTAATAGACGAAGACACGACTTAGTTTTAGCTAGCTGATGTGACTGGTGTTCATGATGAACATATGGCCATTATAGTAAGATATATAGTAAGCATATATTTTGGCTTATAAGTTTGGCTGCTGTGAAATAAATTGCTGAACGTTTTTGCAATTCAAATCCAGACTCATTTTGTTCATTCACAAAGCAACAACAAAGGATGACGCCTCGAAACAAAATGCCATAATAAACGATGTGTTCATTTTATGTTGATTATTTTTAATTGATTTATAATGACATACTCATGGGTGTTTCCCTGAGTCTATAGAAGAGTAACTCCTTCTCTTCTTCTTCTCCTCGCTGTTCTCGTACTGAAATGGAGACATTGTTGACAATTGTCATCACCTCCAAAGCTCCCTGATCTAAACAAGAAAATGCATTAGTCCCCTTGGGCGTGCCCTGCGGAGCAGGCCTTTGAAATGCAGCCTAGCTTCTTTTCTTTTTTTCTTTTTTAAAGACCATGAGCTTGGAAGAGAGCCAAGTTCCTTAGGTGTTAGACGGAAGGAGTGGAGAGGATAAATGATCGCGTGTAAATCTCTCTCTGTCTTTGTCTTGTCTCCTTCCCTAGGCTTTTTGGGAGAGGGGGATATTGTGAGCCAAACCATCCACGAAGCCCAGCAGCTGTTGCGAGGAGGCCAAGGTCCAGCGAGCCGAGAGAGGGACGGCAGCACAAGGCTGGTGAGTCAACGTCTTAAAGCAGCAAGCACCGAACATTGTCTCACACACACACACATCTACACACTCCACTTCAGCTCTCTCCGACGAGGCTGGTCGGTGGCACCTGGAGCATGCCGTTTGTCACCGCGAAACTCTGTGACATCTGAGAACGCATTCAGGGTCAAGTATAGATTTACACCAAGTCACTTGAACTGGGGCAGCGTTTAGGGGAACAGCTGTTCTTCAAATGGTTTCATCCCTTTCTTATTGTAAGTTTAATTTTCTTGGTGTGACCGTGACTTCTGAAGAGCACTTGTCAACAAGTCACTTTAGTTTTTCCAGTATTTTCAGCTTTAACCTGCAGGATGGTACGATAATTTGCCCTTTATCTGTCGTGAATGCAGGTTGTTATGCATTCCTCGCGAACCTGTTTTTAAATACCCGTCACCTTTCAGACCTTCTTCAAACTTGTTTTTTGTGTTGTTCTTATTATAATGACACCCTGATAAGTATATGTATACCTATAGAGAAGCACTTAGATTATTTAGAGGTTTATTATTTTTGTCAATTTCTTCACGCCTTGTTTTTGGGACGGGCGTCACCGGGTTGGGTTGGCATTTTTAGACAGCGTTCGCTGTACAAACGCGTTTGTTTTGTTTGCATTGTGCACAGAGCGATTATAAGGAAGCGTCCCGAGCTGACCGCATACTCCGTGCCGACCGTGCGGAGGACGGACAGTCCGTACGGACGAACGACGAGCATCTCAGCAGCGACTCCGAAGGTACTACTGTCCTTTTTGTAATTGGTGTTTTGGATTCGAAAGCACGCTCGACCATTTTAAGGCAAGAACTTCCTTATGCCTGGAGCACATGTGACAATTATCATATTTTGCTCTAATTGCATCACAGCAGGCTATCATTATTTACTTTGGAATTTATAACAGACGAAAGAATGATGATTAAAGGCTCGCCCTTGATTATTTGTTTCCTTAATTTAAAAAAAGACAAAAAACACATGCCTTTATACTTTTGTCACATGGTGTACTATAGGACAGATGATCTCTGGAGTCGGGGGCTACAGTGACAGCCGGAGCACCTCTTCCGGTCACATCAAGAGACCCATGAACGCCTTCATGGTGTGGGCTAAGGACGAACGCCGGCGCATCCTACAAGCCTTTCCTGATATGCATAACTCAAGCATCAGCAAGATCCTAGGTGAGGGGGGAAAAAAAAAACCTTGCTCGATTGCTCAGTCTTCTTTTGCTTTTTTTGTGTGTGCACAGTGTTAACTTCTAACTTGCTCAATCTTCACCTGCTTTTTTCCTGTTAATTATATTCTTAATTATTTCTTGTACTCCACCCATCCTTGTCTCACCATCTTTGTCCTCACAATACTTGCCCTTCAATGTTGCCTGGTGGTTTCCTCAATCAGTCCAGGTGTTGCTTACCGATTCTTAGGTCATCTCATGTACCACCGCCCCTGGCACTAACGAGCTGGAGGATGGGGGGGCATAAGGGGGTGACGGAGAAAGTTGGAAGGCGGCACTGCTTGGGGCATGAACTGCCACCTGGCTTCCCTGGCCGACAGGAAAACACCACCCAGATCCACCCCCTCCTCCTCCAGCTGCCTTCCTACCCCTCTTCCTCTGACAAAACACTAACATTCCTTTCCATTGTGCAGAGTCTGAAAAACTCACGACATCCTCCCCCACACCCCCACCACTGCATCTCCTCCTGCCTGCCCGACTCACTCAGTGCCTGTGACCCTGATTGGATTCGTTTGAACCGTTTACTCACCTATTGTTACTCCAGTCATCTTCAGTCTTCACCTTGAGTGTGTTTTTTTTTTTTTTCCTCTCCATGCCTTTGTGTCTACGTGCTCGCCTTTACATTCTTCTAGAGCTTACGCGATAATACCAAACCGTCAAACAGGCGAACCTCTGCTATGTCTACCAGTTTAACTTACTTAAACTTTGCATTATTGGTTATTACTCAAAAGCAGCCAGAACAATCTAAGCACCACATGTGCAGTATATTCACACAGTTTCGGGGTCACAGACGAGAAATTTTTGAACGCTTGTTGACTTTCAGAGCTTAAAACGTTTAGCATTATTGGGATGCTACATTGTGTTCTCAATATAAATTTTAAAAATCTTTAAACGAGATAACAGTCTACCTACAGACCACAATGGGTCTGTCGGTGAAAGCCAAACTGTGACATGAGGGTGGGTAAAATTCTAGACAAAAGAATTTTTGAAGAACGGTCTCACCCTTACCCTGACATTACCATCAGATATAATGGCATACGGGTCAAAAGATAACGTCTCCACTTAAACATGAGTTACACGGAAGTAACAAAGAATTTATCTCTAAAAAAAACTCAAGGACCGAACTCAAGGTTTGCTAACTTGAATATTTCAAGATAACTCTCTTAGAAGTTAAGGTGAGAGCATATTAGTTATTTTAGTTTTTATATATATATATATATATATATATATATATATATATATATATATATATATATATATATATAATTGAGTGATTTTGCTAGACAATGCACGAAACGTCACGCCACAAGTGTAACATGGCTTAAATTACCTGGACACGAACACGTGCTTCAGAACGCTTGCGATCTGCCATGTTGAACGATTATCATAGGAGATGCGTAATTACTCTTGTTCATTGTGCCTGAACGCGGGGAACGGTGGGAAATTCGAATGTTGGGAATAAGGCTGCGGCTGCTTCGAGCGTAACACAGTGTACCCAAAAAAAAAAGGACACGATAAAATGACAAACTAAAAAATGTTGATTTTATCTATAATCTTAAGTTCTGCAAAGCCTGATCAAGCATGGGTTCACTGCCACTCATCGCACTCGTTCGTTCATCCTCACTAAGAGCTTCATCTTGTTCAGGGTTGCGGTGGATCCAGAGCCTTATCCCGGGAACCCTAGGAATGCATCTGCCGGGGTTTTTTCAGCACCCCGTAGTGGCTCGTAGGACCTAAACAACCGCTTACGATACTTATAGTTTAGAAAAACCCATGATTGATGATTTGGGAATAGAGAGGTGTAGGTTACATTTTGGGAGTGAAAAACAGTAAGTAATGATTTATTGTCCTAATGATTTATAATACTAAATTAAATATTAATGTTTAGTCACGTTATAAACTGAACATCAGGTCGACGATGGTTGTGCAATCTGTATGTGGAAAGCTGTGTGGATTAGGTATTAAAAACTTGGGTAATAAAAACAAGGAAAAAGCTTACAGCATATATAAAATGTAGCCTGATATTTTCATCATGCAAAAAAGTAAACATTCCTTTATAAATTACTGGGAAATAATAGTAATAGCCAAAAAAAAAAAAAAAGAGTACGAGTTTGTGTTTGTTTATTTGTTTATGTACGAGTCGACTCTTTGATTCCGTTCTTTAAATAAAACCCTGGCAACTGGTTTGTGCTGTATGAATGTGGGGAAATTTATCGTATATATAGTAAATGTAGATATTTGATTGTTTAATACACGTCGACAAATATTTATGCAGAAATAAACTAGGAATATTCCCATTTAATAGGCTGCAGTACTTCCTAATCTCTAAGAACAACTTCATTCCGTTAAATACCATAATTTGTGCTCGACTGACTGACTGAGAAATATTGTTGTTATTAATAGAAACCTTGTTTTTATTAGAAGAGTTTGAATGTAAATGCTTACTTTCGCAGGTGTAACACCTTCCATTAATTATGATATTAAACAATATTCACTGCAAAGTGAAATTTTATACATTTGAACAGCTGCAGTTTCCATGGAGTGACTCTCATTTGTGTCTCTGTCTTTCCCCCTGTAGGCTCACGCTGGAAGTCCATGTCGAACCAGGAGAAGCAGCCGTACTATGAGGAGCAGGCCAGGCTGAGCAGGCAGCACCTGGAGCGCTACCCCGACTACAAGTACAAACCCCGGCCGAAGCGCACATGCATTGTGGAAGGCAGGCGGCTGCGTGTGGGCGAGTACAAAGCCATGATGAAGAGCCGCAGGCAGGAGCAGCGCACCTCGTACCCACCCAGGTGAACAAATCAAGCTGAAAATTGACTGGCACAGAATACTACTCACTCACCTGCTTAAGAAGTGCATTAGCTTGTTACCACACTTTCCTTTATAAATAAGTAATAGCAAAATAAACAATCAGCGACTGGTGTGATATTGATGCCATTTTCATGTCATTACGTCCAGAAGTACGTTATTCCTTTTATACCAAGGCAATTTGCCAACAATTGCATTTACCTACTAAATAGTGACGTTTGTACATTTTTATCTGCTTATATTGTATTTACGGTTAATTGAATGTATCATGTTATAAAATTAAGATCTGACTGATATGAAAATAATTATCACTGATTTCTTGGCTTCCTTGTCATGTTTCCAAAAGCTGATATCCTCTTATTTACCTCGTAGTCAATCAGATCAGCAGCTGCACTACTCCACAGCCGATTCTCCGTACTCCACCAAACCCATGTCCATGACCCTGCCTCTGCACCCTTCCCTTCTGGAGCACTACCTCCCTCGTTCCCTCGAGCCACCCCAAGCGCCACGTGGCCCAGAGGAGCCGGACGGGCCACGTTCCAAACCACCGTACAGCGAGGGAGAAGAGAGTGACGCGGGAGAGCGCAGCGAGGGCGAGCTAGTGGTCCTCACCGACTGACAGACGGGTGGGACGAGAGTGCAGGGTGCTGTGAGGTGAAATGTTCAGGTTTCTGGGTTGACGTGCTTTCACGTGTCGAGGGCTCACAGTTCACCCTGAAGTGAATCTTTGCTTTTCCTAGACGACTTTACGCCAGTCTTGATGACAATGTTAAGGGACGGCTTATTAAAAAATGCTAGTTATTTACAATAAACAATAATAGATTATTATTAGTATTTGATGGTCCTTCAGTGCTGCTGTCGGTCAAAGTACTGCACTTTTTTTTTTCCTTCAGAGAAAAGGACTTTAAAATGCAGATGATGTCACAGGAAGAACTGCGCGTATGAGCAGCAGATAAACTCTGGGAAATCAGGCTTAACAGTTGTAGTTTAGGTTAAATTAAATAACGCTACCAGACTAAGAGAGCTAACATTAATGGAAACATACGCGAAATGAAAATAATTTTTGGGCCAAATGATTCCTTTAATTCATGCTGAAATCAATCAGTAGGTTTACATTATTTGTGAACTAATCAATTTAAACCTGCATAATTGGCCTCAAACGTAAATTTGTTAAAGGTTTGCACTGGAGCTACAAGGATAAAATCTTGGAGACCAAACATGACGTTTTATAAGCAGTCCCTCCAGGATTTTGGCGTTTCGCTCTCGCAGAAACGAACGCAAAATCAAGCAAACTCTGCAATATTCAGAGGAGCTCGCGATTTTTCGAATTCACCGCAAATTTTCGGCAAGATGCATCATGTGATGCGTGTTGTGAGGACAATCATGTGCGTCGAACATGAGTACAGCTAAAAGGTCTCATTTACCAACAAACATCACTGCAATAGTGAATTTCATGCAGTTGTGATTTTGCCAATTCAAGTAATTTTCCATATAAAAAAAAAAAAGCACAAAAAATACTGCAAGTTGTGTTGCAAAATTTGGGTGGGGGGTAGAGGGGAGGAGCAGCAAAAGCACGCATTGTTGCCAACAACAATCAGAAAAATAAAAACTCGGCGAAATCCTGTATGGACTGATTAACTTTCCTTTTTGGCCCATCAATTTCTGTATTGAATGAGGAGCAGTGTGTTGGGGTGTCAAACTCACGGCCCGTGACCTGGGTCCAGCCCGATAAGGGCTCTAATCCAGACCACCAAATGTATTTAGAATCTGTTTTCGATATTAAAAATCAATTAATCGGCCATAATCAAATTGAGCAAATTGAATATTTAAAAAATCCACTAGGGGCAAAATGGAGCACCAATCTCGGGGGGGGGGGGGGGGGGGGGGGGAACTTATACATTTACCACATTTATTTCATTATTATTGTACCTTTTTAACATAAATGCAGATTTTTGTGTTATTGTTTTACTAAGCTGATTCCCACATGACGTTGGCCTGTACGTAATCAAAAATCTGTTCGACCCAGCTGATATAGAACGTCTTTTAATCGTAATCAGTTTGTGCGATCAGCAGTACTGATATTAAGCATTTCAAATGTGCATGTGATGCCACTAAAATACTGATACAATTAAGGCTACTGACAAGTACGTCCTATAAGCTGCCAAAACACACATCGAACTGGTAGAACAGAACCGGTTTCTGAATATACGCCTACTAATACCCATATCAGAAAAGTTCTTTTAATAACACAAATAACGCAACAGTAGAAAATTGCCTTCCCTCGATCACTTATTGATCAGTTTCATTAATCACTTAATAAGGAAGATGAAAAAACTATAGTGCTGGCAAAGAGATGGTGTACTAGGTTGTTTTTTTTTTGTTGCCGTTTTTTTTAGCTCCCCACACCAAGCTGGATTTTTTTTTTCTACGAGTGAACACTGAAATCCATTGATGTACTCTTTTTTTTTTTTTTTTTTTTTTTTTTTTTTAAATTATTTTATTTTATTTTTTTTATTATTAATCTACATTTTAAATGTTCCCAGCAGTCTCATATATATATATATATATATATATATATATATATATATATATATATATATATATATATATATATATATATATATATATATATATATATATATATAATGATAACTCAACTGAAAACAAAGTAAATGATTATTTTTAAATTATATGTGGTGTTTAAAAACGTTGTTTGCTCTTTTTACTATTGTTATGTCACCGAGGCTTTTCCGGCAAACACTTCCTCTGCCTTAAGTTAGAGTTCCTGTTCGTAGCCGAATGCGGTACTTTCCACGCCTGGAGTGCTGAAAGATAAACTCTTACAGATGCTTATCTGTGAAGGAAAAGGAAATTTAAAATAATAATAATAAAATAAACAAATGCAGTTAAAAAAAATTTTTAAGTAAGATTTGTACACTTCAGGAACTGAGGAGTTTAACTTCAGGAGTTCTACCCAAAATCTTATGCGTACCCTCTCAGAAATAAAAAGGTACCAAACAGTACTTTTTTCCTTGTCCTTGTTGCTGGCATGGTACCAATTGGCATCATTTGTGCCTTTTTAGTGTGTGAGGAAGGTGCATTTAGTTTTCTTTTTATTAGCTTTTATAGCATTTTAGTGGTCAAGTTATGCACCTTAAATACACCTTAGATGCATACTAAAGGTACAAAAGATATTACCACTCTTGCAAGGAGTAGTACAGTTTGGTACTTGATGATTTCTGAGAGTTTACAGCAGTTGATTGCGCCCTCTGCTGTTTAGGACTGGTATTGACCTCAAATACTTATTAAGTCCTACAGTATAGGAGGCACACAGGCATGTAAAATGCACTTTTTAAACTTTTTTTTTTGGAGCACCTATATATATATATATATATATATATATATATATATATATATATATATATATATATATATATATATATATATATATATATATATATATATATATATGACAGTCTGAGTAAAGTTTATAAAGGAATATGTGAGCAGTAATCCATCCGGCCTCGCTTTATTCCCATCGTTTTTGTTTAGTTTGTGTATATAGTGTGGGTTTGCGTTTACGTTTGTAACTGTTTTTGATGTATTGAACGATCATTCCACCTCACAGCTCATGACCATGCCAGCTATTCAAAAGTTATTACTGCCATTTTAATATTTCCTTTTATTTTAAATATATTTTTTTTAGTTGAAATGAGAATTTAAAAAATAATTAATTAATAACTAGAGAAACTGAGGAATGAAAGAAAGAGAACGGTCTATCATTAGCTGGCATTTAAAACAAACATGCTGGAATTGTGTATATAATTTAAAATAGGAATTGATACAGTTTGTATCTTACCTGTAAAATCAGATTTTAGAAGAATTTTAGAAGGAAAAAAAAAGAAGTTATGATTTGGTCTACTGTTGGAAAAAAAACCCAGCTGTTGTAAATATAGAGTATAGACTTTATTTTGTTTATAAAAGTGTATAAGTTAAAGGTGTACATTTTCCCTGTATGTTTTGGTTTGTTTTGAGGTTTTAATAAAAAAATAATTGTTCCTTTTTTGCAGTTAGATTTGATTCTTTGGTTTTTCCTTAAAATGGATATTCACATTAGGCTTACGAATTTCACAACGTTTCAATGGAGACGCAAACTTTCAAATGTGGAGAAAAGTGCAGCTAAAGTAAAAGTGGTGGCATGCTGTTATGGGAAAATAATCAGCGCCAGAGCGGTGTGATGAGGCGGGATAACTGACCACCCTGACGTTGATTACTTTCCAATAAATAACACGTCCCTGAAGTGATTCATTTCCTTTATACTGCAGCAGTATTGTACATAATTTTTCATTAAAGAACCTGATGACATACTTTTTTATCCATTTATGGTTACATTTCATGTCGTGGAACATCCACAAAACAAGTAGGTTCCTGTTTTCACTTACATTACAGCAGCTGTAAACAGTCCTTTCCTACCCTGCCTTTTATTTTCTCTAAGAAACATCAAGATAACATGACATTACAGCTTTACCTCTGACACTGGAGCCTCCTTCCATAAATGTTAAACAAAAAATCTCTAATCAGAAACCTTTTAAAAAAAAAAAAGTTATGTGGAGCATCAAACATGCAAGTCCCTGTTTAAGTTGTTTACTATAGAAAGTTATACAACCCACCCCACCCCACCCCCAAAAAACACAACTTCAGACAAATCAGCATCAAGCACATTCTATCATTTCTTACACTACTGAAAACTTACACAGACTTGAGAGCAACGCTCTGATCTCACACTATAAGGGGGGAAAAAAGCAAAATGTAAGCGTGACTCCAAATTAGCCTTGGAAATTCGACAGTGTGTGCGAGTGTTTGCTTCAGGATATCCTCGATAGAAGACTTCCTGTGCTCGCTTTCCGAGGAACAGGGAGTGAACGCGGGTCATGAGACAGAGGAGACGGGCAAAAGTTCAAGGATGAAACCCAAATAAAAGAACACGCACTAAACCGACACGTTACACGAATCTCCAGGCAGCGCTTTTCTCCTTCATATGGAAACCAAGAATTATAATGAACAATGTAGGGTTGAATTATTGATCTATTTTTAAGATGTTGAGTTAAAATGATTGCATTGCCACAAAAATAAATAAATAAATCTAGCTACTGAATGTAAAAGGTCAGCAAACAAACATCTTTGTGTTGCGACGTTATAGGAAAATAATCATGTGATGAAGTTACTCTTACCATCTCGAAATGTCCTGAACTGTTTTATTCCTCTTATAGCTACTACAACAATTTGCCAACACCCAACACATCATACTTTTTATCCAGTTGTAGTTACATTTAGACTTGTGCAAAGTCCATGAGACAAGTTAGTTCCTGTTATCACTTATGCTATAGCAGATATATATCTATATATATATCTATATCTCTATATATATATATCTCTCTCTCTATATATCTCTCTCTCTCTCTCTATATATATATATATATATATATATATATATATACACATCTCTCTCTCTCTCTCTCTCTCTCTCTCTCTCTATATATATATATATATATATATATATATATATATATATATATATATATATATATATATATATATATATATATAAATTGTTCCTTCAACTGCCCTGTTGTTTTCCCGTCTTGATATTAATTACAAAGAAACCACAAAGCCTAAAAATACCTTCCAATGTGTTGAAAACAAACTTGGACTGATACAAAGCACTTAAAAACGGAGACTCCTTCAATAAACGTTAAACATCTCGTTCTGGCCAATCCGAAGAGAGAATTCTACAGGGCCGCTGTAAGAAGACGATCAACCTTCTAATGATACTATTCAGTCTGGATTATTCTTTTTCACGGTAAGTCCACACATCTTACTGTTGTGTTCAAGTTCCAATTATGATGGCCAGATGACTGGGTCAGAGCACTGGGTCCAAAATGGCCCAAGGAAGGACAACCGCTAACCGCTGACCTCTGTCCACTGCTGAAAGTGGCACCACATATCTAAACATTGTCGCAGACCAAGTACACCCCATTCATGGCAATGGTATTCCTTAATAACAGTGGCCTCTTTCAGCAGGATGATATGCTGCAAAAAAATTGTTCAGGAACAGTTTGAGGAACATGACTAAGAGCTCAAGGTGTTTAGGGCCCATCTCATAGCTTACAAGACTTAAAGGTTCTGCTGCTAACGTCTTGGTGCCAGATACCACTGCACACCTTCAGAGCTCTTGTTGAGCATGTAGAACATTTAGAGTTTTGCAAGACCGACCATTAAAAATAAAAGCGTCCCCCTGAACAACAAACGAATCTGGAGGAGCTTGTTGAACTTGCCTTAAAATGGGCAAACCAAAGCATTAAATGCTTACTCAATTACTACATTTAATAATTAAATTCAACTAAATTAAACCATTATTCAAAATGAGAATGTAATCATTTACTTTTAATAATTGAAAACTACTTTTAAAAATGTAAGTTAAAAAAAAATTGAATAATAATAATAAATAAATATTTATTAACTTTGTGGTGGTATTTTTATTTAAATAAAATAGCAGTTTAAATCATTCTGTGGTTTCATAATATAAGAATAAATCCCCAAATATATGACTTATCTGACATCTTTGGTTGAATGCTACATGCTGATACAGATATTCTTCTAATAACATCACTGTACTTCAGCTTACTGGTATTTATTAACACGAACTCCGCACACAATTCTCGGTGAAATGATTAAATGACAGTTTTAATTCAGACATTTTTTTTCTTTTAATGGAATTCTTTAAGAACAAAAATGTTAAATTACTCTCTTCGGCGCTTGAGCCGAGGTCGAAAGGGTCATTGTACAGTACAGTATCGTCTTTTTCACAATATTTCACAGTATTTACATTCACTTCAAGGTCACATGTGCTCTTCACCGCAAACCTACAGCGCTCTCTGGTGGTGATGAGTCTATACACCTCCATACAACTCCTGTTTCATAGTGACCATGAGAAACACTAGGAACTGGTCCAGTCCAATTCCAGGTACAAAATGGTAATGTCGAGATTAAGAGAAAACACACTGTTAACTGTACACTGGTTCAAGTCAGTTCAGTATATTCACAGAACAAAAACAAACAAACAAACAAAAAAAAACACCCAAAAAACAATCTATCACAAAAGAACTGCAAGCTGAGAAAATAGCTGTAATGGAAAAATGAAAAGAAAAAAAAAAAAAAAAAAAAACAATAATAAAATATTTAAATAAATCTAAACACTGACTGATGCAATGAGTTACATTAAAGATTTTTAACACTAGTGCTACTTCATATGCATATTTTAAAAAACATGGCCCTTCACTTTCAAGTTGGTTTGTACATTTTTACTGTGTGTGTGTGTGTATAAATGTATATTATATATTTATAACTCCGAGCTTTTCAGATGTGCCTAAAAAGACCAAAATTTAAGTACTGGCTTTTTTTCATCCCTCTCAGAAATCTCAGTACCAAATGGTAACTCTCCTTGTCGCCAGGCTGGTACCATTTAGTGTGTGGACCTTTGATTCGCTTTTAAAGCTTTAAAAAGGCTCACAAATGCTCCTTAAGGTCCGGTTACATGTCTTAAACGAACATGCAAAAGATGTCCTTGATAGTGCAATGCTTGCGCCAAAGAAAAGTACCTTTTTGGTACCTTTATTCCAGAATGACCGTTAGCATCCGTTTGTGTTTGGGGGTTTTTTTGTGCTAGGGGTTTTTTTTGTGCTAGATTATTTTCTTTCTGGGACCACCTTAATGAGCAACATTCACATATATACACCTACAGAGAACATTAGTGCATTTCATTACAGCAGCCACGCTCTCAAATAAAAAGGCAGCAAAAGGTATGGTACTTTTACGCTGGTCTGGTGTGGTACCGTTAAGGGTACATCGTTCGTTTGTATCTATATTATCTCTCTTTTCACCTTTAAAAATACCGGAAGGTATAAAATCGGACGTTGTACATTTACGCTAAAAGCGGATTAATTGTAAAAGACACGCACTAAATGGTACTTCAGTGACAATGATCAAAGTCAGTTCAGTACCTTTACTTCTGAGAGTGCAGAAAAAAAAGAAAGAAATTTGCAGACTCACAAGCAGCAGCACTCATAACCATGTCTCCAAAAAAACAAAACAAAACAAAAAAAAAAAAAAACCCCTAAGAAATCCTAGGAAGTTTTCATAAAAACACTTAAAATTGGAATAAATAATAGACGAAAGAGAAGAAAGGAGAAGTCAAAGCCAGGACAAACTCAGCATGGTGACATCAGATCATTTAGGATCATTAGTGACACAGTGGCTACAAAATTATTCATGGTGTTTCTGAAGTGCCTCTTGGCTCCAGTTATTGCCCGCAGGTTCGCCTGATTCATTATTAACCAGCGTCGTCAACCATTAATGCACCTGCACCTGAGCGGCGGGGACGCAGGATAACGCACGGCTACATCTAGCTCATCGACCTCGGAAATCAATCTATTTTTACTTTGGTGTGAAAATGCCACCTGGTTTGAGAATAGGATCAGGATTCGCACTTTGGTGAGGAAGAGATTCTAGTTGGAGAAAATGTCAAAAGCAAAGCAAGAGATGCAAAGGTCAAACAAATGACATGAGGTTAAATTAGAGCAATACCCCATCATTAACATGACTTAATATCTTAAAATATAAAAGTTATTACATCTAAATAATATTTTAAGTTAAAATAATTTTAAAAATTTTACGTTGAAATAAGATCTTAAATTGAAATAATGACGATCTGTAATAAAGTTCAAACAAAATGTATCTAGATATTGGCTATTAAATTGAAATATTTGTCGTTACGACAACTTAAGTCGTTATTTTAAGATCTTACTTTCAACATAATTAAAAGTCAAGCTATGGCCTTATTTTGACGTAATGTCTCATTATTGTGAATTCATATTTTCCAAGTCGAAATAACGATTAATAAGTTGAAATCACAACCTAGCTTGAAAATAAATTACGTTGAAATAATGGCACAATATCTTGAAATGAGTTATTAAAGGCAAATAATGAGATGTCATTATTTCAACTTAACTCGTTATTTCAAGATATGATTATTTTGATTTAATGCAAGATTTCAAGATGTTATCTCTACGTGATGTACGTCAAAATAACACAGCTTGAAGATCTTAAGAGCTCGTTCTTTTGACAACTCTACTTCAAGGTACGTCATTATTTTGATGTAATCTCATTTTTTTAAAACTCATTACTCTAAGATACGTCCTCATTCCAACTTAAGATCTCATTACTTCATGAGAGGAGATGTCGTTATTTTGACTTGGTATTGTATTATTTCAATATAATGTTGCAATTCTGTCTGTGTCGTATTATTTTTATTCTCATAACACTTAAAATGGACAGAACGATCATATCACAGCGCTCGTTTTGTTCGTTCGAATTTGACTCGTTCGTACCTGAACGCATTTTAATGAATTAATAATCACTAGCCATAACAAATGTGTGAACTGAATTTCCACTAAAGCAGCGCCTGGCTTACTGACTATCAGGGAAACAGTTTACAAAATAATAACCGTAAGCTAATACACAATAAATTAATTTTTATTGTTAGATTGTGAAATGTTAAATATTAAGCCAGAATAACAAGATATGTTTAAAAAAAAAACTAGACAACTCAAAACAACAACTTTATAAGAAATACGGGCATATCTCTATTAACAGTAAAGCTTTTGTTCCAAACAGAGGACAAGCTAAAGGACGTGGCTTAGTAAGGTGCTTTGGGCCACCACGAGCCACCAGTACAACATGAGTACACCTTGAAAACTATTTTACACCTCTTTGGAACTGGATTGAAGCGATGAACACCAGAAGACATTCTCTGAAGTGGTTTTTTGATGATGATGGTGCTGGAGAGCGCTGTCTAACTTCTCCCCTCATACTGTAAGTGTCCGATTTTGTTGAGATTTGATAAGTGTGAAGGCCATAGCATACGAGTTATATCAGTTTTGTCCTCACTGATAGATTTATTGAGCTGTCGTGCTCTGTGAGTGGGGGCGGAGTCAAGTTGGAAGAGACCACGCCTCTATTCAGGATTGAAACATAGACGATCACTCGTGATAACTCTGCAGTGACACTTCACTCGAACGGGACGAGTGGAACCAAAAGATTGGCAGCAAAATATATAATCCTAACCTTGTGGCCCAGGTTTTTTTTCCCCTTTCGTTTGTCACCTGTCTGCTGTGATCATTAATAATATGCACTTCATTAGTGTAAAGGTTATACCTGAATCTATTGCTTCAAGATCTAATGTGTGAGGAACTCGAGCCACACAAAGCCTTAACATCTGCTGGATCAAATTATGCAACGAGCTTAAATAACCTCCAGCACCTTTTTTCTTTCAGGAATTGGTTGAACAGATTGACGATTTTTTTTTTTTTTAGTCATTAGAAAAAAAATTCCCAGTCAAGCTTCTGGGACTTTGGTTGCCCGGTATGTCCCTCGGCAGGTAATGCGAGGGCAAATGGAGGAGGCGGAGGCCGGGGCTGAGATTTTTCCATCACCTGCGCTGAGTGGAAAATTCAACAGAGTTACTCGTTACCATAAAAGCTTAAAAGGCAGAGAAAAAAAAACCCTGGTCCCCAGAAAGAGGAGGACGATTGGCCCCGGTGGCCTTAACCTCTCAGGAATGTCTGGAGTGCAAAAAAAAAAGAAGAAAAAAAAAGAAAAGTCAAAAAACTCATGCTTAACCAAGCATAGGATTCCAGACTACCACATATGCTGCTTCAGGTCTGAAAACTAATTTCTGATTACAATTTTTTTGGACAGCAGAAACTTTTCTCTCTCTCTTGCTTGCTCTTATATATATATATATATATATATATAAAAGAAATAAAAAAGAAAGAAAGAAAGCAAAGGCATTAGTTATATAACTGCAGATACACACTGTAAAACTCCACTGCAAAATAAGTTTGGGTGAATGCATGCAATAATATTTATATAAAAGTGAGTCAGAAATAAATAAAGTGCACCAAAAAACAAAAAACAAAAAAAAAACAACAAAAAAAAAACACGCTTTATGATGTGATGAAATGTGGAAGTAAATACACACATGTGGACCGAGTTGTGTTTGAGTGGAGGGAACCAGGAACTCGACCTGCCCTCATACCCACCCGTGCTGTACCCCAGAACCCTCCCCTTTCCAAAAAAGGCTTCTCCATTCCCAAGGGCAAAGCAGCAGCTTAGCTTGTTGTCTCCTCTCACTTCGGGATCTTCAGGGCCATGACATCCGGCTTGGTCTTGAAGTACTGGTTGAAGCGTAGGACGGCGTATCTGGAGGGGGGAGGGGTGGAAAAAAAGATCAGGGGTACTCATTTTACAAAATTATTAAAGGACTCCTAATGACACGACTAACTGAAACACATACACCAAAATTCCTCAGCAATTATAAGTTCTGAAGGTTAAGTTAGCTTTAATTACACTAGAAGATAAGATAAGATGTACCTTTATTCATCCCTGAAGGGATTGAAGTTGAGTGCAAAATCTTTCAAAGGCCAAATAGCCAAGTAAAAATAACCAAGTACATTCTTGGCACAGATTAACATTTAGCCACGCCCACAATATAACAAAAGTTCTCGAAACATGGAATAAAGCTTGTTACGGTGCTGTACGCCTCAAATCGTGTCTAATTCTGTTCACCTCGACTGTCAGATTGTTATTATAATCACACAAGGACACACTGGACTTCAGGTCTTCATCGAACCCATTTGTTTTGTTGTGCGTGCAGTGCGTGTTTAAGACTGGAAGTCATAAGATCCAGTAGAAACAGAAATCCTGCCACAGGTTGATGGGGGTAGTGATGTGCCAGAGCCTGCCGGTGCTTTCTGTTGACTCATGTTTCTGTGTTTCCGCTGCAAACAGATACCGGCGTCCTTTAGTAACTGTACCAATGGCGTTTGGTACTTTTTATTCAGGCGAGCAGACGAGAAAACCGCTACGTCCCCTAGTGAGGCTTTCATTCACATTCCACCCCACACAGATGGGCAATGTATTTTTAAAACAGAAAAACATTACCCGATACATACACTAGCTGCGACAAGCATCGTTTTACATGCTTTAAATATTTGTCGAGTATCTGACTCAACTTGTTCTTGAAAGAAATATCACTTTCATGATTCAACCATAATTCTGCTTATAACTGCACTTCAAAACGTATCCAAAATTCGGTCGAGTTTGTTTTGAAACATTTTGTCCGAGTATTAATTATGCCAGGGTTAATAATAAACCTGAGCACGGCCATAGTTTTGAATGTGTTCTATAGATCAAATTTGCTTTTTTGTGCGATGTTGATTATTGCCTTGCTTGTGATTTACCATTTTTAAAAAAAAACAAAAAAAACCCCAACAACAATATAAATGATGTAATCTTCTAGAACTGACAGCTTAAGACAGGAAAATGAGCATTTCTACTATTTCAGGTTTAAGGGGTGTCAGGGAGTGCATAATATTATCTGCTTGCCAGGGCAAGAAAGAAAAAAAAAACCCAGCATATTTAATCACGTTCTAATTATAATCAACATTATAACTGGAATTGAATATAATTGTTTGTTTGTTTTTTTAAACTAAACTTTCTTAGTCAAATAAAAGCCAATGAGATGAGAGTGCCTTGGGAGAGCTGCTTACCCAAGGAAGTCAAAGTCAATGGTGGAGTACTTGGCCTGGATGAGGGCCCAGAAGCCCCAGAAGAAATGTGATGCCTGTCAGAAGAGAGGAACAAAAGGTTCATCATGATAAACGTCACTCTCTCAGGCTTCGTCCATGCCTGTACAGATATTTTCAAAAATACATTGTTTTTGGGTGACTGAAAATGAAGAACCTGTTCTGTAAATTCTTATTTAAGAACATGTTTGCAATTTCATTTCAATTTATTTTGTTATTAGTAAGGGTGAAAACCTCAGGCTTCCACATGATACGATGGTACAATTTCCATTCAGAGTTATTAGCAAATGAACAAATGAACTATTTACACATCACGTACACTACCAATCAAAAATTTAGACACACTCATTCTTTATTTCTATTTATTCCCCCCACATTTTAGAATAATAATAATAAAGTAATCAAAACTCTGGAATAACACAAATGGAACTATGGGAATTAAGTTGTGATAAAAAAATCCAAAATAAATCAAAATAATTTAGTATTTTAGTATCTTCAAAGTAAACATCCTTTTCGCCCAGAATTTCCAGAAATGTATTTTTGGCATTTTCTTAACTGATTTCTTGAGGAATTTCCCTGAGACGCTTTTTAAACAGTATTAAAGGAATATTTCGCTCCATTTTTAAACATTTAAATCATACACCTTCAAATCAAAAGGTTTTTAAGATCATGAGAAAGATTTCAGTCAAGTGTCCACAAACTTTCGACCAGTAGTATATTATTTTGCTCCCCACACCGGTTGTCTGTCCGTTTTCAATAATAATATTTTATAAATAACTTAAAATCAGCAACAATCTATTTATGATTGTTGCCTTGATTCGTTTCAGTCGTTGCCCTTTAAATCGATTCATCGATCCAAATCGTCAGTTACATTTTGGATAAGACCCGGGCGAACCTTTAGCAGTAGTTCCACTTCATCATTATCCCCCCATCCCCCGCCCCCCCTTTGCCATGATGGGGTTTTGTTTCCCACATTTTGCCTTTCTACCGCTCAATACGCAGCTCATAACAATTCTCAAGCCATTAATGGTTTGTGTTATACTATCTCAGTGATGAGAAAGTTTCTCTTTTTCCACCTTCACACTCTCATTCATTTCCTCACCAGTGAAAACTTGTTGACCTGAACATAGAGTGTCTCAAGCTCAAGCTGGCTCACTTCCTCTCCCTTCTTGGTGAAGAGTTTGTAGGCCTTCAGGTAGGTGTGCAGCCAATCCAGCTGCAGCTCCCGACTCGGGTACAGACCGTAGTCCAGTTCACTCATGCCTGTCTCACACACACACACACACACACACACACACACACACACACACACACACACACAGCACATGACATCAAAGCATTAATGCTCCGGGCTACAGTATTCATCATTCTGTGTGACTCACTCACCTGCAAACTCGTTGAAATGGTTCCCAATGTCAAACGCCTGGTAGTTGTAACTTGAGTACTCGTAGTCTATGAAGCGAACGTAACCTGTAAAAGCAAAACAGCTGGAAAAATTAACAGAGCCACACTCTGATCATTTTACTCAATAACCTCGAATAAACGTGCTTTCGGGGGATTCGAGGGTGTGGATATCCTGGAGGAAACTTTCAGTCACAAAAAATGCATGCTACGCTCGCTAGCCAACTATAACGAATAAAGCGGTTAGGATTGTTATGGTGTGTTTCAACAAGCTTTGAAATTCATACACAGGATTGCGAGTTAAATTACTTTGTTAGTTAGTGGTATCACACTGTTCAAGACAGCTAAAGATGTCTAATTTGCATACTTGTGCATATTCATAGATGCTGACATTTTGAATGATGGTGTGGAATGATGTCGAGATGTTACGACACCGTTTTAGTCAGCTTTTCGTGATTAATTGCGTGCTGTTATAAGAAAATAATAAACGACTGGCTGGCGCGATTAGGCCCGCTACGTCAAAGTTGATTATTTTTAGATAACAGCATGTCCAAAAGTGTGTTATTCCTCTCAGATTATTGCAATTTGCCAATAATTCAACAGTTCCATGAAATAAGTTAGTTTCTGTCATCACTTATGTTACAACAGCTATAAACAGTCCTTTTTTAATTTTATTTTTTAAACTCAATAAGGCCAAAAAAAAAAAAAAGAAAAAAATTGCAAAGCGTGGACTTCACATCCACACACCTTCCTTCACATTGTGGACGATATTTTTGCAGAGCAGGTCGTTGTGGCAGAGCACCACGGGCGAGCCGAGCTGAGACAGGTGTTCCTTCATCCACGACATTTCCTCTTCCAGAACTTCCTTACTGGGAACTTCCTCTCGGATTCTGGGGAAGAGAAACGTAAATGGTTCAACCCATAATTTTATTGATTTATTTTTTGGGAATTTCTCCAGGCATCCCGCAATGCTCTTCAACATACACACACTTCAGAGCTCTTGAGATGCTTGAAAAGAGAACCAGCTTATGATCGATGCTGCTTGATAACCGATGTAACCAATAGCCAATGTGGCATGGAGGATCAGCTTTATTATGATTGTTAAACATTAAAATGATATGTTTTCCCCCCTCATGAATACACATCAAAAGGCTGTTGGTCCATGTTCAGAATGTGCTCCTAGACTCATAAGCTCTGAAATGTTTTTTTTTTCTCCTAAAATACAAGAGAAAAAAAAAAAAACAGAAACAAATGTATGTTATGCTGTATGATACTCTAATACATCTAGTACAACATAATGCTAGTATGACTCTCTTCCTATTAGTGACCAAAACCCCCCCCCCCGAAAAAACCAACTGCAGGCATGTACAGTATTACAAACATGTTGTGTGACCTAGCTCAGATAAACCTTATTATTTATTGTTTATGTATACCATCGCTTTATCAGCTGCTCCGCACTTAATGAAGCGGTGCGCTGAAACCGATCAGAGACCCATTGCCATGGAGAACTCTCCTTGAGTAATGGATTTAGGAGACTAATTCTGGAGCTGAAGTCGTCTGCAAACACACAAAGACACAGAGACACACACACAGCAACCACGACTGACCCTCCCTCTCTCTCTATTGGATTGGAGCAAGTCACCCCTTGACCCTAATCTGAGACCTGCTTCATCAACACAGGTAGTGAGTCTGAAGGAAACAGCTGTGATGACTAATCAAGTCCGTGATATCACTCACACGGTGTAATACGTAGAGCCTACGGCCAGGTGATCGAGAGAGAGAGAGAGAGAGAGAGATTATATATATTTATATATAATAGAGAGAGAGAGAGAGAGAGAGAGAGAGAGATTATATATATTTATATATAATAGAGAGAGAGAGAGAGAGAGAGAGAGAGAGAGAGAGATTTTATATATTATATATATATATATGAGATGAGATCTGGATAACATGATGAATGAAATCACAACCGACTTTTTGGAAATATAACTAGTATTGTGATTTATTTATTTATTTGTTTTTAAACAATTTTATAAGCAACCGTTAACTAGCTAATTTTGTGTTAAAATTGCTAACTGAATGTTGAAAAGTGCAAAATGATATAATTATTATTATTAAATTTATTTGTTAAATTACGCATGACCTCACAGCATGTACTATTGTTTATTTTCATTGCTGCTCATCATTATGCTCGATACGCAATACGATGATATGATCGTCAATATTGTGAAAAATTTATACCTCACAATACGTTTTTATCTGACACATTTTCATCACAGCTAGTATTGTTGACCTGAAAGAAAAAAAATTCTAAAATCCTTTGTACTGAATCCTAAAATCTGTCAAATATGTCACTATTACACGTTGTTTTGCTGTTGTTGCCGTCATTAGAAGATTCGTTATTGATTAAAATTGAATAGTTATCAGAACGTATTATTTTTCTCCTTTTAAAATTTTAAATCATTAATTCGTGCAGACGTTATGATAATAATAATAATAATAATAATAATATCAAACTGTACCGAGAGAGATTTTGCAGAAATGGAGCCGATAATACGGATTCAGTAAAAACTTTCGATTGCTGCCCTGCTCTCAATGACCTCGCAGACGGTCTAACGGCTGATAACCACCACTGCCGTGTCTACACGATGCGTCACGCTGTTCCTGAAAAACGGAGGAATGTAAACATCTGCAGGGCTCCGAGAGCCTGCGTCTCTGTAATTCACCAGCTGGTGATGACTGACTGTTCCTACATAATGGACTTACAGGTGCACAGTGACACTGATAACGCTCGTATCGTCAATAATTCTGCTCGAGGAGATCTGCTGCAGGGTGCAAAGAGAAATAAAATGCACCGTCACTTTTACAAGTTACAAGAGGGAGAAGGAAAAAGAAAGAAAAAAAAAAAGCATTAAAAATGTTCAAATATTGTATATAAAAACTCAGTGCAGCAGTAAAAGAAAAATACAGGCTACATATGCCTGTTATTAGACCTACAAGTGTCTGAAATGAATTCTTTTATTTTTTTGTGGCAGTGTTAATTACATTAACACCATGTAAAACTAGGGCTGTGTTGTGTTTTGTCATCTGGTCATTTATTCAAAGTGCACAGTGCGTCTGAAGCTCGTTCACGATAACGCAAAGAAATGACTTGTCATGTGACCTGAATTAATCGCTTTAAGAGCGCCGTCCGCTCATCCAGGAAAAAAAAAAAAATGCACAAAAAATCATGTCCGGCATTGACGTCATCTTTTTTTTTTTGCTGTTAAATAGCTTAAAGTGGATTATTTCTTTTTTAAAAAAACTTTAAGGATCACAAGATTAAATCCTGAAGACGCCACAGCCATCTGTGACCGAGAGCCAATGAAACAAAAATGGCCGTTCTGTCTGGATGGGAGAGACAGCGTTATACTCTATATATACACACACTACTCGACACAGCGTTATGTCTCTCTCTCTCTCATTAATCACATTGACACTAGCCAATTGTGGGCATCAGTAAGTTCATGTGTGCAGAAGAGGGCAGATCCTCAGCAGATATAAATAATTTAAAAAACAAAAAACAAAAACATAACACCACAGAATGGGGCTGATTTCCTTTCTAGCCCAGATTCCCTAGCCCAGATAGCCCCTGTAGATTCTCACAGCCTATTAAGGGACAGTCATCTCAGTTCAAACTGCCTTACAAGAAATAAATAAGTGAACATAAATGATCCAATCAAAAGTATATTGTTTGGGTTGAAGGAAACCTCTGCCTATTCGGAAGAGATGGGACATGATCAGCCACAAAAAAAAATGGTGTTGCATTTATGTGTCTTTCAGTGTTTGCATTCCCATGTAACGGTTTCATGCCTACGATAGGACCCAGTGCTACACGGCTCAAGTATAACGGTTTCACAATAGTAGTCTTATACATATTCACTGATCGTAGCAGACGTCATATCCATCAATTCTGAAATGACTTGCTGGTGCTCGCTCTGTTTTGGGCGTTTCTGTATCGGAGCTTGGCTTACCTGGCGTTGGAGGCTTGGTCGGTGAACTCGGTGGCCACTAGGGAGAAGTACTTGCGCATCTTGATCCACAGGTTGGGTTTGGGGATGCAGCCATTGTGTGCGTGGATGGCGTGGATGCGGGCCATTTCTGTAGCAATGAGTCTAACGAGACACATACAGATGAGATTAAGACTCGACGTCACGTGCAGGAAATTAAAAAAAAAAAAAAAAAAAACCCCACCAGACGCTTAATAATCCTAGCAGTGGAGTATAATTTCTCAAGGTCAGGACTGGGTAGTCTATCTACATCCTGAAGACAAAGGAAGGACATTCCTTCACGTGCAACATCATAGAAGGAACACAGCTGGTTTGGAAGTGGAGTGAAGGACGACGAGCTGGACGGACACGCCTGAACGACCATTATTACTCCCAATTCACACGTTATCATGTTTCATGACGTTATAAGTGTGAAGCCTCTATAAAGATCTACGGTAATTACTGTATTTTCCCACCGTCCTGTAGAACTGTTGAAGCACCTCGATTTACACCAAAGGTCTGTAACTCAAGACAACTACAGAAGACCTGCCATGGACTTGTTTTTTCAAAATAGCCCTTGGAAGATCACATGTCTGAGGTAAACACCAGGCACCTGGGAGATAAACCTGCCACTTGTCTGCTATAGTTGATTCTTTCTTTCTTGCTAGACGTTACATTGAGTAATTAATAAGAAAGAGTCTGTTGGGCGTCCTCTTGCTACCTCACCTGAGCAGCACGGGGTCCCTGACGTCCTGCGTGCCGAGAGCGTCTCCTTGCATGAACTCGTAGCAGATGCCGTTGTTGAAGGTGCAGTAGAGTCGAGGAGCACAGCCGTTGGCGTGGAGAACCTGGAAGCTCTTCAGCTCATTGTCGCGGTCCACAATCAGCTCGGTCTTGTTGCCGTACACCCTCACCAGCACCACGTCCTCCGGGCTCTCGTCCACGTAGCAGCCCACCAGCTTGTTGGTCGTTCCTTCTGTGAAAAGCTAGCATAAGGAGACACGTGGTCAGACATGAGGTGGAAATTGTTTATATTTCCACATTTCTAAATTGTAGTCTTGAAGAAACTATACAAGCTGAAAATATCTGCGTGAAAAACAGCTCAACTGACAAGTGGTATTAATAACAAGATATCCCTGAATAGTTCTTTTAACAAGGTTAAAAATTATACATTTTATCATATGAATAAAAAAAATATATGATGAATGAACAAAAAACCTTCCACACCAGATGTACAAAAGGAGTCCAATTCTGTGTGGAAAAACAGAATATTATAAATATTATTGTTGTTGGTATTATTCAATCGCAAGTAACAGATGACTGTTCTTTTATAACTAAATGATAAATAGCTAAATAACCATAAACTTATTTAGCTATCCTGGAGGTTACTTTTCTTCATACAAACTTACTTATCCTGGAACTATTCCTGGAGCTAACTTGCATACTTCTCCTGGAACCCATCATTATACTCACTTATTTGTTCTGGAACTTGCTTACTTATCCTACAACTAACATATCCTGAAACGTATCCTCATACTAGCTTACTTATCCTGAAACCTAACCTGGTACTCACTTACATTATACTAACATAATTGTCCTGGAACTTGCTTACTTCTCATTGAACTAACTTACTTGTTCTGAAATTTACCTACTTATCCTGGAACTAAAGACAAAAATAGAATCTGACTTGAATTGATGAAACTTTTACTTCAGCTCGCTGGATGAACCCGTTGCGTTTCAGGGAAGTGCGTCCCGTGAAACCAACCAACACAACCCACAACTCTTTGCCCACCAGAACATTTCTGACATTCCTGACATGGTTTACATCGAGTTGGACCAATGGTGGAGATCCTGGGCACGGATCAGCGCTCATACCCGATTCTGTTGGCCCATTCTTCTGACCAATCTATTCTGGGAGATGAAACAATGAGGCGAGTAACACCTGCTGTTTCTCAGTTACAAACCACTTGGTTCTCTCATTTTTGCTCATGTTAAGCCTGATAAGGCACTCGTTTTTGCTTCTGTTTAGGAAACAGGAAGTTAACCCACATCTTGATGAACCGATAAACGTAACTAGTTTTGGCGGATTCTAAGGCAAGAGAAAAAAATTCAGCGGAAACGCGTTTATGCAAATTAACTCAACACGGTGAGAGGAGTCGTGAAGGGGTAATAGCGTCAAAACGACAACAAAAAAAACGAGTGGAAATGAACAAAGGAGTTCAAGAGAACATTTTGGGGGGAAAAAAGATAAATAACATTTTTTTGGACATGTGGCTCAGGTAGTAATCAACCCAACAAACTTCACTTCGTACCTCTCCTTTGTCTTTCCGGCAGGTCACGTGACCAACGTCACCTCACGTCCCCTAATCATCCTGTGATGAAGGTGACACTGACTGCTGGTAATCGTTCTAATCTAATGAATGATGGTTCTTTGAGGCTCGGGGCCAAACTCTGGTCTCATCTGAATGGCAGCGTGCAGCCCGCAGTGAATAACTCACTGGGAAACAATGCGGCCCTTCTTTCATTTATAAAGCTATGGAGGTTATGTTGAGGGAATGTAAAAGCTAGGGAGGTTATGAAGGAGGAATGTATTATAATAAAAGTGAAACTGATAGTGTTAGGGGGCGATATACCGAGAAATTTCATATCATGATACTTCAAAATGAAATTATTTTTGTACATTTTTACAATTTTAATGATTCAGCATGGAAATATTTACATGTACTCAGCTGCTTGCAGAATTTATATCTTTTCTTAAAAAATACTGATAACACACTCATTATCTCAGATGTGTACTGTGACAATTTATCACGACATTGATATTATTTAAGCAATAAAACAGTCGGAAGGGTGTGCTCTTACACGTTGCCCAGTGCACAGCGTATTATTCTCCAATGACAGCACATCCTGAAGTTTTATTCCTCTTAAGCGCCAGCAACGTGTCAAGAATTACAATCATAAACATATTAAAAGAATGACACATCACAGATTTATCCGTTTATAGTTACCATTACAGTTGCGGAACGTCCACAAACAACTTGACTCCTGTTATCACTTACGTTACAAAAGCTATAAACTTTCGTTCCTCCACCAGCCTCTGTTTTCCCCCCCTCCCTCTCTCTTGAAGTAAAAAAAAAAAAAAAAAAAAAAAAAAAAAAAAAGCAGCTTGTCTTGTTACAGAGAAACAAGAAATTGTAAACTGTAAAAGAAATCTATCCTGAAGACTTTCCCATGGTGGAAAACGTACTGTTACACAGCGTCGACACTGGAGACTGCTTCCATTAAAAGCTGCACCGTATCAACGATTACATGTGTTAAAATAACTTACATATATATATATCGAATCGCTGTGTTAGTTGTACCTGTGATTTTAATTTCAGCCTGGACTATTATCAAAGTCGCCGCTACACCTTCTGACCAATCAGAATCGAGAATTCGACAGTAAAACAACGGCGTCCAGCTGTATGTAGACACCAAGTATAGGACAGTCTGTACTGTAGGCACTGAAAGTTACTCTAGTATTCAACACAGCCGTGACTTTATTGTAACACTAAGAGTGCAAACAAATGACAGCAGGAAGTAAAAACAGGTCACATCCTGCATCTGAGCAGTAGTATAATACGGGTGATACGGTGCAAAGGGAGAAGGTGATTTGGATAATGAGTCATCTGAAATAGACAATGGTGAAAAATCAGAAGCTGCGACATGGCAGGGTCCAATGTTTTGTCTGACCTCAGCGCTAGAAACTTATCGCATTATCCTGTGTTACAGCTGAACCGCAAACTTTCACAGGTTACGTACTCTTCAAAGGTGTGACACCAACATACGTTAAAGCATCTTCACGTGTGTAATGAAGAAAAGAAGAGTGATTATAAAAATTAATTAGTTATCGGATAGAAGGCGAGAAGATTATGTTGGTGAGAAAGAGCAAAGGTATTAAAAATAAATAAATAAATAAAAATCACCAACACCTGATGATACTCCTAGTACAATACTTATAGAAGTGTATTATGGTCAATCACAGCCCAATATTAATAACGTATCATCGGTTTGCGCTTTTTTGGGAAGCAATTTCCATTTATTGCAGCAAATCGATACAAATCCTGCATTTCAGTCGTGATTCCGATATTCCGTATCAGATCAGCACGCCTCTGGATTCGTCCTGATGTCTTGGTTCGACGTGCTCTACGCCATAGCCAAAGTATGAACGAAGGCAGGTGTAGCCGATGTGTGCGCATCTGTACACTTCTGCCTCATTTTCTTCATGTGGACACGCAAAAAAAAAACATTTGTACTTCTTAACGCTCCCGTTGCTTTGTACCGAAGACCTCCTGCTGTAATCATAAAGACTCATTCACAATGCTCATACTCCACACCCTCTGTACTGTTTGTCTCTACTCTTCTACACCTGTAGTAAGGATTTATTTAGAATCCTACTATCCAGGGTCATGGAGAACAGGACCAGTTCCCTTTAGAGCCTGGTTCCTCCTCGACTCCTGTGTGTTCATTAAGGGATCGAAATCGACATCCAGATGTCTGTGTAAATATGATACGCAAACAAAATGTCATCGCACTGTACATAAAGACAAAGTTAAACCTACAGGTTAGTAGCTAGTATTAACAAATCCTGAGAGGTTAATGTAAATAAATGAGAAAGCCTGGAAGTTGAATGTATATAAAGACAATTCCACTCACAGGTTAATTCTGAATTAATTAGCAGGGCGGTTCATTAAGATAGATGGTTACTTAGTTAGTCAGAGTCATGAGGAGACAGACTTCTGAGTGAAAGCTCCATCCCGTCACTACCAGCTGCTCAATACAAGACAGCTAGCTAACTATATTATGAACTCATTGACGTGTTGGAGCTTTTTTATTATTATTATTAAAAAATGTTTTAAAACTAGTTAGATAAATAACTAACATCAAGCACTTAAGCTTTGCGACAAAGCCTCATTCAAATGTTACAGGAGACATGGCTAAGCTTCGGTTGCTATGCTAGGGCTAACGCAGGTATCATTCATAAGCTCGAGCGCTAGCTTAGTCACGCGCGTAAGAAAACAAACACACACACACGTATGTATATATACACACACCTTTTAGTGGTGATATATTTTCGCTTTTATGGTCACAAAGTGGTGTTAAAAAAAGGTAAGGTTAGTTTGGAGTGATAAGGTGTTAATGGAGAGCTAGCTAGTGAACATGACAAGACATGGTTTTAAAATGAAAACGCACAACCTACCTTGGTCTTGACCAGGTTAATGTCCCATGTTGGCCGCAGCTCTTTAATTAATTTTATCGCCCCATCTTTAACGTTATGCTCATCGACGTGTATTGGGAATTTTCTGATTGTCGGCGAGCCCACAGGCACGTGTATTTCCGTCTCCATAATATGTTTTTTTTTCCGTTTTGAGTTAGAAATGCCTGATATTATTCGCTCTTGCGACAAGAAAAAATAAACCAATAAATAATAAAGTTTCACACTGTAGCTGACTGTATGAAAGGACTGTTGGACTTTGCGCACGCGTTTGATATGAGCAATGAGACACAGATTAAGAAGCCGGTACGACTCGATTCAGGCACCGCGCACTATGGCTTCCTCAATAGGCCCCGCCCACAAAGAATCATCCGATCACTGATCACGGACAGATGACGACCCATGGACACGCCTACTTTTCCAGATCACTCCAACGCCCGCCCCCCACTGGAATAAAGTTGGTTTGACGTTGTACGTTCGATATTCGTGGATATGCGGAAATTAAGGGACCGTCTCTAAAGTTACATACGACATTGTTATACACGTTTCTACCTTCAATAGCATTCGAAGGGAATGACATACATTATTAAATTAGATATGAATTTCACTAGAGAATGGGCCCATACGCAAAATATACCATTATTTAAAGCTCAATAGCATTTGAAGGGAATGATGTACAGTCACACAATCAACTGTAAAGTGTTCATCTAGGTGTCAGGTATGACGCACACCTTTGAGATTTTTTATATTTGTTAAACTAAACTATTAAATCACATTTAAATTTGACATGTATTTCATTACTGAATGGGCCCATACACATCATAATTTAAAGCGCAATAGGATTTGAAGGGAGTGACGTACAAATATGAAGCCAACTGTAAAGTGTTCATTTAGGTATCAGTTATAACACACACCTTTTAGATTTCTGATATTTATTCAAATAAGCTATTAAATCATATGTAAATATTGCCATGTATTTCACTACAGAATGGGCTCATATACAAAATATACCATAATTTAAAGCTCAATAGCATTTGAAGGGAATGATATACAGTCACACAACCAACTGTAAAGTGTTCATCTAGGTGTCAGCTATAATGCACACTTCTTAGATTTTTGATATTTAACAAAATAAGCTATTAAACCACATGTAAATTAGATATCAATTTCACTAGAGAATGGGCCCATACGCAAACTATACCATGATTTAAAGCTCAATAGAATTTGAAGGGAATGATTTACAATCATGAAGCCAACTGTAAAGTGCTCATCTAAGTGTCAGGTATGAAGCACAACTTTTAGATTTCTGATATTTATTAATATAAACTATTAAATCATGCGTAAATATTACCATGTATTTCACTACCGAATGGTCCCATACACAAAATATACCATAATTTAAAGCTCAATAGCAGTTGGTTATATGACTGTAAGTCATTCCCTTCAAATGCTATTGAAGTTAGAAACGTGTATAACAATGTCGTATGCAACTTTAGAGACGGTCCCTTAATTTCCGCATATCCACGAATTTGACGTCCAACGTCAAACCAACTTTATTCCAGTCCCCCCCCCCTTCCATCGCGCTCTAAAACCAGACTACGCCCACTTATAATAAGACACATCTACTATAATGACGTCAGCATATACATAAACACGGACACGCCCACAAGCCGCTGACAAGATATTGCGCTATAGATACGTTTTACTAGACGTAATTACTACTTTAAAACATGTATAATAAATAATGTATAAACAGGTATAATAGTTTGACATAAATGTATAAGAGGAACGTAGAATTAGGCTGTTTTTGAGGAATATATTTAATATAATTCATCATATAATAATAATAATAATAATAATAATAATAATAATAATAATAATAACTATTATTGTTGTTGCATTTATTTGTAAAATATTTCTTTTTTTTAAACAGGAAACAATTTTAAGAAATCATCATCATCATCAAATAATAATAATCACTGCATTTATTGGAAATCATCTTGAATTATTATTATTATTATTATTATTATTGTTATTATTATTATGAGGAATGTGGAACTAGGCTGTTTTTGATGGATATTTTTATATACATTCATCATACAACAACAACAACAACAACAACAACAATAATAATAATAATAATAATTGCTATTATTGTTTTTGTTCCATTTATTTGTAAAATGTTTCTTTTTTAAACAGGAAACAATTTTAAGAAATCATCATCATCATCAAATAATAATAATTACTGCATTTATTGGAAATCATCTTGAATTATTATTATTATTATTATTATTATTATTATTATTATTATTATTATTATTATTATTATTATAGAGCGTCAACAAATAACTTGACTGAGCATTTTTACAGTTTTGAAATGTTTAACGCATTATCATAATTATCCCTACTGTGTCATATAATGATCTACATTTCCATCATATTATTGTTTAGTAAATAATCGTTTAGTCTCATTGATGTTTCAGTCAGTGCCTCTTTTACTACCAAATGCAGCGGTTTTCTTTCTTTTTCTTTTCTTTCTTTAAAAAAAAAAAAAAAAAAAAAATGAAATAGCCTACTACTACACTAGCCTTGGTTTTCAGTTCCCTGATGTCAGTTAGTGTACAGAATACACGCTAGCTTTTGTGGTGGATTGCTCATGTAGAGGACATTTATAATTCTGTCATGTGAACCTTACTAGATCTTTCCAGGCCTCCAAGTCACTTACCTGGAGATTTGCTGGGTAATTGTTGTGCATCATCTAGTGGCCAAAACTCAAATTACAATAATTCTCAGTCGGACCTTTCCAAATGTACGTTTACGACTTGACCTTTTGGGTGCATTTTATATAATTCCTTAACATTAAATTATACTTTTTATACATTTTATACATTTCTATACATTTTACATTACATAATCATATACAGACGGATACTGATACTGATGTACGATATACAAATTTTTTATGCCTTCTTCCTAAGCTACGGCATAGACCCTAAAGAGGAGTACGCCAACTTCATACATCATCACTTTCTGTAAAAGAAATATTATTATTATTATTATCATTATTATTGTTGTTATTATTATTATTATTACATCTATTGTAAGTATTAGAATTTAACTGAATATGAATACATTATTCAGAATGAACATGATTATGGTGTAGTTACTGTGCAAAAACTTGACATTCAATAATTCTTTGGTATGATAATTGCACTATAATGATGCTATAATCAGCTTCAATGTACATGTTACATTTTACATTTATTCGGAAGCACTATATAACGGACGGACGGACGGACTTCTGGATATTAATACAGTTAATAACATCACTTCAACAATCAATTAGTACGCATAACCAGCTATAACACTTACTACATATCGACGGCAGAACAATTCCATAATCTTCGAGAAGAAATAGGCCTCCAGATGGTCCTGTTCATCAGTTTTGTCAAGACACTTCTGTGATTTCTGCATGATATATCCAATCAGGTCCTCCTTCTGCATAGTTTTGCTGCAACAGATGTTGGAACAGATGTCTTACGTGGATTACAGCACACACATATTAAATTCCTGACTCTATGGTTTGGAACATTACTGCTTAAAATTAATTTTCAAATTCTGTGTATTATATGAGAGGTGAAAGAGGGTCTCACCTCATAAGAAGACAAGGAAAATGATGCTCAACATTACACTCTTCAGGTTGATGGACGATGTCTTTCCCTGGAGTGAAAAAACTCAGGGTTACAAAGTAATTACACAGACTCTATGCTCATATAAATCTTATTCATTTGACGGTATTGTACTGTTTTTATTTCTAGCCTATAATTATGTCCAGGATGAAAAACTACAAAATAAATATTATTAAGTCTCCTCAGGACTTAACACTGTCTCATATGAGCACTTTTTTTTCAGGCCCAGCTATTGTCTATGAAACATTATGTATCATAGATCCCCTAATCTGTAATTTGAGTCAGATTTGAGAATCTCAAGTTCTCCACAGGATTTATTGTCAGTCAATATTCCTTTACTTCTAAACTGTACTGTGTGTGTGTGTGTGTGTGTGTGTGTGTGTGTGTGTGTGTGTGTGTGTGTGTGTGTGTGTGTCCTACCTGAACCTGAAACATAAGGTTCTGCTCAAGGAAGGGATGTACAATCTGCACTTTGCTTTATTATGTCTGTCATTTCCTCAACTTTCTGGAAAAACTATGGAACATTAGCAGTGTATAAGGTTATTCCTATTCATTTTCCAAGCTCTTAAACACAAACATAATGGTTCAACAGCGGAGACAAAGCTATACCAGCTCTCACCACCAGAGTTCACCAGAACGTCAAACAGCTTATTAAAAAGTTTTATTATATGAATAATATAGCGTATTGAAAGCTAATTGTCCTCCATTTTGTTTAATTGTACATATGGGGTATTATTTGTTATTTTGAAGTATCACAAAATGGCGCTGATCAGAAACGTGGATCGGGGAGTCACAGTTATGCTTTAAAGATCACCTTGAGAAGTTTTGATCGTTAATTTGTTTATTAATAACATGTTAATTTACCCAACCACTGACATTTAAAGTAGTGTCCCTGAAAAATAAATGGAGTGTTTGATATTTTAGGAAATATTTTATAAACTCTGTATATACTCTATACTAGTGTATAATTTATAATCGGACAGTCTCCTCTGCTCAACACGAGTCTAGTGTATACTTCAGTATTTTCAAAAAATACTTCCGTATTTTTCACTGAAAACTTCTCTTGTAACTCTGTGCGAGTTTGTAGCTTCAAATCGAGCTGTGAATAAAAGAAAGTTGTCATAGAAGCCTGCGGTTGAATTCAGAGACCAACAGTTTTGCTGCTGATTAAAACACACCTTAAATGTTATTTTACAAGCATTTGGTATACTCAAAACAGATTTAAAACAGTATTGCACAAAGAAATGTTTTTTTTTTACCTGATTTTGTTTTTGATCTTGACACAAACCTGGATTTAAAAAAAAAACAAAACCTTATAGTCTATTATACATTTTTAAACTTATAATTAACCTTTATAATCATTAAAAGGATTATATCATATCATATCACATATCACATCACATATCACGTCATATCACATCACATAATATATCACAACACATCACATAATATATCATATCATATCACATAATATATCATATCATATCACATAATATATCACATCACATAATATATCATATCACATTATATATCATCTCATGTCATATCATATCCAGGGTTGAGATGGTTACTTTAAAAATGTATTCCATTACAGTTACAAATTACTTCATTAAAAAATGTTATCAGTAACGTAATCCAAGTTTCACAATATGAAAGTAATGTAATCTGATTATTTTTGGATTACCTCAAGGTCACGTATGTAAATAAAGTCAAGAGAAAAGCATTATGATCTAAAATACTTTTATTTACAGCTTATTTTAAAGTTTAAAAACATGTTCAATATTTGGATTTGTTTTAGCTGATTAAAAAATAAATAAACAATGAAACACACAAACAAATAAATTTAAAAAATTAAAAGATCACTGTCCCTGATGCGGGTAACATTACATCACGGTAGCATTTTAGAGAACAATTTGTGTTATTTTCTACCAAATTAAAACTTTGCGCAAAATTTATTTGCACATGCACCTGGAGGTTGCTCATGTGAGCCACGACTGGCAAGAGAGAAAATATTCAAAAGATTCAAAATATTCAAAAGATTAATTTCTTTGGTTTTAAATGAAAAAAAAAATCTTGGTAGTATTTCTATTTTTTACTAAACGTACCTGTAATTTTATTACTTTTTTTTTTACGTAACTGTAACAGATTACAGTTACAATTTTTTTGTATTCTGATTACGTAACGCCGGCCGTTACAAGTCTAATCATATCAGATGAGATCAGATCACATCATATCATATTCCCTACACTGTATTTAAAAGGTCTGTACTGTTAAATAGCAATTAAACATCAACAATAAAAACTATAAATGAAAAATAAAAATGTTTCTAAAACAAAAATAGTAGCCTAATACAAACCAATTCTGTTATTTATTAGTGTAATAATTTGAAAACCTAAACCAATTTTGTTGTATACAATACTTCCTGTTTGCCTTCAAAAATAGTAACATGTGTTAAACAAACTTCTACCTTTAATTTTGTATGCTGACTGTTACATACAGACTTTATTTGTAAATCATTGGTCTTTTCATGAATAAATACAATGCAATAGATTATAAAGCATACAACAGCATAACGACCAATATTTTTGAAGTCAGTTACATGCTACTGGTGTGTGTAATTAGTTTCATAAATTGATTAAATCTTCATAATGTTTGCAGTGACAGCAACAAATGACAACTTTGAGACAACACACGTTTTTTTTTTTTTATTGAAAATGGATTATTTTCAATTAAGAGGTGAGTCTGTAGGTCAGCTACACAACTTAAGGTTTCCATTACTGAGCGCTCGCACACTCTGGCTCATCGCACGCCGCAGCGCCGTCTGCAGGGGAGAGCATGACAATGTAGACTATTACAGCATGCTTTAGCTCGTATTAATTAGGTCTATGTGTCATCACTGTCTTACCTAGACTTTGTCCTGAATTCCCTCAACAAACCACTCGTGCCTGAGTAAGTCCTCGAAAGTTGGACGCAATTGAGGGTTGAAGTCCAGGCACCAAATTAGCAGCTCGAGCAATTCTGTAGTGATGAGAGTATGTAGAGGTTGAGATATAAAAAAATAAATCAATATTTAAATTGATTTAGCTATGCATGTTGTACATTTTTATTATACAGGTATGAATGTGTCTCACCTCGAGACACACCAGGACATAAATTCAGGTATGCGTCATCAAAGCTCTTCTTTGAGTTAAAGGGGTATTTTCCAACGAGCAAGTAGGACAGGAGTATGCCCAGACCCCAGATGGTAGCAGGAATGCCGTTGTAATCTTCGAACAGCACCCGCTCAGGAGGCCAGAAAGCAGGAGTGCCTGAGTGTAAATAAGAGGAAACCACTAGCAATTTCACAAAAAAAAAAACAGCTCTTCACTGCATTCCCTTTCATTCGATCCTATATCTATTATAACATTACCTGCATATTTTTTGTAGGGGGTGTCCTTCAGCAAGTCACCACAGCCAAAATCTATCAGCTTGACTTGCAATGTATCAGTATTTATTAGGAGATTCTGGGCCTTGATGTCACGGTGCAAAACTCCACGGTCACAGCAGTGACGAGCAGCTTGAATCACCTGCAGCATGATGTCTCGAGTCTGTGCCTCAGACAGACAACCGTTCTGAAGTTTAGTGAATTCTTTAAGGTTCATACAGGGGATGGGACGCTCCAGGACCAAGACAACTTGAGCGGGCATGTCAAACCACTCCAGTAGCGCAACTATGTTGCTACAGCAAGGTGGTCGGGACACCATCCTCAATAGTGTCACCTCCTTGTTTGTGTTGTCCTTCTCTCCGGGCTAAAATTAAAACGGACACAGTTATCACGTGTTTGGTGTGAATATATGTAAACTATTTTAAGCAGAGTTGTTACAATCATTATTGGTAAGTAAATGGTGGCATAATGTGGACATGAACACCTCAGAGATATACCCTTCCTGCACCAGAATATTTTAACCAAAACATATAAACAGTAGGGATTAGAAAACTGTCAATTTAAAACTACAGGGATTATAAAACTCTTCCCTCGGGTGCGAGGTGTATATACAGGTGCCTATAAACCACAAAATACTATAAAGGTTACCAATCATAATGTAATGTTATACTGTTGTTCAGTGCATTCGAATGTTGTATAAAATACAGATAATAGATCATTTGAGTAACCCCTTCAATGTAAAGCACAAGCCTTAAAAAATGTTGCTGTTTTTTTTTTATCTGCACATAAATTACTACCCTGAAGTAAATATTTCATTAAAAAAAAAAAAGTACTTCCTTGGGATCGTGTTTCTTATTGCCGGCTATGGTGAAATATCACCATCTACATTAGGCATAACTTTTTATAACCTACAGTTTCTGCACCAAACTAGTTCAAAAAAAGAAAAACTACTCTGAATGCCATAGACTTTACACCCTGATTTATGATCGAACTTACATGTAAGTACATTATATAGTGCTTCTTATTTGGACCCCATTGCTTCCCTCAGAAAATAAACTAAATGAAATAAATAAACTGATAAATAAATAGATGAATAAATTGGTAAACGAATGAATGAATAAATAAATAAGATTACTTACAATGTTAAGGAGTTTGTTGATGTGCCTCTTGTTCACATATTTAATGGCAACCTGTTCACAGATACAAAACATAATTAGTAAGTTCTAAAAGTCATGTTGTTTTGTAATTAGCTTTAATTAGTACAACCGCAATTCCAAAAAAGTTGGAACAATAAGGAAAATGTGGAAAAATGGAACAATGTGGAAAAACCACATTATTAACACGTTATTTGATGTTTTACTTTGTGAATGTAGTATATTTTTGAAAATATACATTCATTTCAAATCTGATGACTGAAACACACTCCAAAAAATTCGGGATGGTCGACTTTGTAACATCACCTTTTCTTTTAATAACATTTATTAAGCGTTTGGACGCTGAGTGAAGACACCATTTGGTTAAGTTTAGCAAGCGGAATTTCCCCCCATTCATCCATTATGCATTTCTTCAGCTGAGCAACTGTACATGGTCTTCGTTGCCTTATTTTGCGCTTCATATTGCGCCACATGTTCTCAATCAGAGACAGGTCAGGACTGCAGACAGGCCATGTTAGCACCCACACTCTCTGTTTATGCAACCATGTGCTTGTAATCATGGACCGAATGTGGTATGGCGTTGTCCTGCTCTGGATGGCAGCATATGTTGCTCCAAAATGTGTACATATCTTTCTGCATTAATGATGCCCTCACAGACATGCAAGTTACCCATGCCATGGGCACTGACACACCCCCATACCATGACAGACGTTGGCCTTTGGACCTGACTCTGATAACAGCTTGGATGGTCTTTTTCCTCTTTGGTCTAGAGAAAACAATTTGAAATGTCGACTCGTCAGACCACAAAACGTGATTCCACTGTGCTTCTGTCCATCTCAGATGAGACAGAGCCCAGAGAAGTCGGCAGCACTTCTGGGCAGTGTTGATGTATGGCTTCTGCTTTGCATTATAAAGCCTTGACTTGCATCTGTGGATGCAGCGGCGAATGGGGTCGACTGACAAAGATTTACCAAAGTATTCCCGAGCCCATGTCAGGATATCCATTACAGACTCATGATGGTTTTTAAGACAGTGACGTCTGAGGGATTGGAGATCATGCGCATTCAGAAGTGGTTTTCAGCCTCTCCCTTTACACACCAAGATTTGACCTGATTCCTTGAATCTTTTAATTATATTGTGCACAGTAGAAGGTGAAATGCCCAAAATTCTAACGATTTGTCTTTGGGGAATGTTGTTCTCAAAGTGTTGGATTATTCCCTGACACATCTGTTGCTCTGAGCCTCGACCCATCCTCGCTCTTGAAGGACTAGGCCTTTTTTGGAGGCTCCTTATATACTATGATTAGATGATTGCCTCACCTGTTTCACATCACCTTCTTATTTCAACTTCTCACTTCGCTATTAGTCCTAAATCGCTCCTGTCCCAACTTTTTTGGAACATGTTACATGCAAAAAAAACTATGCAGTTGATTAGATAAAACATCAAATACCTCGCCTTTATAACTTTTTTGTTTAAATACAAGCCAAAGTACATTTACAAATCACTCCTCTTTGTTCTTATTTGCATTTTCCATACTGTCACAACTTTTTTGGAATTGGGGTTGTACAAATCAACAGTCATTTCATTATATACATGTTAACAAAAGTTTCGCAGAAAAACAAATCTTGTAGATGGTGAGGGAGAACTTTTACCTGTTTCCCATCTTCATTACGTACACCTGCATAGACAGAGCCAAAGCCTCCCTTTCCCAGAAGCTCTCCCATGGTGTACCGTGAATCAAACACATCTATTAAACACACAATAATTCAGTGAATTTAAATTGAATTAAGAATGAAAATGCAGAATGAAATTCTCAGTGTCCACTCTTCTAGTAGACACTTAAGAACGACACCTTAAATTTTCATTTACAGCATCTAGCAGATCCCATTATCCAGTGCAACTTACATTTATCTCATTTACACACCTGAGCAGTTGAGGCTTATGGAGCTTGCTCAAGGGCCCAACAGTGGCAGCTTGTCAGTGCTAGGGTTTGAACTCATAACCTTCTGCCCACCAGTCCAACATTTTAACCATTGAGCTACCAATGCCACCAAATTACAGCATCCTTATGACAATGACTAACAAGTCTTTAGTTCTATAAACAGATATTTCTACAAACTCATATATTATTATAATATATTCTCCCCACACATCACTGTACATAGTTTGCTATGTTATTTTGAAATGTTCAAAATAGTTCTTGTCCAATACTGGATTAACATACCCTCTGGGTCAGTGTGCTGGTCATAAGCAGGGATCTCGCCAGTGATCGGGTCCTGAATCTCAGAACCCAGATCAGAGCTGGTAGATGGCATGCGCTGCTCTGGTACCGCATTAGCGTTTGCATTTGCATCAGCTACTTTGACACTGTGAAGCCGGCGAAGCTCTAGCAGCCACTCAGCTTCATTTTCCTCTTGTAGCTCTTTGTGCAAGTTGCAAGACAGCTAAACAAAATAGGTGATTAACACAACACCGTGCATCTAAAACCTGGAAACCATTTTACAATTAATAATGAACTTATTTACCAAAATAACCCGTTCCATAAAGGTCCTTTTGAAGCTGCCAGGGAATGTGATGACTGCCCTAGCGATGGTCTCACAGTATGCAATGGCTAAATCATAAAGTGCAATCATGGTCAGCCTGCTGGCATAATACAACTTGAATATCTAAGAGAAACAGAGTCATTCATTTTTAGTACAGTGGCTAAATCAATGCCCATGAAAACGTAGAGCAAAGATATACCAACCTGGAAGTTTGGCTGGGCCCGCCCTGAGGTCAACGACAGCACGTATTCATATGTCTCGGTTGTCTGAATGATATCACTCAGGATTCTCAATCCAAATGGCAATCTGGTGCAAATAGAATAATGGGTGAGTGGCAAGTCTGGAACACACACACACACAAACACATACACACACACACACACACACACACACACACACACACACACACACAAATTACCTGTTGCATCCAATCAGATCGAACTGACCATGCGAACCAAGCTCCACTTTCGCCACCACGTAGCAGATATGAGCTGCATAGGTCAGTCCTCTGGAGGCTGCAGATGAAAAACCGAACATGCATGTGAGACTCAGGGTCCATGACTCATCACAGACTTCATGATATGATTACAATATGTTTGTTACGGAAAAATGCTGTTACTGTGGAGCGTATTCGTACCAAAATCGTCTCCCATCTTGATCATAAGCTCTCTGTGCTCACCATCCGGGGAATTGGAACACACAAGTTGCGCGAGAGGAAGGCACCAGTTCTTATAGTTCTTAACACCTCTGAGCTGCAGTAGAAAGTGTCATGTTAGTCAGTATGATACTGGCAAAAACAGTCCAACATTATATAATCATATACAGATGGATTCTGATAATGATGTACGATATACTTACTTCTGATGACTTCTTCCTAAGCATGCCATAGCCCCTAAAGAGGAGGGTGCCAACTTCATACATCATCACTTTCTGTAAAAGAAAGATTATTATTATTATAATTATTAATATTATCTATCGTAAGCATTAGTTATGTAACTGAATATATCAATACATTATTCAGAATGAACAGATAATGCGTTACACATACAAAATACAGTAGTAAGTGCACTATTCATTGTTTTAAAAAGATTGTCAGCTCGGTACTGGGAGCCCATGGGATGCAACAAAATGTTCTGTAAACCATTGTGAGCTTAATTCTGAAATTCATATACATAGGTATACACCTAAATACTCTGGATCTCTGGATACTATTACTATTCAGTTCAACAATTCATTTGGACACATAACGAGCTCTAACACTTACTCCATTTTGACGGCAGAACAATTCCATAATCTGCCAGAAGAAATATGTCTCCACTGGGTCCTGTATATCAGTAGCATTGAGACACTCCTGCGATTTCTGCACCATAAACCGAATCAGGCTGTCCTTCTGCATCTTTTTGCTACAACAGATGTCAGAACAGATGTCTTATGTGGATTACAGCACACACATATTAAACGCCTGACTATATGGTTTAAAACATGACTTATATAAATGATTAAAAAACAGGGTCTCACGTCAAAAGAGGGCCAGGAAATGCAGCCTCATCATCAGGTTCCTCAGGTTTATACATATTCCCTGGAGTCATAACGAGTCATTACTGTACATGACTCTATGCTGATATGAATAGTATTCATTTTACAGTGTTGTAATGTTTCTATTGAATTGTCACACACAATTTTGTGTGGGTGTCCTACCTGCTTCAGGAAAGAATATATAACCAGAACTCTGCTCTGTCATGTCTGTCAGTTTCCTTATCCTTATGTAATACTCTGAAACTTTAGCAGTGTGTATGGTTAGTCCTGTTAATTTGATTAACTCTTAAACAAAAACAAAATGGTTCAACAGAGGAGACAGAGCTATACCAGCTCTCACCACCAGAGGTCGCTGTCACCAGAATGACACACAGCGTGATAAAAAGTTGCATAATTTACTTACGGAGTCAGTACTTCGGTATTTTTCACTGGTAACTTCTCTTGTAATTCTGTGCGAGTTTGTAGCTTCAACTCGAGCGAAAGGATCAAATGTAGAACATACGGGATATCTGATTCTTTTAGCTGTGACTAAGAGTTGTCATAGTAATCCGCGTTCGAATTCAGAGACCAACAGTTTAGCTGCTGATTACAACACACCTTAATTGTTATTTTAAAAGCTTGTGGTGTAACTCAAAACCGATTTAAAACAGTATTGCACAAAGAAATGTGTTTTTACCTGATTTTGTTTTTGATGTTGGTACAAACGGATTTATCCTTAAAAGTACCATATATATCATATCATATCATGTCATGTGATGTCATGTCATATAATTTCATATCATATCATGTAACGTCATCTCATAGCATTTCATCTCATATCATATATCATATTTCATGTCATGTCATCTCATATCATATCATGTCATATAATATTTAAAATCAGATCCTTTTAGCTGTGACTAAAAGAACTCATAAAGATATCATAGAAAACCGCATCATTTCATATCATATCATATCATATCATATCATATCATATCATATCATATCACATCATATCATATTTAGGATTTAGGTTCACATATCTGCATCTGATATTTCATCAGTGTTTGTACTGGACAAAATTCCACAGTGGTAAAGAGCATTTGCCATGAACTGTAAATTGTTCGTGCGTTTTACATTGGCAGGTCTCTCGATTTAAGGACATCACTGGCACAATCCAAAATGGCCTGAGTGCACAAAACATGGAGTAGGACACAGAGTAATGTTCAGCAAGAAATTCCTTATGTATAAGAGAGTAGTGGTTTTATTTGTGATTTTTTTATCTTCAGTCTTGTGATGGTCTGTTTACGACCTGTTGTCATGCCGCTATTGTCATCTCTGTATTTTTCACTTATGTCTCCAGTGATAGATGTTTGAAAGAGGGGTGTTTCTTTGATAGCCGAATCCACCCGCTGGTGCGTTAGCAACCTGACAACTTTGGTACGGGTTAGAGTTAGAGTTTCCTTTCTATCTTGAACATCTTTTCTTGTACAGTACATCTCCTTTTTGCACTTTTCCTTTTCCAAGTTGTGCTTTTCGGTTTCTGAATTTCATTTCGAAGTTGAATCTTCATTCCTCTTGACTGGACTTTACCTTTGCTGTGCTGTTTAAAAAAAGTACAAGGAGTACATATATTCGTTCCTAATTTATAATACATTCTAAAGTAGTTTTGATGTAGCTATATTTTTTATTTACTGTAAGATTATTTAAAGCTCGCAATACCTGGGAATAAGTTTCATTAACATTGGTTTTCACCGTGCTGCATTTGTAATTATGTACAGGCATAAGAAACACACAACAAATCCTTAACAAAATCATTTAGAGAGATGCCTTGCACAATCCTACTCTGCTCTGTGGATTCAGCAGTAATGCCTTGCAGGGCACCAAGCCTTCTTTATGCTTAAAAGTATCCTGACTACATATAAATGACTACATTTTCTTTCCGTCTGCCTAGGAGACCCAAACCTGCAAAGGTCAGAAGACCCATTAAACCACTGGGATACCTTCACCTGTTTGAGGTTGTCATACAAAACTTAGGATTTTTTTCTATGGCTAATGAAATAGAGAGCCAGAGAAGAAGCCACCACACACACACACACACACACACACACACACACACACACACACACACACACAGAGTTTCACAAGCACATTTCATAAAACACCATATGCATTGTTCCTTCTCCTTGTAATGTTGCACAAGAATATTTCCCAAAGCCCAGACACACTTAATAATGAAGTCTTTCCTCACACAAAGCTGTTCTCTGTTGACTTGACTTGACCATGGCTATACGCTGCTTTAACAGTGCAACATGAAATGTATGTGTGATTAGGTTTCCTCCTCATTTCATCTTGGGGAGTTTTTCCATGCCACCATCGCCACCAGCTTGCTCAATAGGGATTAATCCACACACTTAAAATCTGTATCCTGTGTTGATATATTTCTGTAAAGCTGCTTTGAGACAATGACTGTTGTAAAAAGCGCTGTACAAATGAAATTGAATTGAAATTTGTAATCATACGGATTCATAGATTGATTATAACTCCTGATGCGTTCGTGCTGTTTTCAGTGACGGCAATGAACGACAACTTTGGGACGACACTTTTATTGTAGCAAAATCACATCCGGAATATATTCACGTACATAGTACACATTAACGGAGACATTTAACAGTATCTCACCAGAAGAACAACGAACACATTGGCACATAACAGATTAAAACGGCTGTTATGATTTCTGAACTTGCTTGTTTCATGGACGTTCCACAACATTAAATGTAACTATAAAAGTACATGTTGCTCATTAATAAATGAAAATTATGATTGTTTGTCAATCTCTGTGCTATAAGAGCAATAAAACACTTCAGGATGTGTTGTTATAAGCGAGTTGGTTATGTTAACTCCACTACATCACATCACATCACCCTGTTGTTCATTATTTTCCTATAATATGTCCAAGTGGGTTTTTTTCTTACATCAGTGGAAGGATTTTTGGATTTTAAATATTCCAAGCATGTTAATGTTTAAAGGATGAAACACACATACACACACACACACACACACACACACACACACACACACACACACACACACACACTGGTGTCATGTCATGTCTTTACGCTTGCAGATACATGCCCCTATGTCCTGCTTCCTCTCAGCTCATATACTGCTCAGTTGTTCATTGGGAATGGAATGCTCTTTGTCAGTGTGTGTGTGTGTGTGTGCGGTTCATGTGTGTATTCTGGTAGTCATGAACTTGCCACTCCTAAACTGGGACGAGCATTAGGATCTGTAAGCTCTTTCTCCGCCACAGCACTGAGGAAATGTTTGCTCTGACCTCTTTCACTTTCTCTGTGAGATGAATCGACTGTGCTGCTTAAAAACAAACTCACTAATGCACAGAGATTTTCTCTACTATCCTGAGAACATCCACACCCAAGATTCTTCATTCTTCTGTTAGAAGTTCAACTTCAAGTTCATGCTGATACTTCTAGGCTTTAAATTTGTCCCAGTTGTCATAATTAACAGAAGCTTTTTTCGCATCTGGATGAAAGTGTAGTCCAGAGTCCTCCGTGTAGCTCTTACTCTATATCACACAATATCCACCAGTCTGGGAAGGTGAAGGCTAACACTCGCTAGCAAACTTGACCACACAATTTAATCACAATTGTAATATTGCTAGTGAACTTGGATAATAGTTCTAAAACAAAATATATTGCTGGCCTATTGTTCGCTAGCTTGCCACCATTTAATGTAATAATAATAATAATAATAATAATAATAATAATAATAACAATAATAATAATAATCATCATCATCATCATAATTTTAACTGAAAACACAAAGAGATTTTTGGATTGATTTTTATTATATATATATATACTTTTGCTTTAGTGTATGTATTAGATTTGCAATGAAAAATGAACGGTAACTTAAAAATAATATGAAGCAAATAATCAAAGCTAAAAAGTGAGAAAAGTTTTTTTTAGGTTTTTAAAAAAAAAATGTATTTATTTATTGTGTAGAATGTGGAAAAGACTTGCACAATTTGTAATGTAAAACATTTTGCTAGCCTTTTAGCAAACTTAGCTGGCTTCTCCACAAATAGCTGCTGCTGTAGATGGGAAAAAATATAGCTAAACTCACTACTTAGTCAGCTAACATTTGCTCAGTAGCTCAGTGTTTATAGTAGGTAACTTATTCGAACATATATGGCTAATACTGCCCAATCAGAACGTGAAAAAGCTGTTAGGGTGGCAGATGGGAATCAGAATCCATTAATTATTAACTCTGCTCTATTGAAAAGCACATTTATTACCACGAACCTCCAGAAAAACCCAACATGGATCAATAACGTGAAACTCCAGACCATCAAAGCAGTTATGCAAAGTATTATTACAATATATTCTAGATGGATGTGACTAAATATATCCAATTCACAGAAACACCAATGAGTGAGAATAAAATTGTATTGAGATGAAAAAAACAACAAACAAATCCAAAACAAAACATGAATGTATGGGCCTACATACACATCACAGCTCTTAGTCAGCTAGCATCGTGAATCCAGTGCACGAAGGCCATCTGCTGTTTCAGAAGTCTTTATGCCCCTTTTTATGTCTCTCTGAATGGAGAATCCTAATAATCCTCGACCCCCTTAGACACCTCGAGTGACTTGTATAGCCTCACATATGTCCCCGACTATAAATTTTTTCTCTAGTCCTATGATAACATCGCCTTAAATCTCAGAAATGATGATTTTTGTTGAATTTTCTATCAGATTTTTTACGATGGTATGAAAAAATTCACACGCTTTCCAGGTCTTCCTGGTAACTGTATACAATATAACCTTTGCGTTAACAACTGTGACCCAAACTCCAATCTATATAATCAGGACAGCCGTTTTGGAGCTCAGGTGTACCTTAATCCCTGTCTGCAGTGTTTACATTGTGTTTTCAATGTCAGACGTCTCTTAACTCAACCTCCAACTCTCCAATGACACCCTCTGTGATTGAGAATTTCTTTAAGGTCACTTGCTTCATTGTTACTTCTGCAGCACGCCATACAGTGTTATAACCATCACATAGTGCAGTACAGAATCCATGTAAACAGCGAGTTTACTTTCTTATTGACTGCAGCTATAGAGATACGTTATGATAAGAAACTGCTCAAATAACCCTTAGAAATTCTATGACACAACGAATCAATGGCCCACTAAACGTTAAGCATTGAACACTAATGTTTGCCTTGTTTTGGACCTTGACCTTGATTCCGTGTTTCCTCGGGAGGAGTGTGCATATGCGATGAACTGGATACATAACTTTACATTGCTTTGGACTAGATCCAGGTCTGGGAGTGTTTGAGATAGTGAGTGTAGTGAAACTGTGAAGGTATGTGCTGTGTGTGTGTGTGTGTGTGTGTGTGTGTGTGTGAGAGAGAGAGAGAGAGAGAGAGAGAGAGAGATGTAATACTTCGTCTTTATGTGGGCGTTTTTTTAGGATGCTTTTATGCTTGGCGGTTTTGTGTGTGTGTGTGTGTGTGTGTGTGTGTGTGTGTGTGTGTGTGCTGATATAAAGAAGTGGCTCACTTGACGTACACACTGTAACCATAGCGAGACTCTTACCGGTCCCAGCTACTGTGCTATCAGCTAAGTCACTAGCCTAGCTTGCTCTCTAGATTAGATTTGTTATTAGCAGTAATATAGATGAAATAAAGATGTAATACGGAGGTAATACGGAGGTTGTTTTTCTTCGCTGTAGCTTTAGAGGCAGAAAACCCAAGGACATTTAAGCTGAGCGCAAAAGTAGACGTGTTGTTATACTGTATTTAGTTACATTGTAACGTTGGCATATTAGCAAATTCAAACTTTTCACCTCATATTATCTGCTCATGTTAGCTCATTCATATTCTTTGATTGTTTTTTCTCTCTTGCCCACCAAACTGCAACCTGATTGGTCAGGAGGTAAAGAAATAACAACAAAAACACCTGATTTCACTACACGCTTTTCTGAAAAGGTGAACTTTTACAATTTTTGAAGCTCTACTGTGGAGAAAAGCTAAATAAACCAAAAATAAAATAAAAACTGAAGACGTTCTTTGTATGTGTGTTCTGTCACATAAAACATTATCTAAAAGTTACTGCATCATTAATTGAATTAATGACTAAGAAGTGATATATTAGAATGAATGCATTAAAATTAAAAAATTTATATATTAACTAAAAAATGTGCACTTCTTTCTATAAATTGAGATTGGTTTATCCAGTTATTTTTTTTTCTCTTGCTGTCACTGTTGTTTTAAGTTAAAATATTTTTGTCATTAATATTAAAAAATACTAACAATATATTATTTGAGAAATATAATTGGACAAAATAAGATGTATTTATGAAATTCTTCATAAATACTGAAAGAAATAAATAGACTCTAGACCCTATGTCGTGTATTTTGTGTATTCAGTATCATAGCTGAGTTTAATAAGTGAGGTTTCTTGTGTCTGTATAATGTATAGCGAGACATATGGCTCAAACAAAAGCTCAGGTTGCAAAACCCAGGTCAATACTGTAGGCTATGTCCCCTAAATTGGACAAAAACCTAGTGTTTGTCCCCTCCCTGTTCGCTCGTGACCCCTGATTCCACTTCCTTTTATTATACATAGAGTGCTGATTCTCCACAGGCCCATTCAGTTTCAAATAAGATCCATTCAGCCAAAATAAACAGGCTTTGAAGAAGCAGCTGCTGGCTGGGGACACAAAGACGAGGTCGCTCGTCCCAACGTCTCAGTGATCCGACGGAGGTTCGTTTATCTCTCAGCTCATTATTTACCAATGTGGGAGGCTTAAAAAGTCACCATTGACAATTACAGGCCATTATTAGATACGGACAAGGAGAATGGGCATCTCTGTAATTATTAACGTCATAAGAAACATCAAGAGACAATCTGTATAGAACTACAAACAGAATAAAAAATGTACAATAATTTAGTACAGTATTTGAAATAAATAAAATGTGGTAAATCGCTGTGGTACAAAAGGAATAAAACACTTCAGGACATACTGTTATAGGAAAATGACAAGCTCTATGCTTCATCACACCACCCTGTGGTTGATTAATTTCCTGTAACAGCAAACTACAGCGTAATTCATAATGCAGAATACACATTCGTCTAAACACTTATTTATTTATTTATTTATTTATTTATTCATTTAAAATCCACAGAATAAATAAACACAGATGACCTTTCTAGTCTGAGCTTGTCTATTCAGAACGATCCACACTCGGTGTGATAAAGACAGAATGAGAACTCGAGGAGACGTGGCGTGATCTAGCCATACAGATATCACGATTCAGACGAAAAACAACAAAAGCATGACTGGCGGCACGAGTGACTCACTTTCCTACAGCTAGAAACGAAACCTCACCGTGTCAGAAGTTGATATCGCTTTCCTTTGTGTTCAGTGTTCAGTTTTAACAACAGTACCTTTTCGTTATGAGTCACTGAGAAAATAAACGAGGCCCTGTGGTCTGAAGTGATTTAAAGGACCTGGTGAGTGGCGAACAGTGAGGAAGTCATTCGCTTTACCTATCCATCTTACGGATATATGAAGCTTTATGACGCTAAGCTAACAGGTCAGAAGGCGATGAGTCATTTTCTATAATGGCAGCTCTGAGTGTAGTGCAGCAGCAAATCGCAGGTTTGTATTAATGCGCTTCTACAGTAACAACACCTACATGACTGTCCTAAGATATTGCCCGAACAGACCGCAAAAAAGAAATTTCAGAAAATTGAGCGCAAATCATTTTGTTGCCAACATTTTTGTTCACCATGTTAACAATAGCAATATTTTAGATGCGTATTGTATGTATATACAAAAAAGAAGGTCCTCGGGAGCCACGGAGCAATTTTTTGGGGCTTGGCCTAGTGTATAGCCGACCTCTGGTTAATGCTGATTATGAATAGTCCGAATAGTTCGTTCTGAAAGTAGTGCAGACAAATGACAATGTATCATTTATGTGCTCGTTCGAATACGTTATCATTTCTGTAGTAACAGCTCATTCACAGGGACGACTTGTGTAGTCAACACTAAAATGATCTAAGACTAATAATATACAGATTGAAATATGTCTTTATTTAACAAAGAAAAAAAAACACCCATATAATCGCTGATATGGTGAACGTTTCTGTGAGGAGATGTTTATGGAAGGAGTCTCCAGTGTTAGTGGGTTGTAACAATCACAGCATTTTCCTCAGGATAACCTGACAATCTATGTTTGAAAAAAAGTATTTTATAGAGAGAGAAAAACAAGAGCGAGGCTGTTGAAGGAACTACTGTTTATAGCTGCTATAATGTAACAGGAAAACAGGGACTAACTTGTTTCTCTGACTTTACACACATTAAATTAAATTCAACCATAAATGGATAAAAAGTAAGACACTTAAATAATAACATTTATTTTATGGATTATGGACAAATTGCTGTGGGGCGCACATTGCCTTAAAGGTTAGCACGTTTGCAGTGCACCTTTGGGGTTGGGGGTTTGAATCGCGCCTCCGTCCTGCGTACGCAGGCGTTCACCTAGTTCAAGGACATGCATTGTAGTCTGATCGTCATTTCCAGATTGTCCATAGTGTGTGAATGGGTGCGTGATTGTGCCCTGCGATGGGTTTGCACCCCGTTCCAGGTGTCCCTGCCTTGTAGTTCCCTGGGATAGACTCCAGACTCCCTCCAACCCTGTGTAGGATAAGTGGAACAAAAAAATGGATGAATGGATGGATGGACAAATTGCTGTCTTACAAGCGGAATAAGACATTTCTGGATGTGCTCTTATAGGAAAACAATCAACGTTGGGGTGGTAACATTACATTAAACCACCCGGTTGTTGATTGTTTTCCTGTAGCAGCATGTTTGGAATGTTGAAGTAAAAATGATTTATATACAATAGGATACATATGATGATTTTTTTGTAAGGGAAAGACTTTTAAAGCATGTAAACAGAGGAGAATGCATTCTGCAGAATTTATAACTAACCTGATCTCTAGCCCAAAAAACTTTCCCTGCACAGTGTTTTCCAAAACATCCAGTCTGGCAACCCCCGGTCTGATCTTACTGATTGCTGTGCCTGCAGGCGTCACTGTTTTGATCGCGGTTCAAGAGTCTAACCTGTGCGCAGAAGTGATTGGGCGAGGCTCAGAACGTTTGCAAGTCCAGAGCTTCATCTCATCTGTCAGTCCTGCGGGTGGAGGCGGAATTCAGGACTTCTTTCAGCGCGCACACTGAATCCTCATAATTCCTTTCTCTATTACGAGTTCGTCTGATGCTTTCCACTCCATCCCTCCCTCAAGAGCTGCCGATTTCCTCAGCAACTTGCGTGTGACTTTATAACGTCAGAAACGCGAATGTCTCGAGCGTGTGCGCCGCCGCAGCCTATTCGCGCCGCGCGCAAAACCGAGTGGCTCCGCTGCGCCCTCGCGCACCACTTCAGCCGTGAGCCCGAGGTCGAGAACGAGATCGTGGTGCTGGCCACCGGCATCGACCAGTACCTGCAAGAGGTCTTCCATCACCTCGCTTACGCCAGCAGCAGCAGCAGCGATCTGGTGTCCGAACAGGACTTCCGGCTGCTCTGTTCGGTACTCGGTGTGAGCGCGGATGAGGACAGAGCGCGCGAGGAGAGGGAGGTGTGCTCCGAGCTTCCACGCGCGCTCAGCTTCAGGGAGTTTCACTCGCGCCTCTGCGGTTTCTTCGCCGTCCGAGCGCGAGACGCACCGACATCCGCGCGCCTTCCGGTCACCGAGGAAACGGAGCACGTTGAGCGCGAGATCAGGCTCCGGTGGCCGCGAGTGCGGCGGAGAAAATGCGTCAGCTTCGACTTAAGTCGGGACGGTGCTGCAAACAGGATATCACGCGACAGGAAGGAAAACGTGAAAGTGTCCGCACCGGATGCAGGTACAGGGCCCAGGCGCGTGAATGATCATCCAGTGTCCTGAATAAGCCTATATATTTTTATTCTGTAATTGGTCTTTTTTTTGTGGTGTGACAGGTTTACACTAAATGAAAATATACGAATTATGACGTAAGAAAACCACACGACTACATGTTACAATCTTCAGAAAGAGCTTTATCCTGGTTGTTGGTTTCAGAGTATATCCCAGGAACGCTGGGTGCGAGGCAGGAATACACCCGGGACAGGATGCCAATCCGTACACACACACACACACACACATTTGCACACTCATTCACACCTAGGGGCAGTCTATAGTAGCAAGTGCACCTTTCTGGACAGCTTTGGGCCGTGAAGGAAACCGGAGAACCTGGAGGAAACCTACACAGACGCAGGGAGAACGTGTGAGACGCCTCACAGACGATATCCCAAGGTCAGGATCGAACCAGGGATCCTGGAGCTGTGAGGCAGCAAGGCTACATACATTACCATTCCCCATGGGACATTTTGAAATGTTTTTACGTTCTAAACCCAAGTGTATGAGCTTTAGTTTACATGTTGCATCACTACTTCATATTTTCGTATTTGCTAGACAGAAACGCAATCATTTTTCATTTTCTATTTAAATGGCCTGGGCATGTACCTGTCGCACAAAATGAAAGTTGAAAGCAAAGGTGCCGTAGGACTTAGGGCTAAGTACCATGTCACAACAGCATCAATTAAATGTAACTGACCTGGCTAACAAAGTCGGTTTGGTCAGTATAGGCCACTTTTCCAATTTAGAAGCAGAAAGGGTGGACAGTGCGGTGTAGAAAGTTTGTAAAGATGTAATGGGGACATGCTGTGGTGAAAATAGCAAATAGTCTAGAGAGCAACAGAAATCAGGAAAATGATTTATGTTGCATCACGGTGACCCCCTGGAGGTGATTCACATCTTTTCAAAATATGTTGATGTTTTCCTAAAACAGTCAATAAGTGTGGACACTATGAATGAAAAGGTACAGTAAATTAAAACATTTTTTTTTATCCATTCCATTAACTGCAGGACAGCAAGGTCAGCAGAGATCATGGCAGGAACAGGTTGAGCTGGAGAACAGCAGTTTGAGAGAGCTTGTGGAAGACCTGCGTTCGGCTCTCCAGAGCAGCGACGCTCGCTGCATGTCCCTTGAGGTGGCCCTGAGGAGGGAGCGTCTGTACGCACCTGGCAAAAACTCTCCACAAATCAATGAAAGGCAAACCTGCTTTGCTGGCAGTGAGCCCAGACTGACGCAAACTAAACAAACCAGGCGCACTAAGGACCTGCTCCGAGAGCTAGAGTTGATCCGGGCTTCACGTGACGGCCAGCTGGAGGAGGCGATGAGGTTCAACCAGAGGCTGGAGGAGGAGGTTATGTCAGCATACAGTGAGGTCAGCAGGCTGGAGGAAACAGTGGCGAGGCTGAGAAGAGAGAGCGGAGAGATCAAGAGGAGGGCTGAGGATGCGAGAGCGGCTCTTGCTGCAGGTCTGGCGAGGGTCAAAGACATCCAGGACCAGGCGGAGCAGGTCGGGCCACTGCAGGAGAAAGTCCAAAACCTCGAGGTGGAACTGGAGACATTCAGGTAGCTATAATCTGAGATTGTGCTTTTCTGGTAACGATTAGAACAAATCCAACGAACCAACAATATCTCAGTGGAAGAGTATTGTGGTACAAAGTAAAATAACTGCTGATTTTCCAATTTCAACATGAACTCCTGAATCTCCTGAATGTCCTGAATTTTAGTAGCTTGGAATACTGGGTAAATCTAGGAACCTCGAAAATAAGAAGCACATTTTGAGGTACTGATGTCCTAGTTGCAGTTACCTCCAAGTTCATACTCAGGGAGGGAGGTCTCTTAATACATTACGTAAAGAATAAAACTCTGTCTCATGCTGCCATAGAAAAAGAATCAACAACAGAGTGGTGTGATGAAGCGGAGTTACTGTTCCACCCTGAAGTTACAAATATTACCATATCCTGAACTTTTATTCACTTACACCACAGCAATTCTCCAAATTACAATTTGTATTTATTAAAGAACATTACTTCTTTTTATTTATTTATTTATTAAAAAAAAAAAATCCATTTAATGTTATGGATCATACACAAAACAAGTTAGTTCCTGTTATGATATACATTATAGCAGCTATAAATGTAATTCCTCAACAGACTCGTTTTGTTTCTCTCTCTCTCTTGTAGTAAATAAGGGTAAAAAAAAGGATAAAAAGCCATTTGTTATATTAGTGAGAAAACACAGCGTGTAAATTCATCTGTCCGGAATATGTCAGAAAACTTAAAGTTACAGAGTGTTACAGAGCACTGGCACAGGAGACTCCTTCTAGAAGGTCCTGGAAGGTCTCAGGGACAGTGATGTTTGGAGGTGTGATGAAACATGTTTGGTTTTGTTCATGTGGTTTTGTTTTATGAATTGAATCACTAAGGCACTGACTGGCTTTAACACAGGATTAAAAAAACACCAATTTAATCAAAGTAAGCCTGTAATGCTGCTTTACTGAACAACTGTTGTATAATCTTGTGATTAGGTTCTCGAGTTAAAACAGCAGGTCAGTCTATCTTTTCTTAGTTGTCTGAATCATACACTGAACGTATTATAGAATCCTACAATTTCACAGATTGATTGGGATCGATGTGATTTGTTATAACTTAAACTTGTGACACGTAGCATAGTTTTATGGAGAGGTGCCAGAACTTTTGTCTGATTCTCAAAATCATCAATAGGTCAGTACACGTCGTAAGAAACAACCCAAATTCTCTCCGATCGTGTCATTGGGTTTAGTTCTACCTGACTAGTGTAGCAGGCTATTCGTTTTGTATAGATGGCTGTCAATAAAACATGCTCATCAGAATAGTAGGCCACGCCCACCCCAGATTGTTCCAGTCAGTGAGTTCAGTGAATTATTGAGCAGCGATTGATTATGTATTGGTTTTTTTTCTTTTTCAGAATTTTATGGATGTTTACTATGACACACTTGGCATTATGAAGCCTTTTTTTATCGTTATACTGCATTTCTTGTCTTGTATTCACACACACACACACACACACACACACACACACACACACACACACACACACACTTACTTCCACTGTGAAAAAAACAAACCCAGGACTTTCTGACAATGCTTCACTATTGAAAATACACCATCAAAGTTCCTCCTGTTACTCCCATAATCACAGACATTTTTTTTTAGAAAGAATCTCGGTTTTCACTAATGGGCACAGGAGCACTCTCACATCTTGCGCATGTTTAGAAGATTTCATGTCTAGGATATTAATTTGAGCCCCGAGGATAAGGAGGATCACAGATGAGTCATACGATGGGCGTGGTCTGGGAGCGGAATTAAAATCGATGAGCATGTTGGTAGGGATGCGAAACATTTAGGGATGCTCACTTTTCCTTAGAAACGGCATGAGCTTTGTCGCAATCACAATACAGTTCAGGTTAGTTTCCTGTTATAGCCTATTAGTCATTATCCTTTAAGTATGACTAAAGTAGAACACTCACTGCAGCGTGTCATTACAGCATTTTAGTGTATCCTGTGCTAGCGCCAGTTTTACTCTCGAGTCTGGCAGTGAATCAACTGCACACAGATCCCATCAAACTTCAAAGCTGTGTGGTTTATTCTCCTCCCTCTTCAGTCTAGAGCTCACTCTCATTGTGTTTGAAGCACCAGAACAGCCAGAGGGGACGATGGCAGTGACTTCAATTGAGGATAATATATCTTGTCATCTTACACATATACAGAAGATAAAATATCCCAGACTACGGTGTGACACCAAGGCTCTGTATAAAGAAGGGGTTTGGAAACTGCACTAGTAAAATGGGCTCCTGTATTAAGTACGAAATAAAACAGATGGAGGTGTGATATTATAGGAAAATAATCAATGACAGAGTGGTGTGATGAAGCAGAGTGTCTGTTACCACCTTAAAGTTATTATTTTCCATTAACAACACATCCTGAAGTGTTTTATTATTTGTATACAACAGCAACAACACGTCATAATTTCATGCATTTACAGTATAGTTATTGCATTTAACATTGTGGAACGTCTATTAAAAAAAAAAAGTAGTTCTTGTTATCACGTCTTTTCTCTCTCTCTCTCTCTCTCTCTCTCTCTCTCAGTAAGGCAACAAAATAAAAAATAACAGCAACACAAGATTAATAGTAATAATACTAATAGTAATAATACTAAAAGAATAATAATAATACTAATAACAAACTTTATTTTATAAAGCACCTTTAAAAGTAGCTTCTCGAGGCGCTTTACGTAAAAACCCCCCACAATCACGTATAGATACAAATCATAAAAAATAAGCATAGATACCAACATTCATAATAAATAAAACATTTCAAAAGTCAAGTTAAAGCTAACCTTAAAAAAAGAATGTTTTAAGATAAGATGAAAAATACCAAATGTCTGTGCGTGTCTGATTGATATCAGTCTAAGTGAATTCCATCATTTAGGAGTATAAAAGGAGAAAGCCCTATAACACACGGAACGTAAACAAGTCTGATGGACAACTAATAATGCAACCGAAGACGTTCCCACTGACACTGGAGAATCTTTCCATAAATGTTCTTAAACATAAATGTTCTTAGACTTGTTCTTCCATACAAGTCCCGGTGAATGAGCTGTTACTATAGAAACGTATTAGAAACGATCGCATGGATATACTGTAAACCTGTGACTTGCAGCTGCATGGCTTCTGACCAATCAGAATCCAGAATTCCATTTATATACAGTTATGAAATACCTTGTAACCATCTGATTAAGTTTGAAAGGTGTGTGATGAAACTCGAGGTGATACTGAAAGAAATTCCAGTTTTTATGAAGCAATCATATACATATTTGATGTCTTTTTCAACATCACGTTTATCATGATAACTGGTCTGCCCATACGCCTGGGGCTGTGGTTTTAATTAATCTTCAGAGTAGCTTAGAGATGGTGTAATGCTCATTCCTGAAACGTAAACAGACACGTTTCAGCCTGCAGGTTAGCTTACTGTCTACACTGGCAACACACAACGCTGTACCTACACTCACACACACACACACACACACACCTCGTATTAACTATATTGCTTAATATATGCAACTCAGCAGCGTAGTGCTTAAAGCAAAAAATCCACCCTGAATAAAGTGCATGTTAATCTTAACATAATAATTAACATGCGCTTCAACAGAAGCCAATATTTTATTTTCTAATAAAATGATAAGTTTTCAGTTCAAACATCTCGCTCTATTTGTATTATTGCCATTCCACCTGCTGATTGTGGTGCAGTGAGGTTCAACCCTCACTTCATCTCTACTTAAAGAGAGCGATGCAGCGGCACTTTAGTCCTATAGCGTGTCCAGCTCTCTCACCTGGTCAACAGCACACGCTGCTCAAATAGAGCAACTTCCAGAACTTTCATGCTAATCTATCACATCTATCATGCTTGTCATCTCGTAGATCGCGGTCTCTGCCTGCAACTGCGTCATATAGAGTAGCTGCACTGCATTCTGGGCTTTTGGGTATAATGTTTACTTCTGCTTTTACACTGGATTTATTCTGGATTTCTTGTGAATGTGATGTTGAAAAGCGAAACTTGATCACTATCACTTATGTTTGGGATTGTTGACTTTTTTTTCTCTCTCCACTGGATCTGCTCTAGCAAGAATGTCGTCGTCTTGTGACATCGATGCAACACAGAACCGCTAACCTCTCATAGAAATTACAAAGATAAAGCAACAAATTAGCAGCAGAATCACTAAACACATTTCAATATAAACATGTTTAAAGTGTTTCAGGCTGAAGTTTTTCTTTAAAGTGGAAATACACAAAACAATTGAAACCATACAGTACGTGCTGGGCGAAAGAATCTTAAAATCATTCTTAAAGCGCACCTATTATGGTTTTGAAACGTGCCTAATTTTGTTTTAAAGGTCTCATACACTTTAACATGCTCATAATTTAAACTGCAGCATTAACTTTAGCCCCAGTTTCACAAACGACTCGTTAAATGATCCGGTCTAAAGGATTCGTTCTAAACTCCTCCTTTTAGAGAGCATACACTGCTCTGATTGGTCAGACGTCGCAGTCTGTTGTGATTGTTCTACCACTGTCAGTGTGTTTCAAAATGGAAACGTCCACTACCATAACGAGTTTCAGCTCCGTCTGTTAGCGAGCAGCAGATGAAGAGCAGAGGCGGGGCTCTTTGTTATGAACCTACGTAGATTAGTACAGGGAGTAAGTCTCGAATCACTAACGACTTGTTTCAGCTGTTCAGAATCGGTTCCTTCTTTTGGGAGTCGATAAATCCGTTTGTCGTGCGCTTTGATTTTTTAAACTTTGCAGACGTTTTTACATTCACAAACAGCTCTATAACACACTACATGAAAGGTAATATTTGAAAAACCATAATAGGTACACTTTAAATCATTTACACATCTGACCTGAGAATTATAAATGGAAATTAACGTGTAAAAATTTATTGGTCGACCTGAAAAAGGAGACTTTTAGTCGCAAAATTTCCTTGAGTTCTTATTTTACATGCATGTGATTCGCTCACAGATCTCGGTGCACCTGCAGAGCTGACCATGAGAGAAGAACCGAACCTCCAGTCGAGTCAGTGGAACCCACAGCGCGCGCAATTCCCACAGGCCGAGATGAGACGCTCATCAGAGGAGGTGAGAAAGATCAATTTAAATTTGCATACTTATTTTTCACATTATGAAATGTGAAACCCCCCACCCCCACACACACCCTCCCCACTCCCATGCCCAATTTAAAAAAAAAATGTTTTAATATTTTTGTTTGTGGTACTTTAATAGCAAATGTGTAATTAAACATTGAGGAATAAAACACACCTGTGCTACTGTGCCTTTGATTAAAATGATTTTTATTTATCAATATACTTTTATCAGCTTTTCAAATTTTATAACTTTTGTACTTTAATATAATTATATTATAATTGATTTTCATGATTTACTTATGTGTTGCCTGCAGTGTAAATGAATGTACTCTTGACTAATTCATCTCGTTATGGCAGAGGAAGACCTGCAGAGGGCGGTGGAGGGCCGAGCAGCCTCGGATGAGGAGGAGGATGGGAAGGTGAAGGAGGAAGGCCAGTGCTGTCTCCTGGAGGTGAAGCGACTTATTAACAAACTTCACAACTGCGCAAAGGGGTGAGGGGATTAGCACAACACACACACACACACACACACACACACACACACACACACTATTCCTCCATTTCATTATTTTGTTGTTAGTATTGGCTCCTTAAAGCTGCAGTAAGCATTATTTTTAAAGACCACGTCAGCAAAACGTTAGATAGCCCTCACTGAGCGAGACGATTAAAAAAAAGTCTATGTTGCAGTTCTGGGTTTTGTAATCAACTTTTAAAAACTGTCTGCAAACGAGACAGCCCATATGAGAATAGGCTATACCAGAACAGGAAATAAATTGCTAGGGTAATATAATAGAGTAAGAAAACATCAGCTGATATTCAACTTAAAGTGCTGGGTCAGTTGCTGCCAACAAAAATGTAACAACATAAACGTTAGCTTTTTTATAGAGTGCAACAGAAAATTGCCATTATCTATAAATTAATGTACTAGTAGCATCTGTATAGCTACATAAGCTAGTTATATAAGCTAACTATGAGAACAGAATGGTTTGTTACATAGATTTTTTCATAATGCATTTGTGATGAGGTGCTTCTACTCTTTTTTCTTATCATTGCTTTTGAAAGCAGGGAAACAGAGTGGGTAGACTACTTAGCAAGAACAGCTAACATTGCTTACAGCCAGTTTAAGGGTTGGTATTATTTCTTTTGATGGCAGGGATTTTTTGCTTATAGCTGCTTTAAAGAGTGGTTTGATACTCAAATGAAGTTTAAATTAGATGGGGCTCAATAGAGTGTAGACTTCAGGATTAGAATTTATTCAGAAAGCACTCTTTTTTCTTTTAAACACAGAAGCTGTTTGTAAATCTATGTACACACTTGAATATTTTAGAAATATAACGTTCGATTTTTGAAATGTTATATTTCAGCCGGGTTTTACTCAGCCTGCTGTACATCTATGCTAATGTAATTTATTCGAGTAGTTAGCAAGCTGTCAGATTAGCAGAATTATTCTGTAGACCACAGGAGCTGAACTTGCCCTGATGGAATTACAATTCTTTCCAAAAGATAACTTTTGTTACTTGATTTTGTGTAGCCAAGTTTATGTAGTTAGCTTCTTAGCACACTGATAAAGCTATGCACACGATTTCAGTAAAACTGACACTGCAGTTTGCCAAGAAAATTACTTCAACTTCATTTTATTCTCACTGCCAAGGTTAAATGTGTAGCAAGCAGTACCGAGTAACAAGGGAATGATGACGCAGCGCTGACCACACTACTGGAATGCAGGGAGTAAAGTTTTTCTCCTAAATGTATGTGTGTGTGTTTTTCTAGATGTCAGAAGATGGCGTTGTGTCATCTGCTCCTGTCAGAGAACTCTACAGGTCATTATAGCAATCAGACCGGCTGCACTGGTCCACCAGAGTCAAAGACAAGGGGACGAAGGCACCACATGCTTCTGGATGAAAAGAAAACGGATAAAGTACGAACACAGCTGAGAAAATCCTCTTCCTAATCCGCAAAGTAGCGTTTAGGCTATTATTAAGGGTCCAAGCACCGTAGGAGCGAAACCTACTTTTATGAATTAGTCCATGTATTTTTTTGGTGTATCTTGGTAAAATTAAATTAAAATAAAATATAAAAATCAACCATGTGTCAAACATTCTAACGTCTGATGTAGTGAATGTGTTTGTGTGTTCCGTTTTGGATTTCTTTACGAATAATTAATTTTATTAACGTTTTTTGTACCTGAAAAATGACCGGTTGTACTAATAATAGTGCTACACCCCCATCTAGTGGTCAAAAGTTTCACTGCACTGCATCCTACTTTTTGGTGGTGATGAACTTTTTATAACAGAAAAAAATGAGAGAAAACATTTGAAAACACATACTATAATGTACACCCAATTATATTTAAAAATATATCCAGCATGTTCATGTGTAAAATGTGGCCCAAATGTAAGCCCATTTCCTCGCTTAATGTAGGAGTATATCATTCTGTATACTTCAGTCTTCTGTACAGTTTAGTAAAAAGTTCCCCTCAGTATTCCATACAATTCAGTCTTCGGTTACACTTTAGTATTCTGTACAATTCAACATTATGTATACTTCAGTATTCAGTACACTTCAGTGTTCCGTTCAAATCAAATTGTGAGATAAATTTTTCTCAATAATAAGAAAACCTCTCAAAACATAATCTTTTTCTCTTCATCCTGGCAGAGAATCTCGCGGAGAACCCTGGGTAAAATCCTGCTGAACACACTAGATCTGTGCAACACGAAAGGCCAAGGTAGAAACTATAGATCTATTTTATAATTTATCAGCAAAACAATCCTGAAAAAAAAATTCAAACTGAAATGTGGCAATAACCCAAAAGATAAAGCAAATTTACAAATTTTGAAACCTTGAGAAGCATGACTATTTGACACACTGAGGGTGTGATTTGTTTCTTTGATACAGAATCGATTCCCGTCTTCCAGGTCGTGGACGCTCTTTGTCAGCAGCTGGTCTCCAGCGAGCTGGTGTGTGTGGAGGGAGATGTCACGACGTGGCGAGGTGTAAACCCACATCACCGAAACAGCACAAACCCCCTCCTCATCTCCTGCTGAGACTGAGACTTGTGTACTTCATCCAGGTCTTTGAGGAAGATCCTTAAATCCTTAACATGTGATAGTTAGATCTCTATCTAATTTGTTTCACTGCATTATATATAAGATTAAAAGAACCTCATAAAAAAAGATTCCTTTGTGTGTGTCGAAAACATTGTCTCACTTCCAAAAAAAAACCCCTAGTGGTTGCCATTAACACATTTTCCCATCAAGATATAATTGTTTTTCCAGGATTCAGTTACAGAGCCATACTCGTGTATTACAGTATCTCCTTACTTACAAGTGATCCGTGCTGGAAAAAGAAAAAGAAATATCGGAATACACTACAGTGGAATTGCTGTAAATATCTATCCATCAGGATGTAATTATTTTCATGGTTTCCAAAAGCTAGTTTTTTAAAATTATTCAGCTCCAGGATCCCAGATTCAAACGCAGGAAATCTCAGGATCTCCCTGTGTCCATGTCAGTTTCCCAAGGATTTTCTGCTTTCATCCGACCATCCAGAAACATACCAGTAGGTGGACCGGTGAACTTTGAAATGCCGCTAGGTGTGAATGTGTGGGTGAGACATAAATAGATAAGACATCCCATCTAGGGTGTATTGTCACCTCGTGCCTGGTGTGTTCCTGGAATAAACCCCAGGATAACGTGCTTACTGAAGAATGAATGCTTTTAGCTCATTAAGGCACTCACCATTGGAGACCACTGGGTTACTATAGGATGCGTTTGGCTTCCATTAGAAAACCACCAGAGATATCTAGAACTTGTCACAATTGCTAAAGTTTCAATTATATAATACACATTGACATAATTGACTGGTTTTCATCAGATTCGTACAAATTCCTGGTTACTTTGAACCCTTTCCCGCAGTACACCAGCATTCTGTTGCGCTGGCAGAATAGAAATCGACTTATTGGACATTTTCTATCAGTATAAACAAATGAATTATTTTATCTCAGTAAGTCTGTTATAAGATTAGTCAGGACACTGTTGGGTTTCTGTGTCTAGAGTATCATGACTGTGTTAAGCTGCTGGTGAACACACGGATGGTGATGGCAAAGGAGAGGGGTGTGAGCCCCCTGCTGGACAAACAATTCATACATCTCCAAAATAACACTGGTACAGAGATAAAACGGACAGACTAAAGTTTATTTGAGATTAAAATATCGTATACAACTGCAACAGTATAATTGTAGTTATAAAAACAATAAAAATGGCAAATTCTTAAAGCCCTGAGTCATTAACCACTACTATGGAGTGTGACATGACAAATAAATTCCATGCTGAACATGGGCATACCCCCAAAACAGGTGGAAATTCCATTTTTGGCCTCTGGTATAAAGAGTTAAATAGCACTACAAGCCAGTTTGTTATCAGTGCATGATTCCAACAGAATAAAGTCAAATCGGCCATCAGGAACCATTAGGAATCGCACTTTCTGTTAAATTACAATTCCAGTCCATTAGGAACCATTACAAATCCCTGCTAAAGCTTTAGGACTCTTTCGATATTACGTCCCTTCGTCTGGAGAAGCCAGAATTTGTGTAAAACTGTAACGTAACTGTTCCCATTATGTTTCTAAGGAGGAACGTGTTGCAATATAATGAGAGATGTATGGAAAGTATGTTTAAAATGCTTAGAATCCAGCCAGAGTCCAGCCTCTTTGCTATGATGTTAAGCACAGTTGGAAATCTCCAGACATAACATTTTACATTATTAGGTTTGAAGATTGTTTATTGTGTCAAAAGCAACAGTTTCTAGAGGTGGATGCTTATACAGTTACATTTATTACACTTTTCTTCCCAAGGTTGTCATTTTTGTTTGTTTGTTTGTTTGTTTGTTTGTTTGTATGTTCCACCCTTGTTTAGCACTCTGGTGAGAGACGTTTCGACACATCTGTGTGAGAACAATGACAGTCAGTCATTTTCCCAGAGCCTGCCTCTTTCTCTCTCATAAGAGCGTTTTGTTCATGACCCTACGGGACACTCGGGTCCGAACGTCTCCACATTCCTCCACGTATCTATTTATTACACATCTCGGCTTTAACCGTTCTCGAAGCTGTCTTTCGAGTCTGATCATTAAGTTCTCAGGATTCTTTTCTTGCTCTGTAGAGCCTTGTGATAGTTATGACAATATGATATTCATGATAAAGTGCCTGCAAAACAGTAGCACAAGTGTCTGAGTGTCCTTAACCCTGCATGGTGTTGCCAATTGTATCTCCAATTTTTTGATAGGCGATAATACAAAAATACAATTTTCTTATGTAACTGCTAAAAGGGGGCTTTAAGTTTGACATCATAAAAAAGTCATGTCATATGACCAGGAAATGCTGTTTGCGCTTCCTTTTCTGCATTCGCATGGCATGGTAAATGTCATCACTGGCAGTCTCTCACAATTGTAATATATTTTTCAATGTTTAGGCAAAACTACTTGAACAAAAACATTTAAACTCTGAGAGAAGTTAACATTTTTTTTTTGTCATTTACACAAGTTTATATATTTGGAATATTCTGTTCAATGGTAAAATGTAATTGTTGCCATATGGCAACAACATGCGATCATTGTACTGTGGTATGCGCATTCAATGAATTGAAACAGGCCTACAGAGCAAAAAAGACACCAGGCTTCTCTAATAGTGTATTTAGATTTTTTCGCATTCAAAGTAATAAAAACGATTGTAATTTCAGACGTTTTTGCAATCGCACCTTATTTATTATTATTAATAATAATTCGAGAGAAAGAATTAAAATGATACATCACCCAAAACGTTTGGATCTCATTTTTGTATGCATTTTGAGTGAGTAAATTCATCCACATTCTTATTACAACTGTAATTCCTTTCTAGAAGATAGAACTTTTATATGTTTACCAGGTGGCAAAAATAATCTCTGCAATTTATAGTCTGGAAAATGCAGGAATTGTAATCTCATACATTTTGTGTTACTTTTGACTACATGACACTTTCCACCATTGCACATTGTTGGCAAAAATTGACCAACTACCCCCTAAAAGATAGTTTTCAGCATTTTAAATTATATTTTTATTACTAGAACTGTTTAATGTAAATTTATTATGATGCAGTAGAATATTATAAATAAATATTGTTTATTTAAATAGTTTACCTTAAGTAATAAATTGTCTGGCTTTTGAGTTGGTATGGTTGTAGATTTTAGGCTACAAACAATATTAATAAGCAGTCATTTAAGAGTGTAAAAATCAATCCTAACCCATAAGAGGAGTTAGTTTAAAAGTAACTTGTTTTTGACTCTTATTTTCCCCTTTTTACTTGAATCCACCCTTTATTTTTCTTCTATTTCTGAATAAACACTCAAATCCTTTTATGTTGTGCAAGTGAACAATTAACAAATCATTTTTTAAATGAAATAAATTTGTACACCATGGAATTTATTTTACAATGAACTACAAAGTTTGAGAACTGCTGTGCTAGATCATGTTGCTGGTGATGCAAACTTTTAAGCTTACTACAAAAAAAAAACCTGCTTAGTCCATGTTGTAATGGGTTTTTGATCGAAAAACACCATTGGATAAAATAAAATTTAAAAAAAGAGGGGGGTGCAAACTTTTAGGTTAACAACATTGCATCAACTTCAAACTTAAACAAGCTTTCAGTGAGGTTCTGAGTCATTGGAAAGGAAAGACGGCCACATAGACGGAATAATATATTCCTTTATTTCCAGCAATTTTACATGTACCGCTGTTGTGTCCCCTCTGGAGCAGCAGAGTGCAGGTGCAGAAGAAAGCAGGAAGAAAGACTGGATAACACGTGTGTACATCTCAGTCCACGTCAGAGACAAAACACACACGTCTGCTCTCTCTCTGTCCTGCTCTGCAAAGTAGCTGTTATACAGTTTGGCTCCTCTTACAAGAAGCCTTAACACAGAATGAATGGATATCTGAGCTCACGTAAAGATTTGAGCTTGGCTCGGTTTTTGTGATTATTTGTCGTTTCTGCTCTTCTACCTGCGATCATACGCTGATCTTCTGCTGACAGAAAAACAGCTTGTTCAAAACAATCAAAACAGTTTTGTAATTTTACTATTTCTGCATTAAAATAATTGCGGTATACAAAAAAAAATAAAAATAAAGGACAAACAAAAAGGACAAAACAACAACAACAACAACAAAACAGCTAGTTGGTGTTGAGCCATGCTGCAGTTAAGGCCTACGACGTTCAGTCTGCTACTGAACCAGCTTGAGTGTGAGGTTTCATAAAATATTAGGCACCGACATCTGATATGTTAAGTAAAAAAAAAAAAAATACAGTAAATTACATCTCTTCTGGCCCAAAAAAATGCAAAAAAAAACCAAAACAAACCAAAAAAAAACAGACATTGAATAAAATTAAAAATAAAACCTTATTTATAGAATAAATATATTATATATACATATTTTTGCTTTGTATGCATCTCTAGAAATAAATAAACAGAGCAATCCCATACCCTGAAGAAGTATTCACAACCAGAGGGCTGTAATGGGAACGGCGGTGGCGCGAGCTGCACGGCGAGACGACTTCAGGACGGCTGGACGCGTCTGGACATCGGGACACGTTTTTTTGCGTACGTGCGTGTGATACGCGAGACTGTGGGAGTCTTATTAATTAAATTTGTGCTCCCTCGATTTCAGTACGCTTCGCACGGTGATCCGTTCGGATGTCGTGAGACGACTTTTACAGTGTGAAGGGAATCCGTGTCGATTATACGCACAGTGCTTTTTTTCGTTTGTTTGTTTTGAAATGTTCTGTGCTCAGCACAATCCATTCTGCTGGCCCCATTGTAGCATGAAGCATAACATAAAGCAAAGACAGACCCTCCACTTAAAACAAGTGAAGTCAAGGGGGTTACAAGTGACTCTGTGTGTGTGTGTCTGTGTGTGTGTGTGTGTGTCTGTGTGTGCGTGTGTGTGTCTACACAGAGGTTCCAACACTGCCAGATAACAGGCATTCAACTACAAAGTGTAAAGGTCCTGTTACATAAAATTTTTCTATTAAAGGTTCAGATAAACAACTAACATGACAGAATGGTGAGATCCGGTACCTTTAAATGCTTAAGCATTAACGATTCGCTAATTTCATAGTTTATTGTTTCATAGTGGTGCTTCATGGAACCACTTTTTAAATAGTTCCATGGATAGTCAAGAATGCAAGGAGTCCCAAGACCAGGGCTAGGCGAGATGGAGTCTGAGACAGAGTCTTAATGAAAGCAAGACAGGAGTGAAGATCGAGAATCCATCAAGGCCAAACGTTTACTTCAGCTAGTCGGCTTCGTTTGTGCATTGTGCCAAAAATGTTTTCTAAAAGAGACGTTACTCTCTCTCCTATGTCACACTAGCCAATCACAGGTATCTGTCATGACTCACTCATGACTGACTTTTGTCAGTTCGCTAATCAGACCGGATCAGGTAAAAAAAAAGAAAGAAAGAAACTACGGACTACGGCTGTCGAAGGCGGATCGGCTCTGCTACGGTATTTTTCGAGTGCTTGGTTTGGTCTGCTGAATTATTTTGTTGGATCAGGTGATCATATCATAAATGATTAACAGCACATTGCATGCTGCGCTTTTACCGACCGGAGACCGCACTTGTTTTATACTGTTCGCAAAGCCAACAGAAAGTTTTGCGAATTCACAGACGAAAGTCCACCAAGTAAAAGTTGGCACAAGGGTAAAAGAAACTACAACCAGAAGCAGCAAATGAGCCTCATTCACATCCTGTGTCCTTTCCCCTTCGGTGATTTATTCATTTTTTTTTAGTATCCATATTGACGGAGCGCGGGTTCAAAAACGAAACGATCAAATTAAATGTTGGCACCTCTGTGTACGTGTATTAACTGATTAAAAGACGTTAAAGGGATCCCTGTTCTAAAGCCTAGTACCGAAGATTATCTGCTCTTATAAGGCAAACCATTAGCGAGTTCAAGTTTTCATAGGGTGGTATTCGCATAATAATATTACAAAAAACAAACAAAAAACATACAGTTATAATCTTCATCCTGGAGTTTTAGTCATGAACGCATTAACGTCTTTAAGTCAAATGTAGGCGTGAAACCCTTTCGGCTCATCTCTGAGAAAGCCAGCATTTTTTTTTTCTGAAATCCCATCCAATCACATCCCATCATGCAGCAGATCTGCATTACAAAATAGCCCTTTTAAGCTTCGTAGCACGGTTATTAAAAAGACAGTTTAATAGGAAAAAAACGTTGCTCGCAAAGAATCGGGGGAGGGGGGAAGCACAGCGTTACTTGATCTGCTCACTTTCCACTGACTCTGCCTGAAAGTGAAGTGCATAACCACATTTATTTCTCTAATCATACAGTGCAGGAGGAGATATTATTACCAGCAGTCTTGAATCATTTTGATCCTGTTTCATAATCCACGTTGGGGGGGCAGTGTACACCGTGGTATATCTGAATTCAATCTGATTTTAGATTAAACTGCTGGGTCTGTAATTCGGACTTCTTGCCGCGTGTTTTGCCAACCAAAATAATGAGCGACTAAATTGTTTCATCGCACATTTGCATGAAAACCATTCACAAACGTTTACCATTTGGAACCCGAAAGCTGATTCGTTCCATCGTCTGTGAGCTAAGAGCACTTGCTTGTCGCTCGGAGAATTAAAAAAAAAAACGTTCCAGTTTTCCAACTTTTCAGTGATTAATGAGGAACTTAAAAGAGGTAATCAACACATACTCAAGGTCACTTTGCTGTGGTCTGGAAACTTCCACTAATTGCTTCATTTATATCACTTACACATAGAGCACTTGGTGTCTGAGCGTCCTAATTTTCAAGAAAATGTCGAGTTTGAGTCGACCTTTCCTTTTAAACCCCACCACGTTGCTGCCAACACCTCTGAGCGTAAAAAAAAGGGGGCTGAACATCCCCATTGAAAAATAATGAGGATTCTTGTTCTCCCATGAGAAGATAAGCCATAATGTAATAATCATTACATACCACTACTACAGCAATAGTATTATGAGTTATTATTATAATCATAGTGGCGATTGTAGCCATAATTTCACAGATCGTATTTTTTTGATAAATAAAGGCTTGTGAGGTTTCCGTGGGGGTTCGGCAAAGCCGTTCAGTCTCCCACGTCCGTGTCCCTATCGCCGATCATCCACAGGATATGGAAGCACAGAGCCAGGAAGCCCGTGCCTAGCAAGTCGCCGAGGGCCGTTAGGTAGGGAATGGAAAAGTTATCGGGATCCATTCCTCTCTTCCACATCCACTGCACCATCCAGTCAGCCAGATACAGCAGGATCATCACCTGCAGGAAACACCACAGTGGTAGGGGGTGAGTTACTACCATATCAATACCACATACTGCAGTTGAATCACGGATTGTTCAGTAGCTCGGACAGTAGTGCATCTACAAATCACAGGTTATTAATTTATGTGCTCGTTCTCATATGTTACTGTTTCTATAGTAACAATTTACAGGGACTCTACGGCAGATGGTATAGTGAAGTTTTCTTAAAGTTTGTTTAATGCTTATGAAAGTCTCCAGTGTGTACCTGGAGTAAGGCAGCAGTCAGGTAGAAAGCAATGAAGACGTAGGTGAGGGTGGTGTGTCCGGCCCGCATTAAGCTGATGGTGTACAGGAAAACAAGGTGACCGGGAGCCACCAGGAGGAAGAGCACTCGGGCGGAACGAGAATTCACGCCTGTGGAGAAACAGTGGAGGAAACCCTGTCTGTCATATGTGTGATTTTCAGTCATCGAGGTCAATTAAAAAACAAAACAAAACAACAACAAAAAAAAACAAAGAAAAAAAAACCTTTCATGCACAGTTGGTGTTTTTAGGAAAATAACTTGAGACCATATCTTTCATTTGAAATAAATCATTATCTTTTAAATATACCAGGAGCCGTGAGCAATTTTGAGAAAATAAAGAATTTGGATTAAAAAAAACTGTGTGAAAGGGTTAAAGGACCTTTTATGAACCTAGTTACTTGAACATAGTTATAAATCTAATGTAACACTATATTATATTATATTATATTATTATTATATTAGAAAATATTTTTTAATGGCAAAAGGAGAACAAATATAAGATATACAGTACATGTCTCTTAACAAGTGTATTTATAAAAATAAAAATATTCTAGTTTATTTATTTATCCTTTATTTAACCAGGAAGATCCCATTGAGGTATCACAATCTCTTCTTCCAGGGAGACCTGGTCAAGACGGCAGCACATAGACTTTCACACAGAGATAATCACAGAAAACAATACCCATAGAATACACTTAACAAGAGTAAAATCATGAAAAACACAAAAAGACTCCTTTAACATCGTTTCCAAAAGCCGTTTAAAAGTACTCAGAGGTGGCAATATGTCTAGTTTAACTACATTTTGTAGATCATTCCAGGCCATTCCAGGAAGCATAAAAAGAAAAAGCATGCTTGCCAAATTCTGAGTATACCTTTGGGACTTTTAACCGAATGTGTAATTTCCCTGATTAAATACTTATGTTTAAATACTACCTTGTCATTCTATTAAAAATAATTTTACAGTCTTTCTACTGTTTTTTTTTGTTTTTTTGCTAAATGTAAAAGTAATTTATTTCTCATAACTGTGACAAACATAATATCCATCATCCTTTAAATATACACATATATAGTTTTCCAGGTCTGGATATATATTTTTCAAAATATCACAGATTTTATACACCACAATTTTTTTCTGTATACCACGTCTACTCCATATACTTCCAGTCACTGACATTCACTGACATGCCCACATTTAAAATCCATTCACACAGGCTGGAGTGACCGACCCTGTGCTCATTTTGTTACCTGAGCCGAAGAACGTGTTGCAGACTGTGGGACATTTCCGTGGAGGTGGATTCGGCTCGGCAATGGGGAGGCCATTCATGTGCAGGTATGTGGAGATGCGACTGGCCTGCACCGCCACCAGATTACCCGCCACGCCTATAACAGGGCAACACAAACGACATTAACCCTCCCTAATGCACTCGTGTTCAGGTCTAAATAACCCAGCTTTGTTTAGAAAGAGGAACAATATTAAAAAACCTTATGTGGGTTTATTATTGTAATAAACATGAACAGTCATTTTAAAGAAACACATTTACAATTTAGAGAGCTAAATAGAACAAGTATTAAAGTAGCCACAAACTCAAAAACATGTTTAAACGATTTCTTGAATTGCTGATTCTGTTTATATAGCATGGTGTTTACACATTTTTAAGTTCAGCTAATTTACAGGCAAAAGCTGTCGAATACAGAACCTCTCTCTCTCTCTCTCTCTCTCGCATGCTTTGTCCAAATGAATCGTATAAAAGTGTTAGAATGTTTACTTTGTGATCCACGTTATACAAAGACAGAAGAAATTGTCAGAGTTAGTCAGAATGCCTAGAATTAATCTGATGCTCACCGTTGATGACTGGCGTAAACACCGCCATTCCAGCATAGTTGGGATTGGACACAGTTTTGTCCAGGATGAGGCCTCCAACACTGAAAAAAAATGATTGAAATGATTTTTCGGATCTTCCGATGTTTGAGATGAAAGCGCTCAGGTGTGAGAATATCTCTTTATTGTACCTGCTGATCGCCATGGCAATAATCACAGGCTCCCACCCTGAGTAGAGCACTTCTCGGGTGGAGGGGATTCGCCGGGCGATCAGGATCCAGATAGGTGTCAAAGCGATGAAAAACACGCAGACTAGCGGGTTGGCATAATCGTTATAATCTGTGAGAAACAAAAGAATGACAGAGCGATGCAGGCAAACTCGGCTTTTCTTTTGACACGAAGCATGAAAAAGTTGCATCTAACGAGCAACGATATGAACACAAACATGACACAACACTAACCCCAAATCAGACACCTGGAGAGACTAAACACAAACATCGCTCTGGGGGAAATTCTTTCAGGCGTAATTTAGCTCCCACACTCTGCGATGTAGACATCGGGTAAGTGTTGGTTCACCTTTTATGAGATGTTTACATCTGGATGGCTTGGCCTTGGATCAAAATTTTGGCCATTTGGAAAAACATACAATTACTCTTAATGTTGCGGTTTTCATGCCTTTTTTTATATGCAAACAGTCCCTCAGAATTACACTTTAAAACCAAAGTGCAGTCACAGACACTACTACAAGACTGAGACTGAGAATTTCTGCAGCTATATTTCTATTTTATTATTATTATTTTTATTCTTTTGAGATGTTCTTTCTGTTTCTGCCAACTTAGTCATTTCCATCCATCCATCCAGCCATCCATTTTCCACAACACTTATCCTACACAGTGTCATAAGAAGCCTGAAGCGTATCCCAGGGAACTCGGGGCACAAGGCGGGGGACACAGTGGACGGGGTGCGAACCCATCTCAGGCCACAATTGCACACACACTCACACACAATTTGGAAATGCCAATCAGCTTAATCGTGTCTTTGGGCTGGAAAGGAACCGGAGTACCTGAGTTTACATTTATGTTGATCTTTTTTCAGAACTGGTAGCTCTTTTCAAACCAGTAAACTCTGAGAAAAATCAAGGAACATTAAACAATTACAAATGCCCAAAGTGTTTCATTCCCCTTCCCACCATGAGCGCATGCTGCCACTAGATGCCACCTATAAACTACAAAAGTAGTAGATTACCCAGAATCCTTCACTCACCCAGCTCCTGGTAGAGTCCTGTGCTGATGCCAGACAGTAGAGCCAGAGTAATCAAGTCTCCGAGGCTGGCGGCGATAGGCGTGGCCACGTTGTCTGGGTTAATGCCAACCTTTCTGGAGCCAATGATCACGCCAATCATGATAAGACCTGTTTTGCAGGAAATATTGGCTGTGATGGTGTTGAGATGTTCAAGCAAACACAGGAAAGGCTCTAATCTGTACACAATGAGAGCACTATCTGACTGATCTAGTGCACTATAAGGCTGATCTAGTGCACTATAAGGCTGATCTAGTGCATTATATGGCTGATCTAGTACACTATATGGCTGATCTAGTGCATTATATGGCTGATCTAGTGCACTATAAGGCTGATCTAGTGCACTACAAGGCTGATCTAGTGCATTATATGGCTGATCTAGTGCACTATAAGGCTGATCTAGTGCACTATAAGGCTGATCTAGTGCACTGTAAGGCTGATCTAGTGCATTATATGGCTGATCTAGTGCACTATAAGGCTGATCTAGTGCACTATATGGCTGATCTAGTGCACTATAAGGCTGATCTAGTGCACTATAAGGCTGATCTAGTGCACTGTAAGGCTGATCTAGTGCATTATATGGCTGATCTAGTGCATTTTATATAAGGACTTTCGTAACATCATAACATTTGAGCTTTTTTTGTTACACATCTACCAACTGGCTCATTTTCTTAAAGTATGGGACATCATGGAGCCGCCATATTAAATGCCACAGTTCATATTTCAACCTCCTCACCTCATACAGTCTTCTTTCTTATGGAATAATAAGGGCACTTTCTGTACAGGATTAAACAGAATGACGTCAGTCCTCTCACCTAGCAGCAGGGAAGCGATAAAGGCTGTAGCTACGCTGCTTGCACAGAGCAGAACAGCATGACCTATCTTGAACTGGCCCTCTGGGATCCAGCCAAAAATGACCGCCGCGATGGAGGCTAGGAACCCGACCACAGTGGCTTGAACCTGTGATATGAACAACAGGGTCACACTTATACACTTTATCTTATCAGGCTTTTTGCTCTCTTAAAATTCCACTGTGTTCACAAACACAAAAGGTCAATCTCTGCTTTCTATCAGGTCACATTCATATGACCACTGTCCCCGAAGTAACATTGGAAACATAGTAAAGAACATCGGTCCAAATTTGGATTATTTCCATGAAAAACAACAACAACAACACAACAACAACAACAACAACACTGTTCAAACATCTGATAGTCTCAAATCCGCTCTGTAGCTGCAGACGTGTGTATAGTGAGATGATATGTAAACAGGAAGTTTAAAGGGTCTGGTACCTGAATTAGTGCGAGGTTTCCCACGATCATTTTCCACATCTCCTTGGCTGTGTCCATCTGTCCAATATTAGCCTAGAAAGACAGAATACAGGAAGCATATTTACAGCAGCTCCCATTATAGAATGAGCACAGAGAGCTTTCTTCTGAGAGGGTGAGAGGATTAGGAAGCTTACTGCTACCATCTAATATCCAATATTCCAACAATGTCACTTTCAACAGTTAATAATTAGGAATTAGGAACGTAACAATATCAGTATTGACGTATACCATAATGAAGATATCTAAAGGTTTTATAGGACTATTAATGTTATGCTACACATGTTGTACTTCTGCATTTCCTCTATATAATTGCATACCAATAAAAGCCTATTTTTACACTAGCAAGTGACAAAAGTGACAGGAAACCGTTCGTCTATTTGTGCACATGCCTGACATGGAGCTGCCATTGCCATTGCCATGTGTGTGTGTGTGTGTGTATGTGTGTGTCTGTGTGTGTGTGTGTGTGGCCTGACTTTTCTTCAGGAAGTAGTAGAGACCATTGGTGTCTCTGGGAAGTGTATCCTTATGCTTGCCCATTTTTCCTGATTCAGTTAGCTGCAGGCTTTATATTTCAGCTACCACCATTTCTCACAAAAAAATTAAATGGTGTGTGTTTTTTCTAACCATAGACAGAAATGTAATCTTGTCACTGCTATCACAGCTACCATGATATACTGGAAACCGTCAAATCATTCCACGGCAAATACATATAAACTGATCTCAGATCCTCTCTGGCCGAATAGAAAATGTGCGCGGTGCTCTCTAGAGCGTGAAAAACAGAGTTAGTCATGTTGGCAGTCAGTAACTCTGACAAAGCCAATACTTTAATCTGAGTAAGAATGTTGATTGTCAAGTTTGTTGGACGTTGTTCAAAGGAGTCGGCCTTTTTTTTTCTGTGGCTGAATCTCAAATAGCTTTCAGTCAGACATGTAGTGCACTAAGTGTTTTATACAATATAACTACGGTAAACTTGGTGCAGGAAGAATACTGGGTACACCGATCAGCCATAACATTAAAACCACCTGCCCAATATCGTGTAGGTCATCATTCCTTGTGCCACCAAAACAGCTCTGAGATGTCAAGACGTGGACTCCACAAGACCTCTGAAGGTGTGCTGTGGTAGCGGGCACCAAGACGTTAGCAGCAGATACTTTAAGCCCTGTAAGTTGTGAGCTGAGGCCTCCACGAATCCCGTAGATGCTTGATCGGGTTGAGATCTGGGATAATCTGGAGGCCAAGTCAACACCTTGGTCCTTCAGCACACATGAACCTGTCGATGGTTCACCGGTTTTCCTTCCTTGGATCACTTTTGGTAGGTACTAACCACTGCATACCGGGAACACCCCCATAAGACCTGCCATTTTGGAAATGCCCTGACCCAGTCGTCTAGCCATCACAAATTTCTCCCTTGTGACAAAGTCGCTCAGATCCTTACGCTTGCCCATTTTTCCTGCTTCCAACACGTCAACATCGAGAACTGACTGCAAGATAATCAATGATATTCACTTCACCTGTCAGTGGTTTTAATGTTATGGCTGATCGGTATATAATGAACAGTATTGGGTAAATATATAAGAATGAATCTGTGAAACTGTGACTCATGGTAAATTTTTACCCTGAGTGGTTTATGAGATACATGCATACGCATACATAGCACAGCGCTAGTGCTAATGTTGGTTCTGTCTGTTCAAGCAAGCTGTCGACTTTTTGACCAACTATAATCCTAAGTAGCCTGTGATTGTTTTTTATTTACATAATTTATATAACTGGCTGTCTGAATTTTGACACTTAGTCTGAAGTTACACTTCTGCTAGTAAACTGGCTCATGTGTAAATACTGTATAGTTAAACACCTCAGAATGTGCTGTTGCAGCAAAATAAACAGTGACGGAGTGGTATGATGAACCAGAGTTACCGTTACCATGGTAAAGTTGATTAATTTTCTATAATGACTCTATATTCCTCTTGTACCACAGCAATTTGCCAGTGATTGCCATTTTTATTAAATAAATGACGTCGTACTTATTACGCTTTTTTTTTTAGCTCCATTTAATGTTGTGTAACATCTGTGAAGCAAAAAAAAAGTTCCTCCTATCATTTACGTTATTACAGCTGAAGTCCTGAGGACTTCTCAGTTTGGGAAAACTGATATAAATGTTCTGTAAATTTTAAATAAATGTCTCCTTATACCATGTCGATGAGTACACAGGATTCTTAATCGGTTTATGTGGAGCGTGTCGTAAAAAGCCCCTTTGAATGAGGTTTAGTGCATAATAATAATTGCATGCACGTGAACATCAAGTATGAAAAGTGATTCATGTGTTCGAGGACTCCACTGCAAAATAAGCAGCCATGAGCTGAACATCTACCTTCGTGTTAAGACAATGAGAATATCCAGTGTTCTGAACAGCATCGGCTTGAAGCCTGGTTAGAACAAACGGCGGTCAGTTCTCGGGACAAAAGGGGGTTTGAGCCACTGACGCATGCGTATCCATCTCATCTTCCTCCTGCTGACTGACCCCCACTTATCTCATCCCTCTCGCTAACGATGCTAATGTCAAGTGGCTCGGACCCTGCGGTATGGCTTTAAGGGACGGTGCGAAACCCAGAGCTTTTCCTGCATTTCAGAGAACCGAGCATAGGTTACAATAATCGCTTTTAATCTCGTTCCATGATTCTCACCAAATTAAACCAGGGCATTGGGATACAAACCGTGTGTAAGGGTTAAGCAAGCGTATGCTGAATTGTAAACCTAAAGCCGGCTTCTTTACACTGACCAGTGGCCTCCTGCTGAAGTATAGTGGAAGCGCAGCTTTGGCCAAACCGGCGAGGAAGGACAATAGTGTGAGGACGAGAAAGGAATACGTTTCCCCAGAGAGGAGCTGCCTCTCGCTCCCGTTGAGCTCGGCTCGCTGTGTGCTCACTCTTTCATTATCTTTCAAAGGAGTAGTAGTACTTGTGCACTTCCTGTGCACTCCTACACTCTATCGCTCTATATTCTCACTTGTGCAAGCACATCAGAGCTGCCTGATGTGAGCTAAACCGCTCTGCGCATACAGAGTCACCTCCGACTTATTTAGGAAATCAGGCTCTGCTCATTCCACCTGATTGGTCACACTGGGATGTCAATGAAACGGCCAGCACTCTTTTTTACCGCCGCTGCTCAGGGAATATTAGCTACACTGCTATGTAACAAATGTCCCTGGCAGCAGGATAAAGGTGGTAGAGGCCAATTGAAGGGGGAAGTACCATATGTGGATGTGTGAGGATCCGGTTATGTGTGTGTGAGTTTGTAATTGGAGGAAACAGGACTTGTGCCAGGAGTTTACGGCGCCTCTTCCGCAGTGTGAGATCTTACGTGGCACAAAGGGAGGTGGGGGTGGGGGTTCAGGGGACGGAAGCCCAGCGAGTCCGGCACCGCTGCTGTCTCTCACACCGACTCAGCCCTGATAACAGGCAGCGTGATAAGCTGTGTGTGAATTCGGACAGGACCGTGTTTCCTTTACTCCGGCTGTACAGCGTAGATTTGTGATCTAAAGCTCCAGGGGTTCGCCCTTCAAATTTATACAGGGTCACGGCCATATTATCACAATGAGGACAGAATTATAGAATCAATACACGACAATATACTGTGTTCTCCAAACCGGACTGTACGATGCAATGACGATGTATTGTAAATACTAGTCCTGACGAGTGCTATTACGAATTTCAGTGTAGTATTTGAATAGTAACGAATATTAATACGAGTAATTAGAATATTAATTAGGCATACAATTAGCCGGAATTTGATGCTGCCTTCAGCAAACATATTGTGAAACACGGCCTTTCGTGTGTTTGAATGTTATTGCATCGTCACTTTAATTACTTCATTTGCTAGCTGTAATGTGAAGGCTTTGTGGCAATATAACCTGTGGCTACTTTTCCTACGTCAAGCATACTTTTCCTGGGTCAAACAGAACGTCTGGCAAACGTGTTTCTGTCGCTACTGAGCAATCGTAAAAGATGGGATCTTAAACATTCACACATGGATTTTTTACCCTTGACATGAAAATTCGAATAATATTCAATAAATAGGACATTATTCTTAAAAAACTAAACTTACTCATGCCAAGTATTATAGTGTGTAAACAAAAATGTTTCCAGTTTTAAACAAACTAAGAGTACAAAAATAAAAATGTCCCTGTATAATATTAAGATAAAACCTAGCAAGTTTAAGAGCTGGGCAATATGAAGATATAGAGTAATATAGATATCATGATAAATAAATGGCGTCACAATACACATTTCTGAGATACCGATATTGATTCAATATAAAAAAAATATCTTCAATTCACAAATTTTCATGGTTAAATGGGAGAAATTTGGGAGACATTATGGTCATTTTTTTATTAATGCAACACTATTGTGATTTCATTAGCAAACCTAAATATCGCGTCACATATCGCATGGAAACGTTTTCATGGAAACGTCTTGAAGTATTAAGACAAGATATACTAGCATGTTAGTTCTGATTAAGTTCTGTTTATTCCGCCGATATCGGATCTCTAGGCAAAACAACTTCGGGTGCATTTAATTCAGAAAAATAAATAAAAGAACTAAAAAAGAACTAAAAAATAAGAACTAAAAAATAAAAGAACTAAAAAATAAAAGAACTAAAAAAGAAAGAACTCCTTGCTTTCGGTTTCTCCACACACCCTCCTGACCACGTTTAAAAATATCTGTTTTTAAAGCTGCTTTTAAAACTCTCTGCCGTCCTGTCACAGACATTTTATAGTCATGAATCCGTTTTTAGGATGTTTTCCCTCGTGAACAGCATGTACAGAAAATGTGTACGCTGCACGCTTCTGCACACCGTCGTCATGCTGCGAGCGTGTTTAAAAAGCCTAAATCTGAGTCTTTAATGATGTGTTAAAGTTACTCGTGGAGTCTTTGTGGTGACCGAGCGCCCACAGGAATGTCCGCACCAGCAGTCCGTCTCCACGCGATTCGGCTCCAGCTGTTTAGGGCGAATCGAGGGGAGTACAAAGCCGCTTTCGGGTAACAGGTGCGCTCGTGTGCTGAACAAGATTATTGAGGCTTTATTCGTGTACTGTACACGTTTCAGTTTTTTCATCCAGTGTCGCTCAAATCGCTCTACTCTAGTATTTCCATTTCTAGTACTAACAGCAATTGAAATGACACACCTAGTTACAGAAGGTATTCAAAACTACCTGTCCGCTGACGAATCGGGTGACGTCCTGCTACAAACAGATGTCCTGCTACAAACTTCTGGCGGGAAACTGGTCGTTTCGATCGTTTAGTTCTGATAAGAAACGATAGTAGCTATGCAGTTTACCGGTGGTCACCAACCCTGTTCTTGGAGATTTACCTTCCTGAAGACTTTATCTCCAACCATAATCGTGCCCACCTGACCATCTAATCATTGCTTTAAGACGTTCTCGATCAACTAAAACAGGTGTGTTAGATTTTAGGTTGGAGATGAAACCTGCACGAAGGTCGACCTCAAGGAAGATTAAATCACACACTAATCAGTGCGAAATCTGACTGTGTGAGTTACGTGTCACGTGCTCGGCTTCGTACTCGCCTTATTGGTAGTTTAGAAAATCAAGCTACATCTACTAGCTTTGGATGTTCACGAGAGACCAATGATCTCTGCTACTTCCTTCCAAGCTTTATTTTTCCATAATTTAGGCTGAATATGGCAGGATAAATTGAAACCATATTTATTTATTTATTTGTTTATTTTAGTCCAACAGTAAATGGGAACTAGCAGCAGGTAGGAACGAAAGATTTGTTGCTTTACTTGATCACAGGGGTAGTGGTGGCTTAGCGGTTAAGGTTACTGATTGGAAGGTCGGGGGGTTCAAGCCGTTGTTGGGCCCTTGAGCAAGGCCCTTAACCCTCTCTGCTCCAAGGGCGCTGTGTCATGTCCGACCCTGTACTCTTACCCCAGCTTCCTAACATGCTGGGATATGCGAAGAAAAGAATTTCACTGTGCTGTAATGTATACGTGACCGATAAAGACATGATCATTATATAATTTGCCTAGAATCATGGGACTGTTGGGCCATTTTGAGAGTTACTTTCTGCCCCATTCATTCTCATACATCACTCGCCCCACACTTTTTGCACCTTTGCAGACCACCAGTTCTTACTGAACCTGGCGATCGCTTTGTGATGATGCGTTACTGCCGGTGAGAACGCAGGATTCCAGATTGAGTCACTGGCTGTCAAATTCTTTTATTGCAGCTATTGGCTTGTGAGATAAGACTACAGAATATACACCGATCCTCAAAACAAACGGTACCTGGCGACCCCGATGCTTTCCTCTGCGTCCTCTTTGTTTCTACTGATTATCAGCTGGACGAACATTTTTGATGTCGCTCGTCATTTACTCAAAATAAACCGTTCATCTTAAACCACAAAGAAGGGAGCGTTCGGCGTAAACACACTCTTGCAAAGCTCACTTTTCCTGGAGACCCGAACACACCTTCGGGTACACGTCAGCCGGGTGTCCGAAGGATAGGTCGTAAAGCTGCGAGTGAGAAGGAATATCAGACTTCGACTTGTGCTGTGATCGTTATAAAAAAATGAATAATTAAAAAAAATAATAATAATTTAAAAAATAAATAAATAAAACGTTTAGCAGTGAATTAAGCTCCTTTTCTGAAATTAAAACACTTCAGCTGGCTGGTTAGCTGATAGATAATATTGGACGCCTGGAATACCTTACTTACGAAAATAAAGCTATATAAAGCTATATAAAGCTACTCAGAGATATTGTTTAGGTTTGAGTCAGATGACGACGTTAGAGGAAATCTTTAATCGCAGTTGTTGCGATTACTGAAAAATGTGTCTTTGTCTTTAAAGGTGTGCTCGAATAGCAGGATCTGGACCTAATCTGTCCAAAAAGCCTACATTTACATTACATTTATTTATAAAAAAAATTATAAATAAATGTAACTACTGCCAAATTTCTGAAGTGTAAGAGGAATAAAACACTCTGGTGTGGTAGCAGTAACTCTAAGATGCTCCATGACACTACCCCATCATGGATTATTTTCCTGAAACACCGGTTCACACCGGTTGGTAGGTTCTTTGATTAAACTCACTGCGGTGGACAGTCTGGAGGCCAGTGTCATCTCCAGGTTCCCCTTCAGGCCCAGAAGAGCAGGCACCAGGATAAAGACCTCGTTCACCTCGGAGAACACCTTCCAATGCTGCAGGGAGAGACGAAGAGAACAAAACAACCGTTTATCGCATTTCACCACGATGGGTTCTCAAGCACGTGGGGTCAGAGGGTTCTCCGCGACCTTCATTTACCAAGATATTGATTCAGTGCTGTAACTTGATATAACTCTCTCTCTCTCTCTCTCTCTCTCTGCTGGATACTGTGCTGGGAAAAAAGCTGATGCACTTATAACACCACAATACTCAAACTAGAGAAGTCAGCTCTGGAATTATTGGCACCCTTGGTAAAGATGGGTTTTGAAAAAAATATCTTTGTGGTTAATTAGCGTAATCTCACACTGAGAATGTGAGAGAATTCTAACCTTTAACTGAAATAAAACGATTATTAAAGGAAAACAAGCTGTAACCTCTTGGCAGAGGCAGCTTTCTATTTATAAAAAAAATACTGCAATGCTATTCATATTAACCTGATCTTTTAATGGTCACTATGTAAGACATGCCAGTAATAAAAAACATGTTTAATTATACACATTTCATATTGGATATTAATACAATATAGTACAGTGCAAAAGTATGCTCAACCACCGCCCGAGAGAAAATGACTGTTCACTTTTTGATTGTCGCATTGTTCAGGAATACGTCCATGTTTCATCATGGACTTTTAAAAGAGAGGTACATTTCCCTCTATTTGATTACTTTTGCACTCGACTCTGTAGTTCTTTACTTTTTCGTCCACTGGCTATAATTTTTTTTGCTGACACAGATTTCAATAACATCGTGTGCCAAAGGTAGATTCAGTGTCATCGCTGATCGCGTCCATTTGAACCTCATCCAACTTTTATCCTTAAGAAATAGTTGATGACTCGGACTAACTGGCAGCCGGTAGCTCGGATTTTTCCCCCTCTTTTTTTCGAGCAGATGCAATGCAGCGTGAGTCCGTGTGGATCGATAAGTGGAGAAAGTGCTTATCTTTAGAGCCCATCCCACTGGCGCACTGCAATTACAGCCCTGACGTTGGACAACTAAATCAATGCACAGGATTCACCCGAGTTCTGAGACGAGAGAAAAGTGCTGAGCTATCCAGGCTGAAACGCAACATCTGGGAATTAACAAGAGCAAAAATGTAGCAGAAATTGTACATAAGGGTTTTCTGCTTGGCCGGGTACAACCAACAGGGTTTTTTTTTTGTTGTTCTTTGGCAGTACAAAGGCCACTTTGGAGAAAAAATGGTCTACATCAATTGGAAATTGGCCACCTGCCACATTGGCTTTGGTTTCCTTGCTACCGAGAGCCTCTCTGCTCTCATCTCCTCTTGCTCACTCGCCTTCTGAGATATACGATGATGTCTCTGGGGAACAGTGCTGCCTCAGCCAACGCCTCCTCAAGCCTGTGAACTTGCAGGTTTAGTGAGGCTCAGATTGCACGGTCTCTAAAGCGCCAGTATATATGGTTACGGAGGAATTCAGTGACGCATCACTAGCCGAAAAGGCTCTAGAGTCATGGAGTCAGTGCGCAATGCTGATCACCATGACCCTTGAAGCCGTGATGATGAAAACTAACTAATTAAAAACTCTTTCTGTGAATCGTTGATGAATTAACTACTTAAACATACAGGGTCTAGAGTTCTCGTCCAAGGTCTAAGCTTCTCGTAACTTTATTACACCTTTATTATTTTTACTGTAGTTACGGAATAATGCGCTTTATTACCAATTTAGAACAAGATTGAAATTTTGTCTCAAACATATCTTGTTCATTTTTAAGGTTTTTCTTTTTAGCTTTAGACTTTACATATACATTTTCACATACCAGGAAAAGACTGGGATTATACTTTGAGTTTTTGGAATTCGAAACGTTTACATATAGAGACTTGCTTGTATTTTTTGTTAGGCTTGATGATTGATGTTTATTTTATTAATACTTTGCAGCGTCAGTGTACATCATGTTTTTAGCTATGCATTTTTCCCTGTATTTTTTTAAGTTATTCAAAATTTTTTAAATTATTATTATTATTTTTAAAGGTGAATGATTTATTAAGTGAACAATCTATGTGCACAAACGTATATATATCTCGCAGCTGAACTTTACAGCATCGTAAAGTCAGTTCAGAATCCGGGTGTGATCCACTCAGTCTTTCTTTCGGTGACTCAAAACTTCAGGAAAACTTCGCTTCCTGATGACCGACCGTGCTTTTTACCCCCCACAGGAAGTCAGGAACACAACCTCTCGCTTTGGCTTAGATGGCAAAACAACGTTACTGTTAAAAACAGACCGAAAAAATTAAAGCTCCCTTCCCCATAATATGTAAAAAAAATTCTGTGGAAAAAGCAGAAGGTTGCTAAGAGAGTGTGTCACGAGAACACAGCACTGCCCACGCTTGTTTGTCTGCACTGATTCCTGCAAGAATGGGGTGACAGCCTGGATGTGGTAGACCCAAAATGGCTTCCTGTGGGAGTGCTGCGACACCGGCTAGTGTAAGGGCTTGATGTTGAGTCTGTTTTCCGTCCTGGTATAAATAGGCTGACTGACTGTCTGGACTGTTCTCGCCTGGTGTTTTTTTGTTGTTGTTGTTGTTTCTGTTTTTTGTCTTGACCAAACCACTAGCCACTTTCCAAACAACCTTTTTAGACAGAGGCTTTCAGACAGGTTCATTTAAGGGGAAATATCTTTAGTTAATTCTTCATTGATTGATGCTCATTCTTAAATGTAGTTTTTCTAACACCTATTTTATGACCAAACACCATATATCTAGATCTAATGCTTCGGAGTCATCTAAATAATAAGCATAAAATATGGGAACAGATGAAAAATGGAAGGAAATGAACAAAACCAAAAGATCCAACTCCTTTATCCTTTATTATCCAAGTATTGATTAGCCGTGCTAGCAAGACTGAATGGAGAAATTGCTGAATTAATGGTTTGTATCGTGAATTATGACATTTTTTTCATGAGGCTATACACATGAAATTTTCACCAGACCTCAGTATTAACTCAAGAAGTCTGGAAATATAAAGAATTCACAACATGAAAGTCCATAAATGAAGTTATGTGTAATAAAATGGAATGACACCGGAAAAAAGTATTGAACACGCTAAGGAAAAGTAGTCCTCCAAGGCAAGGTAAGGCAAGGAACCAAGTGAAATCCGTAAGTACCTCCAATCTGTACGAATTAATATCAGCTGGGTTAGTAAATTGATGGTATATAAAAAGGCTTTTAGTTACCAAGGTGTCATGCAAGAAACATCTCACGATGGGTAAAAACCATGGATGAAGCAGATGAGGAAAAATCATGATCTTTTCCCCTGCAATGCTACCGGATTTCTACTGGATATCAGAATGATCGCTTTAGCGCACTGTGTTGCCATATGACAAAAATTAATTTATCTCCAGTTTTTTGATAATAATAATAATACAAACAATAATACAAAACTACTATTTTCCTACGTAACTGGAAAGGTGCAGGGTTAACTTTGGCATAACAACATAGACCTCTAATCCTAATCTAACCATCTCTACCTTACATCACATGGGACATATGCGAGATAAAATTCTGAGCAATACTACGCCATCACAGAGTCATCGATATCAGAATTTTTTACGGTAAATACATATACACCAGTTCCAAAGAAACACCTTTGGGGTTTCACGTTCATTTCCTGCCTTTATGTATCACACATACATAACGTCATAGTTTATGTCTAAACTTTCTACACAAAAAGGTTTCTTCGGGTAATATCCTGTTTAGACTGTAATGCATTCTCTTTTGGGTTTGGTTCAAACAAGACATCTTTTTAACTTCGAACCTAAACTGCGCAAGTGTCGTATGTGTTACAAAGGTATTTTCAATCATTCTGCGCCTCAAAGTTTTAAAAATGCATAGTACAGAGTGTTTGAGACCTAAAATGTGCAAGTATTTTTTAATACCCATTTTTTTTGTCCTTTGCTTCCTGTCGAAAGTGAATGCGGAGGAAAAAACGAGGTTAAAATGTATTTGAATTTGCAGGCAATTATTGAGTGAAAAAAAGAAATTTTTATATGGATATGTTTTTATAAGTTATGCACAAAAGCGTTCAATTGTGCTTTAAGTCATGTTAGTATTTAAATGTAACAGATTTCAGCATGTCATATTTGTAATGAGCTACATGTGTGTCACTGAAACTGGGAAGTAAACCATTTGGTGCTGAATTAATCATCAATTTGAGGCGATTTTGACCTTTAGTTGCATCCTGATGTCCTGATGCGAAGAAAGAAAAAAAGCATTGCACATCACAGAGCCGCGATTTGGTCCGATAATCAGTTCAAGAATCCATTTCCCATGTGGGTCGGGTTTCCAGCGTGGGTGAGTTATGTACTGAATTACTAGACAAAAATCTTCTACTTATTTATTTATTTATTTATCTTTAGATGCAGTCTAAGACTTCGGATTAAACATGACATTAACGTGGAAACTTTGACTGAATATTTGCAGTTATAGCAGCAGTTCTGAAACTTTCAGCACTTTTGGACTGCTTTATTTATTTTTTAAAGAATATATCCATGTGTCCACTTATTGCAGGCTAGATCGAAAGTGAAATCCGAGCACTGAGGGGCGGGGCATGGAGGCATATATTTTTTCTCTTTCGGTGCATCCCTAAATATTAGTCTCATTATTCAAACACTTGAAGCTTTTTTATTTGATTATTTGTCATTTATTTATTTTAATTATCTTTTTTTTTCTCTTTAAATTCCTGAACTTTCAACCGACAAAACACATGAGGTCCAATTATGGCTGGGCGATATGAGAATATTATTAATTATTAATGCCACAAAACACTTTATCGTAGCGATATCGAAGGTATTTTGATCTTTTTTTTAAAAATAGTTTTTCATTAAAAATAACGACAAAACGAACAGACTAAGTAAGCTGCTAATTATAAAAGCTGTAGATTTTTGGTCCTCCATTTGTGTGTTACTGTGTTATTTTAATATAGCAACCTTTAAATAAAAGTATGATCAAACTCAGTTTTGTGCAGTTTTATTCAGCACCAGTTTTTCTTGGCAGGTTTTGAGCAAACCTAAAAACGGTGATGCATATACAATATATCGTGCATCAAGTATTGTGATATCACATCGCCCACCCCTAGGTCAAAGCTGATGTGTGGTAATTTATAACTCGGCCTGTTTTTCTGTTCGGATTAAACCCTATTGAAGCGACCGGTTCCAATAACATACTAGCTACTAGCTAATAACATAATAGCTACTAAGTACAATAATAATGTGATAATAAATATCAATATAATCATTTTAATGAATAATTCATAATGATTGACTGTAATTTGTACCGATGGAAGAGAATGATTTTGATTCTCAGTGCTTCCCGGATGTCGCTTTGAGAACACATCGGGTATTTAAAGTTATTTTTAAACCTATTGAAATAAAAAAGCGCACACAAAGTCAACAGGGGAAAGAATGGGTGAGTAATTACAGCATCTGCGCTCTCTCTCGCTCCGTGACCGTTAACATCCCGAGTCACTTTGCTTCGCACGAGTCCCCGGGAGAGTTGACTTGTTGAGCGAGCAGCATGCGTTCAGCTACGAGTACAAAGGAGACGTTTTTGTAGCAAACGATTCGAAACGTCGATGTCACAATTCAGCATGTTAGTTGGAATTCGGGCGATTTGATGAAGCGTTTCTTTCTCATGGTTTCGAGGTTTAGATTAGAAGACAAGTCGAAATAAATATCGGTATTGTCGTCGTCTGATGAAATTCCTGACGGCTGCAAGATACGTTCGTATACACCTTGCGGAATGGCGGTACGTCGATATTATACTGATATCGTGGTAAAATATGTCACGACACACTTTTTGGAAACACCGTGATATTTAAGAATACATATATACAAAATTTAGCAATTACAAACTGATTTTGTTCTCAGACTTCAAAACTGTAAAAGTTTTTTTTTTTATCCTTTTCAGTTTGTAGGAAGTTGTTTTTTCTAGACGTTTTCGGCACCAGTCGGTTAGCAGACACATACAGATATTTAAACACGTACTGTGTATTGTAGAGAAGTATCGCAATACCATCATTTTTGTCACATCGCCCAGCTCTGACTAATAGTAATAAGCAAATAAATAAATAAATGGCATATTTTCCGGAAGCGTAAAGCTGCTGTGTGTGGATGCACCGTCATCTCACCATCTTCTTGTTTCAAAAGACATAATTTAATTGTTAAATGATTATAATTATACAGCTATGAAAGAATTCCCAATACACCCTGACGTCTGCTCAATTAGGAAATCAGGGATAATATGACGATATAATATTGCGAACATGATTATTTGTGAATTTTTGAATTGTGGGTACTTTCTTATCCCTGATTCTCGATGCCATGAGAATGTAATGTTTATTTCTTCGTGTAGAAGTTTCCGTTTAGTGTTTGTCGGGGTAATATCTGACTAGCACATGACGCTTTCTCGGGTGTTATCGAAACAGTATCGTGATATGATGTTTTGTTGTTTTTTTAAACCATATCGCCCAACTCTTCAAGAAATACCGATAAGGCCTCTTTCGAAAAGATCGAGACTGAGTAAATGTGCAGAAACAAGCTATTATTAGCTCTGTTCATCATTGACAGAAATGTATTTCTACTTATACGTTCATAAAAAAGGCTCATATTTAAGACTACACTGGAAAAAATCCAGGTATGGAGCCTTGGCTATTGATTCAGTTGAGAAAAACAGGAAGAATCGACTCAAGAGCACTTGAGTAATAGTGTGCAGTCATATTCGAATATTGTTCTACAAACAGCCATTGTGTAGATTTACACTGAAGCAGTGTGTTAAAGCCTCTGGGGGGACAACATCATCGAGGAGCAACCTGCTTGGATCAGCACATCCAGGGGCTTTTTATGGTGTGTAATGTAAACACCTTGACTCCTACTATATTTCCAGTGGGTTAATATCAAGCAGAGCAAAACACTGGAAAAATCCTGACTTTGAGGAAGACAAATAAATCTTCTCTGCTGGTGATATACAGGAAGACTACATGGTCTTGGAATGGAAATAAAAGCAGACATGTTAGTAGTCTGGTGGTTTAATTTGTGTTAAATGTCTGAATCGACGTTTGAATTGACACACACTTACTTGAACGATGTCAAGGACCATACCGGCGGCCACCGTCCCGAACCCGGCCAGCAGGAAAGGGAACACGACTTGCAGTCCTATGGAAAAAGACGTCTCCTTTAGAGGAACCGGAGGCACCGGGCTTTGGTCCGTGCATGTGTCATCGCTCTCGTTGCTTTGGCTGCCGTTCTCCAGCAGAGCGTCCTCCTCCCGCTGACCCTTGGCGTTAGCGTGACAGTCGATCACCACCATCTCCGTCCGCTCGTTTTCCGCCTCGGGGTGCTCAGGCAAAGACGTCACCTCGGTGAGCTCGTACTCGCCGCCGCTCGGCTGCCTCTCCTCCGACCCCTCGGCCAGGATGACCGGGTGGACCGAGCCGTTCGAAGAGATGAAGTCCTTCTTCACCTCTATGATTTCCGTCCCCGCGGACATGTCGGGCAGTTTGTCTTGCTCTTTCGACCAGAGGACCATGCGGAAGCCTTGAAGTCGTGAGTCGTATCAGAAGAAACAAAGGACTTTTTTAAATCGGTGCTAAGTTTCGATCGGTGCTTCACGATCTGCTCTATGGTGTCGAGCTATCCCATCCAAGATGTGGATCCTCGGCTCCTCGATTTATAATTCGCGCTCTACAGGTTGAGTAAAAGAGGCAGGTGCTTTAGCCCTCTCCAGGCTTTGCATAAGATCCTGCCTGAACTTTGGTAGCATACAAATTATGTTCCCCATTCACCACAGCCGCTCCTTCTTGTTGTTTTTTTTTAAGGCCGACCGATAAGAGGAGGGTACATTTCACAATCCGGTTAGCGGAAACCTATAAGAACTTCAATGCAATGTTTAAGTCAGGGGAAGAAGATCTGAACGTCCGAGGAGAACAGGAGAACTGTTCCACGTCCCTTTTCTCTTTCAGTGTGGGGGGAAAAAAAGAAAAGAAGGGCACTTACTTGGCAGGACTGTCCCGAGCAGCTCTGGACAGTTGTACTGGCTCACTTTACACCACGTGGACCCTAAAAATGTATTTAAAGGTCTCTGGAGCTGAGGGATCGTGTTACACGGCTCAGAAAAAAAAGTACGTTGGTTGAGATCGTTGTCCAGTGATCACCTGATAAAGGAAAGGAAATGGAGAAGGTCAAGAAATACCAATCAGAGATTGGCATGGAAACTGCATCATGGAAATCAACTTTTGAAAATAAATGAATTACTTAAACATCAACCAGGGTTGATGGGAAAGAACTTCTAACCTTGGATTGTTTTGTTTTAGACTTCAACAACAACAACAAAAAAAATGGTGACTTTGACAAACCTGGGAGATCTTTTTAAAGGGTTCTGCTGAAGAAAAAAAATCCAGCTTGGTCTGACCGGCTTCCAGCCTCCAAACCTAAGCGAGCAGTTCGACCTGTGTTTTGTAGGCTGGTAGCCAGTCAGACCATGCTGGGTTTTTTTTTCTTCAGAAAAGTTCCTCATTGCCTCAACTTTAAGTATTGCATGATATATATATATATATATATATATATATATATATATATATATATATATATATACACACTCTAATAACTCTAATCTTTAAACAAGCAGCCGCCTCTCAGTTCCACGGCAATGGAGCAAGGCCAGTTTCCTCAATTACCTCATTACCCCCAACACCGAAACAAACTCCCCTACTTAGTAGTCTGATCAAATACACTCCAACACCGAGCGGCGTAAATTAAAACCTCCCGGTTTGCAGCTTCTGCCTCCTGCTTCTGCTTCACATTCTCACGCATATACCATATACATCCAACCAACCCATATTTATCAAGACACCATGCCATCATTAAACTAAATACAATCAATTATATATATGTATTTATATATATTTAACAGAAAACGCACGAGTGTAAAAATGGGATTTAACACGGGTTATGCACTCATAATGTACATCTGTTTGTTTATTATTATACATAAGTATTATTTATTATGATGATGACGATGATGATGATATTAAATAGCCTATAGAACTATAAGCACCACGCACGCGCGCACATTAAATCAGCACCAGCTGAAGAAGAAGAAGAAGGGAATATTGACCGGACACTCGTCATTACCTTCCTGCACTGACGTTCCCGGTATCCTCCGGCCTCCACGCCGCTTCGCATGCCTTATGTATCGGGTTTGTTGCGCCGGTCACGGGTTAATGAGTAACCGAGCTGTTAGTTAGTTACACGGCTCCACTGGACTCTGCGCGAGCTCTCTCTCTCTATTTCTCTCTGTCTGTCTCTTTTTATTACTCGCGCGGAAGCAGGAAGCGCCTGTAAGAGCGAGCGCTACCACGCGGGTCGATAATGATAACGGTGATGGTAATTTTCCCCGGCTCGAGTAGAGCAGGACGAAACGCACTGGACCAATCACGCCACCGCTCGCGCCCTCGACTCAGCTCTGCTAGCGGCGTTTCGAAATGTATACCACGTGACGCGAGAGGCGCGCGTGGTAAATACTCTACGCTGTGTGGCTTGCGCAATATCGCTAAGCATATATTATTATCACTATTAACACAGTGATACAGTAGATTACAGATAACGATTATTATTATACAAATTTATTTGTTTAAAAAAAGCTAATAAATACTGAAAACTAATAAAATGCCAATAAGATAGCAGATTTCCCTCAAATCCTAAGTTTAAGTTTAAGTTTACACAAGCGAAACAATGAAGCCACAAAGTGGCCATTTTGTATTCTGCAACAACGCCTCATGGACCCTTGAATGATTTCGAAGACATTATTTCCACTCAAGATTTTCTCAATTCTGTATAAATTCAATTGCTCGAATGGTTCCTCGGTCCAATCCTCTGACGCTGACATTTTTCTAGGTTATTCACTCACAACTGCAATTATTTCTCGTTTATGGTTTGACATGCAAAATTGGTAGGAAAAAAAACCCTGTTTCATTTTATCCCATCGTATATGTCCTCTCATTAAACATAAAGGTGTTATAGAGACATATATAGAGACATTATAGATGTGTATAGAGATGTTACGATGAAACATAAAGCTTGGAAGGAAGTAACAAAGATCGTTGCTGCCTCTGGTGAGCGTGTGTGGCTATTACAGTTAGCTTGCTTTAATATGGCAATGAGGCTAGTACAAAGACTAGCACGTAACATAAATCTGACCACCACTTTATCTGAATTGTGTATATATAGTACATATTTAGCTATGTTCGGCTATAAAAGCCTAACCAAGAGAGGAAGGACCAACAATGACGGTCAAACAAACTCAAGCGATATTTTATGTAGACGTGTCTAAAAATATAGCACACGGAACCTTTTTTATGTGGGTCCGGATCTCTGCTGCTGGATGTAAAGTCTCCCACAGCAATATTATCAAAACAAATAGTTTTCGTTTTTAATTCACCAAAAGTAAAACACAACAACAACAACAACAATGGCAATAGAAATGCTCAACTATTGCGAATAGCCAATCAGTAGCCTCTTTAACATTACGTAATCATTACAATTACAAAGTTCACCTTCGTTGTCAAGAAGCGAAGCCTACTGTCACGTAGCATGCGCTGTAGAGTGTGTCATGGTGAAAAAAAAGCAGTTATTATTACCAGCATTTTTAAAGAACATGAGCAAAATACTAAAAATGCAAGAATCTGAGAGAGAGCTAGCGGCAGCAGGTCACTGATGAAGCAGTTGGTGACCGTTCCCACGACTTGCAGTGAGAACGCTAGCCTGATTGTGGAAGGTTTTTAGAAGCGCTTACGAGGCTAAACGTTGTCAACCTGCACATGGCTTTGAAGGTGATATTGACTGTCTGGAATTAAATAGAGTTAACAGCTCACGTATGGTCGTTCGGGCTTTTAGGGAGTACAGGCACTCAAATAGATAAAAAGTTCCAGAAGAACTGAGGCAGTTGTTGGCTACTGTGAATATCACACCGATCTCGAGTGGAGCGCGAGCAGGGTTTCTCCAAAATCAGTCTCATTTGTAGCTCGCATCCGTTCTCAGCCACACCATCTCATCTGTGAGGTTTTTGAACATTGTGGGTCTACCGCTTACAAAGTTCAATCCCGGGCCATTTGTGCGCTCATTGATACGTACGGGACACAGGGAAGAGTAGGAGGACACTGACATGACAGCTTTGTGGAATATTTTGTCTTAGGTAAGATGATTTGTTCTTGCCACATCACTACCCTCTTAGTGTTCTGGGACCTGCAGATTTACAAATTAAGCAATGCATGTCGGAAACCTTACAGCTACAGCTTCACCTCTGACTACGAAGCATTGAAGCAAGGACACTAGAAACTCATTCCATGAATGTTAAATAAACCTATCCTTACAAAAATACAAACTTTTTAATTTTATTTTACATATGTTTTTTATTATTATTGTTCTTAGATTATGTGGAGCGTACAAGATACTGTTAATTAGCCGTTGCTATAGAAACGATAACTTTTTAATAAGAAAGAAAATAAACCTGTGATTTGCACACAGGTAAACAGGTATTTATAGAAAATGAACACCTTCTGATCATCTGAAGGTGATGAATGTACAAACAGTGTTGCAGCAAGATGTGTTGGTCACAGTTCAATCCATGAGCTGTGGTTACTGTCTGAGAGGAGTTTCACGAGTTCTCCATGCATCTGTGAGGGCTTGAATGAGATGCCCTGCAATATACTGGTAAAACATTACGTTTGTTAACTCACAGATAAAAATCCCAATTTACACAACCAGTAAACTGAGCGTGTGCAGTATGGAACCCTACATAGCTGGTGGAACCTTCTGAAGGTCGATCACCCAGCCCATTTCCAATAGACTCATGACAATGAACAGCAGGCTTACTATTCAAAGAGCAGTTGAAGATGTGTCATCCTGAGCACTTTTAATTAGAACAAAAAGGCAAGCCTGGCAATTTCACAGCAGCTTTTATTTTTAAAACCACAAAAGCACACCTACAGATTTTTTATTTTTATTTTATCATTCTGTGTCACGAGAAGACTCCTTAGATTTTATCTGAGGACTCAAGGAACCTTTCATTGCAAGGTGCACTTTTAAATGCTGACACTCTTCAATCTCTCAGAAGAGGTCTCAGTGCGTGAGTCAAGTATGTTTACCTAAACAGGAAAATGGTAATTTCCCAGAATTCCTGCCACCAGCGTGTTGATTATAAGAACACGAACCACTCTTCTCTCATCAAGAAGGAAGTAATAGAACATGCTATGAACAATGCTAACAAGTCCAATGCTATCCAATTTGGAACTGTACCCTTAGAAACAATATGATCAGTGCATCAGATTATATGTCTGAACTGAAAAGGCACAATGCAGTACATTGTTCTCGGGACTCTTGCTCTGACAGGACGTCATCTGAGAGAGAGGATCGACGTGCACTCATGGGGCCACCACATGCACTACTTACTCCCATAGGAATTCATGTAAAGCACCATGTACTGGCCCTAACAAGATCCCTCGGTACACTTGTGGTGTTTCTTAAGGACCTCGGGCTTACAGATTAGAATGCAGGTTACTCGGTGACACCAGCAGCTAGCAACCAAACAAAACTTTACATCTGTTGTTTATCTGAAGAAATGGAATGAGAAATATTTTTTATTTTATATACAGGCACCTGGGGCAAGATTTTTATCAGATTTTCTTCATAGTTGCCCAGAAGAGAAGTAACAGAAAAAGAAAAACATACTAATTATTGACTTTTGTTTGGGGTGTACAGTATATTTAAAAAATAATACTGTAACTAAAGTGTTAGCTATACGAGTCCACTGCATGCTGCACTACACACATCAGTCAGGCGTGATCGGACCATTAGAATACGTTCAGACACATAACATGGTTAGAATTTTTTGTTAATGAAAACAAACTGTCAGGAAGTTCTGTGATTGATATATATATATATATATATATATATATATATATATATATATATATATATATATATATATATATATACACACACACACACACACACACATATATATATATATATATATATATATATATGTGTGTGTGTGTGTGTGTGTGTGTGTGTGTGTGTGTGTGTGTGTATATATATATACACACACACACTGTTACCACAGAGTTGGAGGCACAGAGTTATATAGCACGTATGCTGTAGCATTACAATTTCCCTTCACTGGAAGTTAGAGGCCCAAACCTGTTCCAGCATGACAGTGCAAAAAGCGAGCTCCATGAATACTTGGTTTGCCAAGTTTGGAGTGGAAGAACTTTAGCATCCTGCACAGAGCCCTGACCTCAACCCCACCTGAACGCCTCTGGGATGAACTGGAACACCGACTGCACTCCAGACCTCCTCACCCAACATCAATGCCTGATCTCACTAATGCTTTTGTAGCTGAATGAACACAAATACCCACAGCCACACTCCAAAATCTAGTGGAAATCCTTCCCAGAAGAGTGGAGCTTATTATAACAGTAAATAGGGGATTAAAACTGGAATGGGATGTTCAGCAAGCACATAATTGTGATTGTCAGGTGTCCACATACTGCCCTTTTACTCCATATAGAGTATATTTCAGGTACGATGTGAGGACAAAACACCAAATCTCATAGCTGAACACAGACTTACCTATCTTACGTAAGTTTGGGAACTTGCTATTAAGAATTTCACTGCAGTAGAGTAATTGTGCACTGTATAACTCTCTGTCTGTGACAAATAAAGAACTTACATGTGAAATATTAGATAGTGACATGCTGAGAGGTGTTTTTGCAGAGTTTGCAGACAAGAGGATAATGAGATTCCCTTAGTCTGTATAAATGCACTTAACTTGCAAACTATACGTTATATATGTTATTACATTCAATTAGCTAACACATGTAAAAATGATCACTTAGGTTTCTGGGCAAAGAAACGTTTGAGTTGTTTGGTGGCCTAGCTTATGAATCTATGATCTGTCCACATGTTCCCACTATATATGCAAACTCACTGTCTTTGCCTTGACAGTGACAAATAAAGGACAAATGTTAATATGGTTTCTACCCTGAGGCCCATACACGCTGGAGAAACGTCTCTCCATGATCCTAATGTCCTGCATTAAATAAGAGGCATGCATTTTTCACATAATTTAAATCTTTAGCATAAGAGTGCATAGTAGTATGTTTAACATCTATACGTCAGCAAATGCCGTAATGTTCTTCTTGAAGAAGTCTGACATTCTTAATGCAATATGTTTTTCTACGCTTGTTTTTGTTTTTTTTGTTTACTGATGCCAGTCCCTAAAGAGGTCACGGAAAATGTCTTACTCATTCCTGAGTCAGTGTTTCCTTTATTTACAAATAATGATAGTGTAAACAAAGTTCCCTCCACATGACTAGAGGTGTGGATATGATGTAGATATTTTTGCTTTGATTTGAATTCGTAATATCTTTTAAGAATTAGGGAAAATGCAGTATGTGTAACCAGGTCTCTAAAACCCTAGACACTTAGAAATGCTTTTGATAATATAAGAAAAAAACTGTCAGGAAGTTACAGAGAAAGCGAGAGAGAGAGAGAGAGAGAGAGAGAGAGAGAGAGAGAGAGAGAGATCGTATGAGCAAAAATCTGTATAGCTATAACGAGACCTACGACATTCCAAGAGCCAACTCTGTGTTTCACACAGGACTCACTGCAGTGCACCACAAAAGTAATTAAACAGATGAAGAATGTAGGGTTAAAGAGTTAGGATCATTCACGTGATGATATGGGGTCAGCCTGTGAAAACTGTCAGAGGCCTACATCAAGACAAAAGACAGATGAAATAGCAGGGCAATGTGTGTGTGTGTGTGTGTGTGTGTGTGTGTCACTATACATTTGCAACTCAAAAAATTAGAATATCGTGGAAAAGTTCATTTTTTCCCGTAATTTATTTATTTATAATAGAGAAATGTCGACCTGAGAAGAGCTCTAATCAGCGAATTAACTCAAAACACCTGCAAAGGTTTCCTGAGCAGATCGGAGAATCTGAGAAAGACCAATCAGATCTCAGAATTCAACAGCACTGTGGTATCAAAAATATATAATTCTTATAAGTGTCTAGAAAAAAACAGTGTGAACTCGTGGTCCTGTCTCTAACCACGTCTCATCCTCCTGGTATATACTGTACAGTTATATATATATATATATATATATATATATATATATATATATATATATATATATACAGTTGTTGAACAACATGATCTGTTAACTTTGAGATGTCAAAGCTGTGGAAACCTGGCTGAATTGGTCATTTGGTCAGCATGGATTCTCAGAGTTAATGATTTTCTCGAGCACCGATTTTCCCTCCACTTTTTCCAAGCAGGAAGTGATGTGGCAAGAGGAAAGACAAAACAAATGGCTTCATAGCGACGATTTCAGTACAAGCTCTCTCTCCTTGGCAACCTTCAGGAAACTTCTGCCAGCTCTGTCCTCTGCACTCGTTTTTCTTTTCTTTTTTTTTTTGTTCCCCTTCTGAGAAGAATGTTTGGTTGGACGTGGACAGTGCTGAATAGCTTAATGCCACCCTGAGCAGCCCCTTTAGACCAAGCGAGGCAGACAGGAACAAACATGGCTGTCACAATACTGTGGGTTTTGTTTGTTGGATCAACTCCTTGTACAATTTCTCACCCAAATGATAAGTGTTAGGTTTTCTAACACTAAGTAAATGATAAGATTTTGTCATTCTTGAGTTTTGTTTGGAGTTGATTTTTTTTTTCTTTTCTTCCACACATAAAAATCAACCAAATTAGAGCGTAAGCACAGCAGACTAAATAAACACATTTCACAATTTAAAATAGTCAGGGCGTTATGTGGGTGGTCATTGTGTCTGAAACGCAAAATAACAAACACCTTATTCCTTAGCCATTTTTACTGGAAATGTTTTATTTATCATATTCATTCTATATTCATTCATATACAGTATACACTGTTACGAGTTACAATGAATAATGGATAATGTAAAAGGGAAACTCTACTTGAGTAAGATACACTCATTACAAACATACAAATTAGTAATGCACTAATTAATATAATAATAAATATGAAATTACTTCATTAACATGGGCTCATTTTATTTTAATTAGTATTACTGGAATTAATTACTTGCTTATTAAACCTCAAATTAGCCATTTATGAAAGAATGTTAAAATGTTAAAAATATTACATTTTTACTGAAGTGGTGCTCGAAGATTTATGAAGCCTTTAGAATTTTCTAGATATCTGCATAAATATGACCTAAAATATCATAAAATTTTCACTCAAGCATGGCCGATCACACGGACAAGCCAGAAGGCTATTGGGACCAAAATAGAACTTTTTGCTTTAAATGAGAAGTGTTATGTTTGGAGAAAGGAAAGCACTGCATTCCAGCATAAGAAGCTTATCTCATCTGTGAAACATGGTGGTGGTAGTATTATGGATTGGGCCTGTTTTACTACATCTGGGACAGGACGACACACCATTATTTATGGAACAATGAATTGTGAAGTACACCAGCCAATTCTAAAGGAAAATGTCAGGACATCTATCCGTAATGTAAATCTCAAGAGAAAGTGGGTCATGCAGCAAGACAACGAGCCTAAATACACAAGTCGTTCTACCAGGGAACGGTTAAAGAAGAATAAAGTTAATGTTTTGGAATGGCCAAGTCAAGTTCCTGACCTTAATCCAATAGAAATGCTGTGGAAGGACCTGAAGGAAGCAGTTCATGTGAGGAAACCCACCAACATCCCAGAGTTTAAGCTATTCTGTACTGAGGAGCGGGCTAAAATTCCTTCAAGCCGATGTGCAGGACTGATCAACAGTTACCACAAACGTTTAGCTGCAGTTATTGTTGGACAAGGGGGTCACACCAGATACTCAAAGCAAAGGTTCACATACTTTTACCACTCAGAGATATGTAATACTGGATCATTTTCCTCTATACATAAATGGCCAAGTAAAAAATTTTTGTCTCATTTGTTTAACTGGGTTTTCTTTACCCACTTTTAGGACTCGTGTGTAAATTTGATGATGTTTCAGGTCACATTTTTTGAGAAATCTAGAAAATTCGAAAGGGTTCACAAACTTTCAAGCACCACTGTAGGTTCCTTGATTGAAAAACTCTCACATATTAATACTGTAGATTCCCTTATTTATGTGTTTATGTACTTGAAAAATGTTCTGAAGAGAATTCGAGATGCTTAAATAAAGGCGATGTAATATAGTTTGATTCATGTTTGCAAATTCTTAACACTTCACCCAAGGTTTACTGTAAGGGTTAAGGTTTTGGGTGGGGTTAGAGCTCATATCTTTTCTTATCTTCAGAAAAAAACACTCGTTCGAATTTGTACGACTTTTTCTGTAGATCATGTTCAAAACAGATGGACGCTCTCTACGTTGGTTACATAACACGGAGTGACCGTTGTATTTATACTGTCCTCTGGTACCCTCATGGTATTACACTATTTATTTACTCTTGGTGACATTTTATACTGGAGAAACAAGAGGACAGTGCACACTGACAGAGGGCATAACTCACACAGGTTGTATATATATGGGTCCTTTAGTTACATTACTGTGACCCCAGTGTGTATGTCACAACTTTGTCTGTGGTCAAACAATGAGCCATTTGTGAAACAACCACAAGAATGATCTGGTGTAAAGTCCACCAATTACAGTGGATATAAAAAAAAAAGTCTAAATTGTTAAAATCGCAGGTATTTGTGGTGTAAAAAATTAACCCAAGATGAATCATGTCAGATGTTTTTCCACCTTTAAAGTGATTAAATCCTATTCCATTTGATTTGTATAGCGCTTTTAACAACGGACATTGTCTCAAAGCAGCTTTACAGAAACATATAAACATAGGATCCAGATTTTAAGTGTGTGAATTTATCCCTGTTGAGCGAGCCGGTAGCCGGTAGATATGAGGCAGAAACCTTGAGAGGAACCAGACTCAGAAGGGAACCTATCCTCATCTGGGTAACAACAGATAGTGTGAAAGTAAAAGAAAGTTCACTATGGTTTTTACGTGAAGTCTGTTTGTTGAAAAAGGAAAGTGTGTGATGTATGTATGTGCACAACCCCTTGACTAATGCTTTGTTAAAGAACCTTTTGCTTGTAATACAGCACTCAATCTTTTGTGTAAGAGTCTACCAACTTAGCACATAGTCTGATGTGACCATTTTATTCCAACCTTCATTGCAAAAATGTTCGATTTTTGAATGATTGACAGGTTCGATAGGATTTAGAGCTGGGCTCTGACAGCATTGACCATTCCAAAATGTTCATCTTCTTCTTCTGAAGCCATTTCTTTGAATGCCCCAAAAGTTCTAACTTGGTCTTATCAGACTATAGCACATTTTGCTACATAGTTTGTTTGTTTTTTCATGCGAAATTGCTTCTGTCTAGCCCACCCTACCCCATATCTCATACATGTGAAGCATATGAGAGACTGTTGTCATATGCAAGAAGTGATCAGCACTTGCCAGACATTCCTTCGAATGTCAGCTCCGTTAATATTGCCATTGGTCTCTTGGCAGCTTCCCTGATAAGTTTTCATCTTGGAGGCACATCCTGTTCTTCATAATGTCACTGTGGCGCATCGGTTTCTAAACTTGATGAAGGCCTTTACATGTGGTGTTGCATGGTACGTCTGTTGTTTTGGCCTCTTCCATCCCTCTCCTGAGCTTTGTAAGCTCTTAGCAGACCATGGCTTCAGCAGTCAGATGAACATTCTAAGAAAATCCTACAGAAACCTTTATTTGGGAATAATGAGAATCAGCCATTAAAGACAGGTGCATGATAATTACTTTTGAAAATGAGTTTGAATGTGAATGTTTCATTCTGGGAACAGTCACACGCCCCATTATAAAAGGGTGTGCACACTTATTTTTTTCTTTTTTATTTATTTGCCTAAAATGTTTATATTTGTTTTTCACATGAATGTTGTTGGTTGCTATACTACATGAAATGTGGAAAATAAATCTGATTTGTTTTATTTAGATTTATATATATAAAAAAAATTATAATAGATTCTTGATTCTGATTGGTCAGAAGTTGTTGACTAATTTTCTTTAATGGCAGCAAATCACAGGTTTATATGAATACTTTGTAATAGGTATATCTGTAACTTGAAGTTTTCTGACATGTCTTCAGATGTAAACGATTGCTCTGTCACTAATCTTATTAACTTCAAGAGTGAGAAAAAGTCAAGGCTGCTGAGGAAAAGACTGCCATGACGCAAGTAATAACAGGAACGAACATTAAATGTAACTATACACACGTAAAAAAAAAGTAAGACGTGTCGATCTTTAATAAATAAACTATTGAGACCAATAAGACACCTCAGGACGTGCAGTTATACTGTAGGAACGTAAGCAAGTTTAGCGTGGTATCAGTAACTCCGCGTCAATTAATATTTCCCTATAACGGCATTCCTCAAAGTGTTTTATTCTTCACTTACTTCCACAGAGTTACAAGTTCCCGTTTTTATCGAGCAGTGATGGACGTCAGAGCAGTCAGCGCTAGGTGATTTCTTACCCAAGGTGTAAACTGTGAAAGAAAAAAAACACACTAAAATTGCAATTATACATTTGACATGCATGGAAATATAATAAATATAGTAATGAAATGCACAATGTTTACTACTTGCTTATCTAAACATGATTATCTATCACTTAATGCTCCAGCAGTGAGAAAGACAGGCAATGCGTCTTGCGTAAGGAGACAGCAAAACCACTACAGGCTATCTAAATGGTAGGTTAGTGGATTCTTTGACCTGGAATTAAATGTGCGGCTTAGTCTCTGTGACATGGACACGCTGCGGCAATGCTTTTTAAAGTGTTTCGGTTGTATTTTTGCTGAAACTGACATGACGTACGTACTGTAAGCCACTCTATTTTTAGCAGGATTGTTGTTGTGAACCTGTTTCTCAAGCAAGCTTTTGCTTTTGTCCCATCCTCATTCTCATTCTTTTCAAAACAAACGAATGGCATGTTAATGATCAGGTACATAAACCTTTTAGATTTTTTTGTTTGTTTTTATTTCCATTGTATTCACAATTTCCAGTTTACACCCACTGGTACTTCTCTATTATTCGACAGCATACTTGGAGGATGACGTGGTACGCTGAAATATGCAGCTGAAAATCCTGTGTAGTAAACTAGTGCTAGTTTACCTGAATTTAATTAGGTTTTGATTGTTATAGTAGATTTAGATCGCACCTGACACCTCCGACACTAGCTAGCTTTGATTCATTTTCTATAAAGGCGGTTCTGACAGCAGTGCAGCGCAGATTCGTATTAATGCGCTCATTCTAATACGTTATCGCTTCTGCAGTGTACGTGCCACGTAACTGGATTTAAAAATGTCTCCAGTGTCAGCGCATGGTACCAGACAGAGATAAAGCAGTAACTTTAAGTCGTGGAGGTGTCAAGCTGTGATTTTTTTTTTCCATCTTAATAACTTCAATCAAGAAAGAAGAGATTCTATTGAGGGAATGACTGTTTATAGCTGCTATAAAGTACGTGAAAACAGAAATTAACTTGTTTCACAGACGTTCCACATGTTAAATGTAACTACAAACATTATGAACATTCTGTTATAGGAAAATAATCCACTTTATTGATTGTTTTCCTATAACAGCACAACCTTTCGTGTTTTATTTCTTACTTAGCCAGGCCTGTCAATAATACGATGATGCAAATCTAAGCGGAAATGCCGATTTCTGACAAATGAGAAGAAACAAAAAGTTTAGTAGCAGTTGAAATGTATATTTACAGAACCTAGCATGTTAATGAGAGAAAGACATGCAGCAGATCCTAAATCATTATGTTTTTAAATTTTAATACACTGAAACATTAGATCTGCTAAATTCAGGATTCAATTCGAATGGATTATTATTATTTATTTATTTATTTTTAAAGAAAATCATATTCCTAATGCTCATAAACGTCATGGGAGATTCCCAGTTTACTTGTTTCTTTGTAAAACACGGTAAAAAAAAACAAACAAAAAAACCTTGTTCTTCTTGTTTTTCTAAGTCTGCTATTTTGGTGTGCTGAGCTCCCATTACCCTGCCACCCCCCCATCATTGTTAAGTGGCCATACCCTGTGTCGAAAGCCATTTGAGATTACATTCCGAGCAGCACTGCACACTACTTAGCCTGCTTAATGTGGAAAAATCTCAGACGGGGCTCGGCATACAGTATGGGCGCCATCCCCAATGGCAGACTACCAGAGGGAAATGACCCACTTTGCATAGGAGGTCAACGGCCATCCAAGGATTAGGGACGTCACATGACCGCTTAAGTGCCCGAGTGGAAGGAGCCAGGAGGCACCGTGCACAGGAAGGCCTGGTTATAGAATAGCTTGACACTAGCATTAACCGTGTCTTTACAAAGGTACTTCAACCCCAGAGAGTGTCGCCTTGAATGCCCCCAAGAATTTCAGCTTTCTAGGCTTGGTGCAAGAGGCAACAGATTTACAAATGTGTTTTCAGCTAAATATGACACGTATTTTGTCCATGTTTAATACATTTAACGAAAGGGAATAGAATTACACGCACTAAATCCCTACATTAAATCTTTCGAGTTGTTCTGAAGGCAAACACAGTTAAACAATGTTGAATTCTCGAATCAGAAGGTGTTGATTTGTTTTCTATAACAGCACAGCTCAGACTGTACTGTACTTCTGCTGTTCATTCAACATTTATGGAATGAGTCTTCAGTGTCTGCACTTGGTAAAGGTCAGGAAGTTTCCCCTATTGGAAAGTCTTCAAGACAGAGGAGTTTGCACTTTCCAGTTCCTGGGTAACAAGAAAAGCTGCTTTTTTTTGTGTGAGACGGCTGGTGAGGGAGTGAATATGGTGGTTAGTGTTGTTATGCAACGTAATATAGCATGATAACAGGAAATAACTTTTCTCAGGGACGTTGCACAACATTACATGTGTCTACTTTATATATAAATGCTTAACAATCTCCACTTGTTCATTAATACATGTAAAAAATGGCAAAAGTCTGCAAATTTCTGTGGTTTAAAAGGAATAAAACACTTTGGGGGTGGTAACAATAACGCTGCTTCGTATCAGGCCACATCACACCACCCCATGCCAACAGCATGCCCCTTGTACCTGTAACCACTTGTCATGACAACCAAGCAAATCAATTGCAGCTCTTGCTGCTCCCATGAACATATTTAACTCAACCTCATACTACAAACGCATCCACATCTTAACATTAGAAATAGATTAGGATAGACTTGCTCAGATTATAGTGTTAGCCTCAAAATGGAAGAATAAGGAAGGTACATTGGCACGATGTTTCATAAAATGTCTCAGATCTCTTTTACAACTATTTCATGGTTGTTTCACCATGAACAGCTATTTCATGGTGAGCTTTTATTTATGGCGAGATAAATAGCAAAATGAAACTTGGTTATTTGAGTCGCACCTCCTAAATCACACGATGATCATAAAAATGATCATTATTTTGCATACGTCCAATAAAAACATGAGAAAAGGTGCAATTCTTTTCTATTTCCTTATGCTTCATATTAATGGAATCACAATAGACATTCAATGGGACAATGGACAAAATAATTCAGCTATAGCTTCCACCACACACATTTGCATTCGGCTTCAAAGACATTATTTCAACTTGTTACTGGTTAAAAAAAAAAGTTGCAGGCTCAAGAACTTTGTAAAAATATATAAACAACTTTAGGTACGTTATATGCATAGCTTTAACCAGCACTGTAGAGATAGACATGATGTTTTTGAGATTAAAATTAGCCATTGTAGACAGTGTGGTGTTAATAGGGTCGAAAAATATTTTACTTTCTCATAATATTAGATCATCTGTATCCAACTGTTCAGATAATACAACCACGGAGACATTAGACAATGAGATTCTAAGACATGAAACTCACCCAGTGTAAAAGTCAGTATTCATCTGAGGCATTGAATCAGACGTGTTAAGAGATGCGAGTCTGACACCTCTGCACTAGCTAGTAGCACCGTAGCAAGGTTTTGGAGCAGAATGTTATACCTGCACTCTAAAATGTGTGATTTGCACCGTTTTCACTTAGTAAAAAAAAATACTCCACAGCTAGGAATGTCACTGTACTGAGAGGTAAAATATTTAATTAAATTAGAGCTCTTGTTTAAGTACATGAAGACTAGAAGATCTAATTAGGGTTTCACAGTTTGCTCAAGTGTTAAGCTCAGGCATTACGATGGAAATGTAACATCGGGAATTAAAGTGACATGCTGAAGAGCATGCTAATGCCACTGAATCTTGTTTTATTTAGAGAAATACCTCCTTAGTGTTATGATATATTAAATACTATATCGTAGAGTGGCACCGTGAAACAGTGGGTAGTTTTGCTGCCTGTCTGTGTGGAGTTCCCCGAGCCTGTGTGGGTTTCCTCTGGATTCTCCAGTTTCCTCCTACCTCATAAAAACATGCCAGTAGGTGGATGAGCTATGTCGCTACTGTCCCATCCAGGGTGTATTTCTGCCTCACAGCAATTGTTTCAGAGATAGGATCAGGACAAGCCTGTTACTGACAAATGAATGAACAAATGAATGAATGAATAAATATACACTATATAAAAAGAATGTGGACATCTGACCATCGTACAGTACAGATGTGTGGGTTTTCACAGACATTTGCCACAAAGGTGGAGGCATACAACTGCCTAGAATGTCTTTGTACGCTGTAGCTTTACAATTTCCATTCACTGGAACTTAGAGGCCCCAGACCTGTTCCAGCATTACAAGGCCCGTGTGCACAACGTGAGCTCCATGAAGACGTGGTGTGTTAAAGTTGGAGTGGAAGAACTCAACTGTCCTGCACAGAGCGCTGACCTGAACCCCACTGAACACCTTCAGGATGAACTAGAATGTCTCCTTGTCTGACAGCAGTGCCTGACCTCACTAATGTTCTTGTGGCTGAATGAACACAAATCCCCACAAGTATGTTTCTTCACAAGCACATATGGGTGTCATGGTCTGGCCCACATACTTTCGGCTATATAGAGTATATAACCAGTGTTCACATGCGCACTGGCATAACCAATCCATCTACTGTACCGCTTATCCTACACAGGGGAGCCTGGAGCCTATCCCAGGGAACTTGGGGCACAAGACAAGGGACACACTTTAGATAAGGTACCAAAATCACACACACACACACCAACAATTTGGAAATGCCAGTCAGCCTACAGCGCATGTCTGAGGTAGGAAGCCGGAGTACCCGGAGGAAACCCCCGAAGCACAGAACATGCAAGTGAACATGCAAGCTCTATGCACACAGGGCGGAGGCAGGAATCGAACCCCCAACCCTGGAAGTGCGAGGCAAGTGTGCTAACCAAGGTATCTAAACTTTTTGCTAAATGTCTTGCTTTTTGAAGTGCTATGTTAATGGTAGCACCACTTTTTTCATTGAAGTTTTGAAGTAAACTATGATCTCATCAAAAATTCTGAAGTATCATCCTATCATTAAATAAGAGCATAAAACTGAACATGACTGCAAAAGCAATTACAAGCATTTAAAAGTACTACTGCTAGTATTGAAAGCTAAAAATAACTAAAACAGCCTTAATAAAATAATAAAGATGATGGGTTTTAAAAATGCCCCTCAAAAATAGTTATTCTCGGTTATTCCACCGTCCTTTATGAACAGGTTGAATAAAGCTGAGGCAACAATTTTTGATTGCAGACGCTCAATTTCTGTTGCTTTTGATAAAAAGGTCTTACAGGATGTTTTTAATACTTAATAATATACAACAGGTTAATGATTTAATTGTTGTATGTACATGCTATGAATTAATTATTGTGATAACTGTATTTACGATATTACACAATATACTTTCAGTAGATATCTTCAGATTCATATATACATATATATTACTAAAAGTATTCGTTTGATCAATTGGTCCATATTATTGCAGCACATTTACTGTGTAACAGTGCCACCAAGTGTTATATGACATAATTACACACTCAGGGCTATAATAAATCACTCCTCCATAATCTAGACATAATTTAATTTATCATAAAGCTCTCGAGACACACAGGCACACACGCACAGCTTGAAGCTGAAAGGGCGGAGTCTGTAAAGTTGTGCTCTTGTGTTGGCCATCATCATATACACAGAGTTAAATACACTGTAAGCTCTGACGACTCAATCCGAAAAACATTAAGGCAAGATGATCCTTATTTCAACCAGCTGCTCAGCTTGCGGCAAGTGGAACTCTGACTTCATTAAAATCTGGCGTCGGTGGCACTGCCTAATTAGAGCTAAACTGGCTCATACATCATCCTGAAGCTCATTTAGCTGATGAACAACCTTATAAGTGGGCACACTAGTGTTTTTTAACTGAGCTCCTGTAATGTAAGGCTGAGCGAGAGGGACACTGTAACTAGCAGCCGTTCGCCTCTGCAAAATGTACAAGACAGAGGAAGAACATCGATAAGGACAAATAAACCCCGTGGCTAGGACTTTGAAGTCTCCTCTCACTCACGGTAAAGTATTTTCCCTGCCAAGATTTGGCAGAGAGTGCCAGGTACCTAATGTGATTAAATCAAAGGAGACAAAAGAAAGGGCAGTGGAGGTCAATTGAAGCCTTTACACTGCACAGGTTACAAGATCCAGGTGAACATGCTGAATATGGGGGGGAGTAAAGCACGATTCAAAGACTTGAATAAGCAACATAGCTTGTTTAATGCAATGAAATGCAATGGTGCAGTCCTTTCTACAAAATCGGCTTTTGTTACATTGTGCTGGACTTTTATTGCTCTGGTTGTTTTTCTGTTAAACAAATACTGACAGGAAATGTGAATTTTTCATCTGACTCACAACGGTGCATAATCGTTATTATTATTATTATTATTATTAAATAGTACATTAAAATACCTTCATTCTGTACTAAGAGCAAGACTTCAAATTGTGCCTTTAAGTCCAAAGCATAGACACATGGGGCCTCATTTATCAAACTTCATTTGCATACAAATTGAATAAACATTTTGTGGAATTCAGTCAGGAAAACATCAATTAAGTCTAGCCATTCGATGAGGACAAAATTAATAGCACCCTATAACAGGAGGAAGAGTTAGTGTGTGTCTAAGGTAGCTGATGCGCTGCAATGGCTGAGCTGCGTTACTGGAAAATTTCTTGCACATCACTTAGATGGGGCTCTTTCGACATTTAGACACTTTTGTTTTTTTTAAAAAACTTTTCAGTTTAAGAGTTTTCGATTCGGTTTGGCCTACGAAAGCGTTTACACACAACTTTATTAAAAGCCTGATAAATGAGGCCCATTATTACATGATCTATTATTATAAATTACCTGGTATGTCCCCCAGAGCTACTCTATGGATCAAACTGCTATGGAGATAAATCTCCAACAAGCTATTCTGAAACATAAAATTTCCCAGAAACAGTCAGAAATTCATATCCTAAGGAGCTTGTTACAATACATCACAATTCACAAAACGCAGGCACCGAAAACAGCTGACATAAAGAGTAATTTGACTAGGCTACCTCAACGGTGCGCGTGTTTTGGCTATAAACTTCACTTTGTGAGAGAGAAACAGAAAGAATTCTCAAGGCCATAGTCGGGAGTACAAATCTACAGCAATAGCAACCTGACTGTTTTAAGTAAAGCTACAAAAATACCCTGCAAATATCTCAGAAGACACTTTCTTTAGAATAACACAGAGTCCAATACTTAGTCACTTTAAAATACATAACATATATAATATAAACTACATTCTCACATGCTTGTCTACAGTATTCAAGTGTATTGTCTTTTGCCCTGTGTGTGTGCTGTCGAATAGAGAACAATGAGAACTATAGCTGGACGCTTTGTGCTTTGGATTTTATATTATTTGATTTTGTATAATTTTCCTATCAAAGATTCTACAACAGGCAAGCATGTTTAGCAGTCTACTGTCATGAGGAAGGCAAATTTTTGTCGGACTACTGAATGGCTAAACAACCTCCTCGTCCTTCACGTAAAGAATCTCGTGGGCGGAGCTCGGGATTTGATTGACACCCCCCACCACCAACAGGCGGTCACGGATCATGATGCTGGAGGCGGAGCAGCGAGGAGTTGCCATGGGAGCCAAACTCTCCCATTTTCTTTTTTCAGGATGGAAAGCCTCGACAGTATCCAGCATGGAGGGCTGATGACCTACAGTTGAACAAACACATAACAAAAACAATATACAGGCTTACAGCTCCTGATGAATGTGTAGTCAATATAAGTGGTGTTTTTTTGTTTTTTTTTAAACATACCCAGTCCACCAGCAACAACCATTCTTCCTCGTACGATGGCTGCCACAAAGTCTGCCCGCTTCGTCTTCATGGAAACGATTTGTTCAGACTTCAACCAAGATCCTGTAGTGAATATTTACACATCCATTTACTCAAAACGTCTTTGATTGACATGTTGTTCTATTTTCACTTTTTTGTTTTTTTTCCTGTATTACCCGTAATGCTGTTTGACTACTTGCAGAAAGAGTTGCAGTGGGGATTTATCTCTGCTTCATCTCTACCTACAGAAAATGATGCAGCAGTGCTTTAGTCCTTTACTCTGCCCAACTCTCTCATCTCCTCTGCTCACCGATCAGCTTTAAAAGCTTTCATGCTACGACCGTCACTGCACCGTCGTGCTCATCTCATCTCTGAATATGTAAATGTAGAACAATTTGGAGTTTGGGTGCAAACTCCTGAAGCCGCACAAGTTTAGACTTTGTGTTTTGAAGATGTCATCTATGATTAGATCTGACGGAATGGATTTTATTTCCTGTAATAGTCACTGTAAGGACTGTAAGTTTGCAATAAAGCGCTGAGCCGGAACACTTTGAGGAGGAAGAACTGAGATTCTCAGTCCTCTGCATTTCAGGCATTAGAGACTAGCTTGGCATATTATTTACACTCCACGTTACATCTGGCTGCCAGAAAAAGCAGTGCTGCCATCCAGAAGATTGGTGAATAGATGCCAGAGCCTAAAGCCATTTATTTTCTTTGTCTCTGATGCTGCAACAGCTTTCTTCTTCATGCTGGCTTGCATGTGTAGCTGCAATAAAGCAATCCCAGGCCTAATGACTTTCCCAAATCAGTTATTAATCTGAAGCGAGAGAAAGCCAAGCGTTGCTCTTTAGTACTGTTCCCACAGCCAATAGTCCCTATTTGCTTTTTGAGTAAATTAATCAGTATGGCCTTTTTTTTTTTTTGCTCGACTACCTGACTTGATTGAAAAATGGGGAGTTTAGCAACTTTGCACTACATATTGATTGATTCTTGGCAGGCTAGATCTTACTCTGTGGCCTTATCCCAAAAATTCTGAGATTATTTATTTACTTATTTAATTATTTACTTTAGTACAAGGTGGTAATCTCACTTAATATCTCTCAAATCGATTCTGAGGACCATAAAAAAAATGAGTTGTACACGTTTTAATACACAGCTCTATATGGGATTTAAATGGCTTTGTGACAAATCATTAAAAATAAATAAATAAACAAACAAACAAACAAATTTATCTTGCTTATCAAGTGTCATTTTGACTGAAATCTCCATGTCAGGCTGCGTGAAGACAGACGAACAGATGGACTCGATGAGGATGAACTAAAAAGAGCAACAGCTCTGTAAATAAGGAATTGCCATCTGGTTCTGAACAGTGTTGTTGAATCACCCTCCTGCGATGCACACCCAGATCTTATCGATCTTATAGGCGGGCTATATTAGATTGGAAGATTTATTATTTTATTGCCTCTTTTAGTTCCCAGCCGAGGGAAATTAGATATCTAGGCGTTATCTCCTAGATTCCCTCTGAGCACGCCTACAACACCTGTAGAGTGACACGCGCTGCAGTAATGGAATAATTACAAAAAAAAAAAAAAAGATAAATGATTTATTACTACAGTGTGTGCGATGAGCAGAGGGGTTAACAATGACCTACCGCCTTCGCCTACACAAGATACAAGGCACCTTCTGGGCTACAAAAGGGGGAAAAAAAAATACTATTATGCGTTTTTTTCTGCTCGGTGAGCCTGATTAGGAATGATCACATTTGAACGGGAACGGTAGAGGGCAAAAGCAAACAGCAAGTACCTGCAGAGAAATCAATAACTCATTTCGGCTAGCCGTACATTTTGTCACACCTTGTTTCTTCCCATCATCTTTTTTTTTCTTCTTTTTTAGCTTTTTTTTCTCCCCCTGGAGCTAATGTGAATCAAAATCGAACAGAAAATGGCAGTTATCTCTGAATGCGAATAAAGTTGTGCAGTATAATGATCCTTCAGATCCATGTGCTGTTCGATTTTGAAAAATTACCTTGTTCTGGATGAAAAATGAGTTCTGCCAGAAAAAAATGATTTCTTCGGTAAGTACGTACTTATCTTTCGCTAAACGTAGTTTGTCATTGTTCTTACCGACAGTGCATTTTTAAGTGGATTACACATTATGTACATATGATATAGATGCCGTATGTGGAATATTCCTCATGTATACGGTCTGTTAGTAAGGTGTTTTGGGCCACCGCAATCCACCAGAATAGCGCCAATGCACAAAACCCTCATTACAAAGATGAACGTACAACCATAAGCAATGGATTACAGAGAAAACAAGGGCATAAGGTCAACTGAGTCATCCTTCAGCATATTTGTGTGCCTACACCAACAGAAGTACAGTTCCTGAGAGCTGCAGTGAAGCTGTTATGGTGGCCCAACACCCTGATAACACACTTTATGTTTCCTTTTCTCATCCAAGGGAACATATGCAATCTCGGTATAACTACACCAAAAGGGTGGTTGATTCTCTGACTAAATGACCTCTATACCCGGTCACTGACTTTTGGTTGATGGCCTCCTCTAGACAGACTCACATATTTATTTGCACTCTTCATGAGATGTTCAATCTGAATAAACATTATTGATATATTTTTGATAGCATGCTGTTTACTTATATATGTACTACAACAATCTCTCACGCCTCCCAGGAGCAGATGGATTCATAACGACACTTTAATTCCACACAGTTGGACTCCATTCAAGTAGTTCTGTAGTTACTAATTTTGGGGTTTCACGTCAACTGGGGTGAATACTTGTGCAATGAAAACTTGTACTTTTTAAAAATTTGCCTATTTGTGTACTTAATTCCAGTTATGTCCGTTTCAGTTCCAACTTGTAACACTACAATAATACGGAAAAATGCAAGGGGGGGGGTACTTATCATATCATACCCTGGTTGGTGTCAAAGATGCTGACGTTCTTGGTGAACTTGGAGCTCTGATGGATGCCTCCTTGACGAAGACCTCCCAGCCAGCAGAGGCGCCCTGTGTTGTCCCACAGCACCCCGGAATAGGATCTCTTACAAGGCATGCTGGGTAATGAAGACCAGGTGCGGTTGTCCATGTCAAAAACTTCAAATGCTTTTACCAAACGCTTGCATTGACGCCCACCTGGGGGTGGGGAGAACATTTTTTGAAATAGGTTGACAGGCAGAAGGGGATTCACACAAACACACACACACACACAAGAACAGCCTTGAAATGTTCTGACAGATGGAGAGAGGCGTACAAATGCACATGCACACACAAAAGTCTCTGAAATGCTCTGACAGTTATAAAGTCGCACACACACACACACACACACACACACACACACACACACAGAACCTGCTACATATATCTTGGATCCCTGAAGGCAGATGCTAGCATCATAGCGAGGGGTGGGCATGGGCGGCAGAAGGGCCCAGACATCCTTCCGAAGGTCGTACTGCTGGAGAACGCTTCTGGGCAGCAGGTCTGCTCCCATTCCACCAACAGCGAAGGCTCTGCCGTCTGATTAGACACAAATACGGACGAACATTTCACCACCTTTCACAATAAACTCTTTCACCTAAACTGAAGTGTGTGATTTGGGCGAATGAAACCCGTCCGGTACGCTTCAGTTTCCTGGTATCTTATTCAGAATAAAAAAACACATACGGCAAATTGAAGATACAATTTTCAATTAAAAGATAAACATACCGTTTAAATAATAAAATAGTTAACAGTTCTGAATTTAAAACAGCCTATGAACTTTTTTTAGCAGTCTGTCTACTGTTTTAGAGAACGCTGACTTATTTATTCATATCGGCAAAAATGCTAAAAAACCCAACCTTTAACAGTAATGGCGAGCCCCATCAACTCCTCCCTTAGTGAACTCCTCTTCCTCCACTTGCCCTCCTCCGTGTTGTACACCTCCGCAGCTTTGAGCGGGTGCTGCTCCTTGCCTACGCCTCCCACCACGAGAAGCTGCTTGCCTAACACTGCTACGGCAGCGCCTGCTCTGGCCGTGGGCATCGGAGGCAGGCTCACCCACTGGTCCACCTCCGGACAGTAGAGCTCCGTGCAGTTGGTGGGTCGTCCGGTGGCGTCACAGCCCCCCAGCATGTACAGCTGACCACCGACTTCGGCCAGAGAGTGATAGACGCGCCCGCTCGAGAGGCGTGCCAGGTTCTGCCAGTGGAACTCGTGAGCCGCGGGCACCACCATTGCCCTGACCGACCAATTCCTTGGTGTTCTAAAGGGGTTGAATTTAAAAGATAGTGATCATTAGGGGTTAGGTTGTGCTTGTTACAATCCTGCTGATATGCTGATCTCTGCAAAACTCCGGGTGGACAGTAAAACCTCCGTGTTGGTTGCCTGGAAACCTAAGTGACCAGGCTAAAAAATGGAAGCTAAAGTAATGTAATAACATATGACCAACTAGTTAAAACTGACCACAAAACGACTGTGTATACAATTATTATTCTCTTCTAACAAAGTTTATAATGTGGTTCTAATGTTGCACAGTTGGCCATCTGGCCATGAGCTGTGGTGTTCTGTCTTTGTATCACCCTTAAAAGATCTCGAGTCAGGCTAGTGTTTTTATTCGCTCTACGCATGTTTAACCATGAGACGAGTTATATATATTATATAAGGTTGTCATTCCCTGCGTATGCGCATAACTTTAATAAAACGTAGCCAGGAATAGCTGAAGAAGAAACAACTGAATACAAAAAACCCTGGTTGTTTAATGTCCATTACAGCTGATAATATCCACCACTTTTAGAGAACTTATTAAACATCTTTAGCCTATGGAAAACCAGGTAAGCACATGAAATTAAACTTTCCATTTATATCTAAAAGATTCACCCATCATTTTAAGGCATACTGTAAAAACCACAACATAGTGGCATGTTACTACTCATTCACTTCATGTCTCTGTATGACTGAATCATTTCACTACTCAGCCTACTCCTCTGACCCTCTTCAAATGATATTCATGCAGGAGTATTTTTTTTACTCCTATTTTTATCTGAGCAGACAGAGAGAAAGAGAGAGAGACAGAGAGAGAGAGAGAGAGAGAGAGAGAGAGAGAGAGAGAAACGGATCGAGAGATACACTGCTCCATTTGGAACAATGCGGCTGTTTATGCAATCGATTCTTGCACGACCGTTCTGCTGTGGCTCTCCTCAGCTGTGTACACAATTAGCTTGAAGTGGGTTGTTGTAGCACAGCTTAGCATCCCATCAGTAACCAAGCAACCACCTTTCTCACCCCCCCCCCATCTGCTTCATTCCCTATCTTATACCAAGCAACAACTCCCTTATTTTCTCCCCACACTTACAAGGACACCTACAAGGAGAGGCATCAAAGGAATACATTAATTCCACCGAGGCCTTCGTCGAAGCGGCGTCGTATGGCATCGTGGATTTCTCATTACACCGACACTTCATTTCACCAGAGACCTGCGCTTGGTTAGCATGACACGGCACTGGGTTTTGGCACTCGTCAAAGTCAAATCTAATTAATATCGGATGCTGTGTTAAGCTCTAAACCCTACTGTGGCACCAAAACGGCTTCAAACGGGGCTTGGGTACCTGCGAACACATGAAAAAACATCCACTTTATAATCCCCCCCAAACGACAAAAAGTTCCTGCGTCATTCGTCGAATTTTTAGGCAGATGAGATGGTGTCTCAATGACTGGATGAACCGCCGGAAAAACTCGATTACCAAACTAATTTTTGGCAGGCGTGTTTGCATCATAAGCCATCTAATTGTACTGTAATAATGATTTGACTGGCTTATTACAGGTGGAGTGCTCCGGGTCTCTGGTGATGGAGTGTTAAGTACGTACAGACTCCCAAAAGTGCTGAGCACTTAATCAAGCTCAATCATGCTGTAAATGAGGTGGGTTCTCTCTCCCATTTCTACTCTCTCTATCACGCGAAGACTTGCTAGATTCATTTTCTAATGTCGCCCCGTGGAGGTCCAATAGCTGACAGGATCCAAAGCTTTTAATATGGGTCTTAAACGAAAGTCATTTTTTAAACCGTGGACTCTCTTCTCAATTAACGCTGAAAGTCAAGACGATCGTTTCGGAACCTCTCGCTTATAAAGATAAAAATGTGAACAGTGAAGAATACTTTCTGCAAGGTTATTCTGAGGCATGGCTCGCTCCCCAAGGCCTTCGCGTTGAAATCTCAGCGATCCGCTCTGGGCTTTTACTATCTCCCTGATCGTTTAAAGGCAAGCTGTCACATTCCATCCGCCAGGAGACAGCAACATAAAAGCAAGCTCAAGGAAAGAGACATTTCTCCAGACGCCTTTTCTCGTCTCCCCCTGAATGATGCAGAAGTGTGTTGCCATAGAAACAATAGAAGAAGATGCACAGGTCTAATTTTTATTTTATTTATTTTTTACTAATTTTTTTCTTCGAAATAGAAGGCATGGATAGTTTACTTTCAATAATACTTTCAAAAAATAAACAAGGACCGCCACTTTTGTTTTTGTTTTTTCCATCAAGCCGTGGCAGGCGTTTTCTAGTTAACGAAGCGAGTGGCTTTCTTCTGGCATGCCTCGCAAAGCACATTAATTCTCCAATCTGTAACTGATTTGCTTCGCTACTTCTCTCCCTGTCTTTTTTTTAATTAAATGCTCGAACAGCTTGAGATCAACTGTAGGCCTATAAGCGCCCACGGACGTCGTTTACAGTCCGCATGCTCCGCGTTCAAACTTTCAATTAGTTAGTCTCTCTCTTTTCTCTTTAACTTACATCTAACTTTGGGACTAATTTATTTCTTTAGTTGAGCTATTAGCTTGGTATGATCCAGTGGGTCTTAGTTGAATGCTGCTTTTGTCATCCTTTCCTCCAGGCCCAAGGCGGCACAGCGGGTATCCGTTTTACTGGCTTCCATTTAATTAGCATCCCAGTTCTCAAATGCTGCTTACTCTCAAAATCACATATATGCACTTTCTCTCTCAATCAGCATGGCAGCGGGTTTTATTGGTATATCTCTGTAGTGTCTATTTGGTTCTAGGGGAATCCTCTTTAGCCAGATGGGTTTTCGCAGTGTCTGACTTTCTATATTTCTTCCAATTTCTGTGTCCTAAATGTCTCCTGTAAATCTGTTCCAGCCTGACGTCCCTTATTATAGTGTTGGCTGCTGATGATGCATCAGGGGAGAACTTGAGGCACTGTATGTTTTGTACAATTTTACATTAAGTCCAGACCTGCCAACCATGAAGGAGGAGAAATGTGCAGTGCCTAAAAACTAAAAACATAGCAGTAAACAGTAAAAAACAACAACAACATTGAAAATGTTTCTTTTCACAAGTTGCTCATATAATGTCTTTTGGAGAAAAGTAATGTTTCTACATGGCTTTTTTTTTTTACACCACTAATAATCATTAGGCTACCATTAAAACTATTTGCAAAATGTTCATAGTAGGCCTATTTATTCTTTGGTCTAAATTTTCAACCAATTTTCTCTTTTTGACCATTTTGGCCAAAAAACTCTGCACAATCCATAATAATAATAATAATAATAATAATAATAATAATAATAATAACAAAGTTAACTGGTGTTAAATACAGCCTCCCGAATGTATTAGAACTGCAAGGCTAATCCTTTCATTTTTGCTATACACTGATGACATTTGGGCTTATGACCAAAAGATTACGAGACAATAGCTTTTAGCATTTATTTCCTGTTAGTTACATCTAGATGTGTTAAACAACTTAGACCATATCAGACCACTCGATTTTTAGGTTACTGGAACAGATAGTCTTAAACTAAATGAAAGTAAATAACATTTAATATTTGGTTGCATATCCCTTGCGGACAATAACTGCATCAAGCTGGTGACCCATTGACATCACCAAAAAAAAAGAGAAAACAATCTTCTTTTGTGAAGTTTTACAGGCTCTTACCACATCTTTCGGGTTTCCTCCCTTCAGTCTCCTCCTCAGTTAGGTTATGGTCTGGTGATTGACCTGGCCAGTCTAAATCCTTCCACTTTTTCATCCTGCTAAACTTATTTGATGTGTATTTGTGCGTCATTGTCTTGCTGCATGATTAGATTGAATGTATTTCTCTGTAAATTGGACTTCAAGGTTCTATCAAGTTCTTTGTTTCCATTCTCCAAAGAAAGCAATGACTTGATTAAGAGGAGCTGATATTCACACTGAGCTTGACATATTGATTTTCTTGCCGCAACACCTGCTAACATGACAGAACATTTGTACTGTACTGGAATGTGATTCTTTTTATTGCAGACAGATAAATGAACATTCAGCAGAGCAGGTGAACTCCAAGACCTACGAATCTCACCTCGGTGTCAGCACAGCAATGATCAAATTGGATCTCCACATGCCGAAATTGTGTCATGACCCAATTACACTCGAGATGTTGTCTCAAGTCTGTGCCTCCTCCCTTTTCTGCAGAGTGGAGCGCTTTGATATCACAGCGCAAAAAGGCTCGCTCTGCGGACTCTTCTGCTAGTTCGGGGTTGGTTGTAGCAGAGACGATCGTTTCCATAGCAACCCTGAATTCAGCTCACGGGTGCACATACAGATGAGCCTGTGTGCTGTTTGAAATTTCATTACTGTTGTTCTTCTTCGATTTTCTTTTGAAGTGGAGGTGCGGCGGGACATCCTCTGTGCTCGACTACTTTTCAATTTTGCAAGGATCGCACGGGTGTGATATTAAATATTCACAAGATCACCAGGCAAAACGCGGTGTGTAGGCGAGACCTCGGGCCGTCTGTTACCAAAACAAACTCAGCTTGCTGAATGCTGAAGACAATTAGTCGAGTAGCACAACTCGCCACCCCCCCAAAAAAAAAAAAAAAAACCACACAAAAAAAGAGGAAAGAGCCTGCAAAGGTTTAATATAAACACAATCCCCTCTAAGCAGGATGAATTAGTATGCATGAGCTCGATATTTCAGGCTAATCGGATGTTTTGCAGGAAGTAAGCCTGTAATTTCTGGAATTTAATTTGGGGACTTCACTGGTTTGATTAAATGTGCAAACAACATCTGGACAAGTACTAAACAAGCTCTCATTACTGCTAATATGTAAGATATTTACCTAAGCCAAACAGGGTTTGAAAAATTTTCACTGTACGATAAACAGTCCAAAATATCACAATTTCATTACACACTCTATGGCCAAAAATTTCTGGACACCTCAACGTTGCATTCTTATGTGCTTGTTGAACGTCCCATTCCAGATTTAATCCCCTTTACTATTATTATAAACTCCACTCTTCTGGGAAGGCTTTCCACTAGATTTTGGAGCATTGCTGTGGGGATTTGTGCTCAAGAGCATTCATGAGTTCAGGCACTGATGTTCGGCGAGGACGTCTGGGGTGCAGTCGGCGTTCCAGCTCATCCCAAAGGTGTTCAGCGGGGTTGAGGTCAGGGCTCTGTGCAGGACGCTCGAGTTCTTCAAGTCCAACTTTAACGCACGTTGTTGGAACACGTCTGAGCCTCTTAGTTCCAGTGAAGCAAAATTGCAACATACAAAGACGTATTTATCAGAATGATTCTTCCAAAAAAATCTTTTACATTGTCAGTATATCAAGTTGTTGCTATAAGCTGAAAGAGTTTATGTGTCTTCTGTGTTTTGGATAGCCGTCGATGGATAGCGATTGAGAGGATCCTGTAACAGATCACTCAGCCAAAGGAGTTTCAGTGCAGTCTCGTCCTCTGGGCCAAGAAATGAAGGTTGCTGTAGTGAGAACTAGGTTGGGTCTAGAAGAAGGGCGTTACGATTTAACATCGGCGCACACTAGTACGAGTTATCACTCACAAGGATGAATGTTTTCTTGTCTTTTCTTAGGCTAGCATTTCTGGATGATTACATTGTTTAGCATGATGGAATGTAGAATATCACAAGCAGGGAAAAATCAATATCGGACAAGCTTCGGTATTTTGAAAAAGTCAACTGTGAGGTAACTGTCTAATCGTACACCAGGACTAACAGTGGCACTGCGACGACCCTAAAGCCGATAAAATGTGAAAAATTCTGAATAGTTAAGGTTAGGTTAATACTATCTTTAAAAAAGCGCCTTCTCTTTGATTACTAAAACATATCAGACAAAAGGCACCTTCAAAAACACCCTTCATCTGAGACAGTTCAATTCAATTATCAAGGTTTTAAGGTGCTGTTAGAAAAGAACTGCCAAAAAATAATGATTAGGAAAGTAAGACGAGTGAGAAAGCATTTAGGAAGATTACAGCTGGGAGCCAGGGATAAGTCTCTTTAAAGTGCAAGCCCAAAAGGCCTTATGACTAATTGCAATGGAAATGCCTTTGTAAAACAGGAATGAGTCTCAAGTACCACACATCCTCAATACTATATTCCTGTGTGATTATTTTTACAGACCAGCATAGTGGAACTTCTGAAACTTGGCAGACGTTGATGTGAATGTGCCAGAGAGTAAACGTTTTGAGATTGTAGACATATGCTGTGCATCAATTTCAGTGCTAAAAGTTTCCAAAAAAGGATGATGGCTCACGTAGTTTGTTGGGATTATGAGAATGTAAGTACAGTTGAGCTCAGGTAGTAATATTATTTAAATAATTTGTTCAAATACTATCTTCATGAAATCAGTAAATCACACTGATAGACAAGCCTTAGATGGCTATGCTAACACCCTTCTACCTAACGATCATTCAAGTCCTTGAGTGCTTTAGTACTATGATTCTTCTCATCCTGCAGATTGTTACAATAACGCGAGTGTGTTTTCACTCAGTCCTTTCTTATTTGCTAGAAAAAAATATCACGATACTTTAACATTGAAATAGCCTAACGCAGGAGTATCCAACTAAACTTTGTAAAGGCTCAGTTACATACAATTTCTTTGAATTTCTTTGACTTGAAGTGGTATGTTTTGTTGTGCTTCACATTACCACTTTTGACTTCAGCACAGACTCTGAACAAATGGCAATGAATTCTTCTTATTATTGTAGTTGACTTTTTTTTAAACAATCCATGTTTGCTGATCACACAATAGACAGAAAATAAAATGAATAATCTACAGAAACTCCCTCCTTTCTGAGCTAGTCTCCAGTTCAACGAGCTACCATGAGCTAAATAATTTAGATAAAGCATGTGAATGGCTGCAACTGGTTCATGTTTCTCCAGACCGTAAACGGTGCGACTGAATTCTCAAATCTGATTGGTCGGAAAGTGTGCATGGCTCAGACATTAGCTCCCGCTGTAACGTTAACAATAGGTTAATATTAACACACTTGTTACGGGTTATTGTTTCTATAGTAACAGCTCATACACAGGGAGTTGTACAGCAGACGCTCCGCATAATCTAAGACTAATAATCCATCCGTCCATTTCCATACTGCTTATCCTACACAGGGTCATGCAGGAGCCTGGAGTCTATCCCAGGGAACTTTGGGCACTAGGCAGAGGACACCCTGGACAGCGTGCCAACCCATCGCAGGGCACAATCACACACCCATTCACACACTACGGACAATTCGGAAATGCCAGTTGGCCTACAACACATGTCTTTGGACTGGGGGAGGAAATTGGAATACTTAGAGGAAACCTCCGAACCAGGAGCACATGCAAACTCTGAACATATAGGGTGGAGATGGGATTCGAACCCACAACCCCAGAGGTGCGCAGTGCGATTTGTAGGTATAATCGTTGATGTGGTGAGGTTTTTGCTAGGAGATGGTTATTTAACATTAACGAAAGGTGCTTTGAAAAGTTTCCCAGGACAGAGGCGTCCCAAGTCCTGAGAGAGAGAGAGAGAGAGAGAGAGAGAGAGAGAGAGAGATGCTGGTGGGGGAACGACTGTTTATCGTGGCTATAACATAAATGATAACAGGAACTGCTCTAGCTTGTCTCTCAGACGTACGACAACATTAAATCTAACTGTACAGCTGAAATGTGCGACTTGTCGTGCGTTAATAAATTAAACATTGTAATCGTTGTCAAAGCGCTGTGGTATAAGCGGAATAAGACGGTCTGTCACGTGTTATTCCTTACATAACATTATCTAAAGTCATTCAAAAGCATTCTGTCACATAGCTACTCGCATTGTAAAATTATCACTTATATGTCTTCCCAGTTAATCAAACAAGTCTTCATACATGAAAATATTTCAAATTTGACATGTACAATTAGCATTGCCATTAAACCCTGCAAACGACTCCTATTTAATTATCTAGCTAGCTCGATAATTAGATCCTCGTGTAATTTAATGACAAGCTGAATGAGATGTGGATTTCCAGAGGTAACGACTACAAACTGTTTTCAAAAGATGTTAGTATTCATATTCTTAAGAATTCGTACCACTTTGTTTGTATGGATAAAATAAAAATAAATAAAAAAGAAGTACAAATGCAATACCCATTCTTAACGCCAACGCTAACCCTAACCTTCATTATTCAGTTATATATAGTTCAGTGACCAAGAAGTGATAGTGGTCTAAGTGAAATTACCCCTAGATGTGTATGAGTGTGTGTGTCAAAGTGTGTCTGAATGTCCTCCTAACTAGTTTAACAGCTTTAAGGTCTCACGTTTCTTTGTCTGAAGAGAATCAGAAGCTATCGTGATATCGTTTTAATGACAGAGATGTTGTTAAGCTCTTAAATTAAAGGAAAAAACACAGCAGATATCGTTTTACTCACATATCACATACCGTATGACTTCGACGTCGAGAACTTCTTAATGTTAAACCAAACGCTACTGTTTCACACACTTCCTTTGAAACCCCAATCCTCTGTAGGATGGCTGAATTTTCTGGAAAATTCTCGGAGAGAATAAATCACAGCAGACGTAGGGCCTGCAAAGTAGGGTAACCTTTAACAGCCATTTACCAGTTGTATTTCAATGAGCAAGGCAAGCTGTGATTGGCAGCATAAGGAGGCAATGACCTTTCAGCTGGAATAATGTGATACCAAGGCATCATGATGACCAAAAGTTTTGACACACTGAACCTGGCACTGAATCCTGAACATGATTTGCTATGCAGCCTGGCATATTTATACTGCAGATGATATATAATAATAACAGCCTAATTATAGCTATAAACTAAGCCTACTTATAGCTATAACTATATCTAGTAGCCTCTATATGTATATATAAAACTAAATATACAGCTTTTATTCGTTTACTTTGAATATACAAAGATATTTGAGCACATTTTACCTCATAAAAATGTATATTGTTATTTTGTACTGTAGCAAGCGGTTAGCATGACAAACCGTTGGTTAGCACATCATGAAGCGAATGTTTTTTTTTTGTTTTAAATAAATATATATATATATATATATTAGATCCGTTAGAGTTGAATGTTCACATACATTTGAAACATCACTGGACTGTGATAAGCGATAACAGAGAAGCACAATAATACCGAGAAAAAAAAATCGCATTTTATGTAATAATTTCATCACTTACTTTCTTTTCTTTCTTTCTTTCTTTTTTTTTTTTTAAACGTAACGGCTCCGCTCTGCTTCTCCTCACGGCACGCGCCTTGCTATTCTTCGCGGCTCGCGGCAGCAGGCGCGAGCAACCAAGCGACTGTAAATACGCGCGTGAGGCGCACGCGTCCTCTTTTCTTTTTTTCTTTTTTTTCCCGCCCAGAGCTCTCTGCTCTCTTCATGGCTGTATCTCCTCGAATCGCATAGTACGGTTAAAATAATACGCATTCAGAGGTTAATACTGAATGCGTACTACATTTCCATACCATTAAGTACTGAAGCAAGAGGTACAGAACACAGATATTCCCTCTAATCGAAATAATATAGGCTACTTGCATACTGCGAAGTATGCACTGTTGATTATATAGGCTACTACTCCTGGTAGTAGGCTAGTATTTAGTAGGATTACTGACTGATTAAAAATTTTGCAGAAATGTGACCCACTTCATATACAGTATACCACAGTGTTGGATGTATACTACATCAATGGCCAATTTCTGGTCTTTATGTTATACCTTCATTCTTCCAGAAACTGTTCTGTCTCAAGTTTAGTTGAATATTTTGTTTTACAGTTATCTCTCACTTTCTCTTCACCTGTGCTCATACTCTTTTTTCTCTTTCTTTTGCTTACTGAAAAGCACATGTCCAAAAATGTCATGAACATCAGATAACGTTGATCATCTAACGCTGCTGATCATGTAACGCTGCTACAATCAACTTCTGTTACTGTGATTGCTTATGGATACAGTAATCACCTGGCATTACTGTAATCAGCTAACATTACTGCGATCAGCTAACTTACTGTGATCCGCTAATATTCCTTTGATCAGCTAATGTTATTGTGATCAGCTAAAGTTATTGTGATCAGCTAACATTCCTGTGATCAGCTAACATTATTACAATCAGCTAACATTATTATGATCAGCTAACATTATTGTAATCAGCTAATATTATTGTGATCAGCTAACATTCCTGTGATCAGCTAAAGCTATTGTGATCAGCTAACATTCCTGTGATCAGCTAACATTATTACAATCAGCTAACATTATTACAATCAGCTAACATTATTATGATCAGCTAACATTATTGCAACCAGCTAATATTATTGTGATCAGCTAACATTCCTGTGATCAGCTAACATTATTGTGATCAGCTAAAGTTATTGTGATCAGCTAACATTCCTGTGATCAGCTAACATTATTACAATCAGCTAACATTATTGCAATCAGCTAATATTATTGTGATCAGCTAACATTCCAGCGATCAGCTAACATTATTGTAATCAGCTAACACTATTGCGATCAGCTAACATTATTGTGATCAGCTAACGTTATTGTGATCAGCTAACATTCCTGTGATCAGCTAATACTCCTGTGATCAGCTAATGTTATTGTGATCAAATCAGCTAATGTTGCTGCGTTCAGCTAATGTTTACTGTGATTCTACCTAAAGTTACTGTTAGTTTATTAACAAAATTAACTGGAAAACAAACAACAAATATGTTACAAGGTCAAAAAACTATAACCCTGATCTTAAATTTTGTAAACTAATGGTCATTGCAGGAAATTACATCATCATCATTAAGCAATGCTATCAGTGCTTCAATTTCAAAGTTTTCAGAAATGTTTAAAATATTATAGTACGAATTATCCACAATTATTAGATCTATATCGATATAAAGAAATATGGCTTACGGCTCTTACAACACCTTTGCCAGATGTGTGGTGCATATCTTTCAATAAAAGTCTGCTTAAAGTGTGGAAGTGTCACATCTTTTGAGAGTTAAACATAATGGGTGATTAAATCTGGCAAACCAAATCACAAAGTATCGTCCTCAGCAGCTCAAATGAGAACCATCGTCCACATAATAGACTACATTCTGCATAGTAAACTACAAACAACTGGAGAGGTAATATATTTGGGAGGTAATAAACAAAACCTTCTGAAACTTCTGAAGCTGTCCTCATAGTTAATTATGGCCATGCATAAAATGATTATTTGTTATATTTCAATTCAATTCGACAAGCTTTATTAGCATGAACATTACGGTAGTTACAGCATTGCTAAAGCATTGAAATACAAATGTCAGACGCAGGTGGTGTTACCTCAGAATTACCTCAGACAGCTACATTTTTGTTTTTTACTTACTGTGACCCAATCTGTGTTAACTTTTAGTAGTTCAAGCCAAATATGATGCAATAAGGTGATAGAAATGGGCTTTAAAGCAGTAAAACATGCTTCAGCATAACTAATTCATTCTTAATTCATTCATTCTTTCATCTTTAGTAACTGGTTTGTCCTGGTCAGGGTGGTGGTGAATCCCATGAACACTGAGTGTGAGGTGGGAATACATTCTGGATGAAATGCCAGTCTTTCCCAAACACATTCACACACTCGTTCACAGCTATGGGGCGATTTAACATAGTCAATCCACTTACAGAGTATGTGGTTTGGCACGACGATGTTTTCTTTTTCAACAAAAATGGGTCACATGTAAAATATTCATGCCAGACTTTTATCACAGGCATTCAGATATTCATTTTTACAATGCTCCAGGGAGTCACACATTGCTCTCTTCTTTTAGAATAATAAACGTACCTATTTTGAAGGAATGGTTCAATAATAATAATAATAATAATAATAATAATAATAATAATAATAATGACAAAAAAGTAACACTTTATTACTTTATAATGTGTTCACTTTATAATGGAAGTGTTTATAAGGCCACATGACTTTGACAAAAACCTTCTATGACAACTGACATAGATTACTTTAACCTACATGAACATTTAGAAACTTTTATTCCAATAGGTGTCATCAGTCATAAAGAATTCATTAGGAATTGCCTGTTCGTTAACCTGGTAGTGTGTAGGGGGCTCGTGAGGCACATTTAGCACATTCATTCATTTCTGTCTACTTCAGGGCTCAGTGCACTGGCCTACAGCATAGCCTACATTCGCTTTACTGGTCCACAGTTGTGCATCCTTGCTATAAGCCACTGGAGAGCTAACCTGCATGTGTGTTTGGAGTAGTTTAGACAAAAGGCCTACTTCCAACAAGCACAAGCATACATCTACAGTATACCTCACACTACTTTGTGTTTTAATACTAGTTTTAACATTATCTTTTTTACTTTCCCATCACATTTTCCCTTGTGAGAACCTCAGTCACCATTAGGGCTGTTCCAATACTTTATTAGCTAAAGTGAAGTTCGATAGATGACCCCTTGAAGGGCCCCTTGATAGATACCCCACCATGGCTAAATCTCTTTTTCAAAAGGAAAGTAAGTGTCAGGTACAGCTGTTTGTAAATGTTAACAGGAGCATTTAAATGTTTAATTTAGTGTAACTTCATCAGCTACTTTATTCTGCAATCTACTTAGCATTAGTAATTAGTTAGTAATTAGCATGCTAGCTAAATAGCCAGGTATAAGCACGTCCAAGTAATTTAGCATTGATTTACTTGCACTTCAAGGGTGCATTAAAACAGCATTGAAAACACATTCAAATAGAACAAATAAGAAACTAGTTTGGCTAGTAGAGGTGCATTAACCGTTTCTCTGATAGCTATCACACACACACACACACACACACACACACACACACACACACACACACACACACACACACACACACAGCTTGGGGAGCAGGTGTGACATCCTGATGCTGTCAACCTTCAGTTCCCAGTTTCCCATGGAGGCACCTAGGCATCAAGTTTGAATTAATTCAAAAAGAGGCAGTGTTTCCCAGGCATGAAAACAAAACATTCACAATGCAGAGAGCGACTGTCTAACCCTGGCAAGATTTGAAACGTGAACAGCATCGTTTTAATTCTGCAACTTTGATCACCGGAACAAGCAAGAATGCCATGAATCATCATCCAATGTAGTGCCTAATCCGTTTATCCATAAACAGTGCCCACTAGTGAACTGAGGATCATACAGGTTTTTTTTTTAGAAACTCAACTACAATCACATATCTATAAGTCAACGCTGGTCTTATACAACTGTTCAGACTAGAAATACATTCAGACATTTCTAAGGATGTAAAAAATGATAATCAAGAGTGGACCATTCACTAATTGACTATAGTTTCCATTTGGGATGTCGTTTGTGATGCACCTCAAAGCTGTAACTGCAACATGCTGTACTGGTTTTGAATTCCACCATGTGCCGCACTACATACATCGGCAAGGCTACATTTTTTTACTCCGCATAGAATGATTCTTACTCTACAGATTAATTAGCATCCACGAATGACAGATGGACTTTCCGGAATCAGAAAAGTGCAAAGCTGGCATATGCAGTAACTCTCCTGCTTACTATACACACCCACCTCATGGTTAAACATACAACATTTATGATAATATTCCTCTCAGAACATTCACACATACAGTGTCCTCCACTGATATTGGCACCATTGGTAATTCAATATTAATTATCTATATTTTATTCATAAGTTTATATACTTTATATCGTATTTTACCCCAAATTTCATACAAAGGATTCAAACTTACTGACTTAATGCTATGTTTAAAAAAAAAAGAGTTTCTTTAGTAAATATTTATTTAGTTTTTTAATGGTTGCACATTGCACATAATGTTGTCACTCTTTAATCTGTCCTTCTACAATCTGTTATGTTTGTGCACCTATTCAAATGTAAATTTAAGATCTAAGATATCCTACTCAGTGCTGTTTACATACTTGAATATTCTGTTGAGTGTACTGGTGCAAACAGATAATAACTGTATTATTATTGTGTATATAAATGCTCCCACAGAGCTATCGTTTTTTATTCTCAGGTTTGGGCATGTCCTTGAATAAATTTCCATCATTCTTATTCAGAAAAAAAATTATTCTTGCAGAGATTTGATTGAAGATGCCTCAGATAGCAAGATTTAGAAAGTTAATCTTGCATCAGAACTGGTCTGGCTTTTAAAAAAATAAATATAAAAAATAAATTATTTTAGCAAAGTCTAATCTGGCCTTTCTGTTCTTGAGTGTTACTAGTGGTTTGTATCTTGAGGTAAACGGACTGTATTTACATTCATGAAGACATCTCTTGATTGTAGACTTTGACAATAATACGGCTATCTCCTCCAGAATGCTCTTGACTTGGCTAGATGTTGTGAAGTGGTTCTTCTTCAACAAGGAAAGAATTCTGTGATCATCCACTTTAGATGTCTTTCGAGGTCTTCCAGGCCTTTTGGTGTTGCTGAGTTCGCCAGTGCGTTCCTTCTTTTTTGCCACTCCTAAAGTTTCTGCTATCTCTCTGATAGGCCTGTTTTGTTTGTTCAGCCTAATGAAGGCCTCCTTCACTTGCATCGATACCTCTTTGGAATGCATATTGAGAGTTAACATGAACAGCTACCAAATGTAATTGTCCAATTACTTTTGAACCTATGAAGATCAAGGTACCATGTAAAAAAAATAATCGGCTGTAATTCCTAAACAATTAATTCAATATTATTATTAAATCCCTTGAATTAAAGCTGAAAGTCTACACTTTCAGTCACAGCTTCATTGACTCCTTCATTTCAAAAATCCATTTTGGTGTTATACAGAGGCAAAATAATGACCAAAATTGTGCCACTGTACCAATACTTATGGACCCAACAGTATTTGGTTTATGGTAATCTTATAATTGGAAACACTAGATAAAATTGACTATATTCAAGATAATTCCACTTGCTAAGATAGTAATATTTTACAGTGAAAAATGTGTAAACCATTAGAACACAAACATGCTAACTGTTTTTCAGGACTCCCTGCCTGGATGTAAAGTGCTTTGAAAAGTTAGACTGCAATTTTCATATTCATGGGCAATGTGTCAAGCTGAGGAGGAAAACCAGAGTTAATTAGAAAACAAAAAGCTTTTCAGTGAAAAACACATTTGACAGAACTTGAATGCCTATTAAAATTTCCAATCACACACACAAAAAAAAATGAATGCGCAGAGTAATTAGCCTGCATGGGATGAAATGGCTAAGAGAGGGCATGGGGTGAGCAATGTGTTGCTATCTGACGATCGCTTTGTTTCAGCTTCATCTTCAGAATCAGTGCTTCATCACTTGAGAAATGTTGCCTGCTAATTTGTTGTTGATTTACGCAGCCCTCAAGGGTGTCTGAAGATGCCAGTATTCCCTCGGTCAATCTCCAAGGGTACAGTGAGAAGGATTTATGTGATTCACACAGTAATTGAATTTATTTCTAACAGTAAAATACAGCGGTTCTATACAATACGCTCTTCTGGGATGTGAAAGGAGGTGTTATTAATGGCTACAATTTGACTTGCAGACTCATAGTCTTGTTTCTAAACCCTAGCCAAGCTCTGTGGGTTTTTATTAGATTAGCTTTTTAAAAATATTTTCTCATAATATTGATCTTCAGCACTTTCACTGAGTTTGGAAAGTAGTCCTGTTTCTGTTTGAGCCTATATGCATATACGATACACACACACGCACACACACGCACATATATATATATATATATATATATATATATATATATATATATATATATATATATATATATATATATAAAATTAAAGAATTGTATGTCAGAATTTTTCCCATTTATAGTTACATTTAATGTTATGCTAATAAGTTAGTTCTTGTTAACACTTGTTATACCTTATACCAGCCTCACTTTTATTATTTCTGAGGTTGACAAGGCCAAAAAAATGCAGCCTGTCATATTACAGAGAAAGCACAAAGCATAAACGTCTCTGTCCTAAAGAAGTTCTTGTGTTCGGAAAGTTAAACTTACAGCTTTACCGAAGCACTGACACTTCTATAAACGTTAATTAAACATCTCCTTACAGAAAACTTTAGCATATCAATAGTTACATTACATTTTGTTTACGTGAAGGAGATCCGAGGGTACAGCAAGTGAATGTCACGGTATTAGATTCGAGAAAAAAGAGAGCAGAGCGGAATGCTGTAAAGGCACTGCTAATTAATAATCAAGAGTGTACAGACCCTGATAATATTACTAAAGAAGTCTTCCATTTCTAATGGTTTTCATGTACACATGTACGGTTGCGATTTACACACGTGCGGTTGTGATTTATGCGTGTGTGTGTGTTTTTAAGTCTTTTTATTCCATACACAGAGAGTAAACCAAGCTCAGGATTGAACCATGGACCCTGGAGCTGTGAGTCGGCAGCACAAACTGTTACGATACAGAGTCACCCTTGAAATTAATTTAATGGCTTTGTGAAATCTGACAACAACAGATTTTATTAATAGCATTTAGCATCTTGCCTGTAAGGTCCACATGAGAGTAGCCAAACCTTCATGTCAGAAACCAGGCTTAATTAAAGGCAAATAGTAGAACACATGAACGATGATGACCTTTGCTGATCAGACGGTAAATCAATAGTGAGCGATGTTTGCTAGTCACACTCGTAGTTGACCGATAATGTCACAAAAGCTCGAACAAAAGACCTTGTTTTGCTTATTAGGAGACATTGGGAAATCAAGGGTCGCATAACTGTGATGAGGTATTTTTGTATCCTTATAGAACAACAGCAGCCCTTGAGCTGCACCTTTGAAAAGAATCCATGAATGGAGCTGCATGAAAGCACTTGAAAGTACAAAGTGCTCACACAATAGAAAGTGCAACAGAGGAAGAAAAAAAAGTCAGCACAGAAAAGAGCTGAAGCATTTGCACTTTACACTGGCATCTGTTATATTTCTTAAGCACCAAGAAATGAAAAATGACTTGTTTTCCCGTTGTTTTATACACGTTGTTTGTGTACTTAGCTACCTGTTGTGTTTCCTGCTATATTTCACTATGATGTAGCATTTTTGCAAATGAGAAAAATTGTTGTAACGAGCGTTCTGGGTCCTCGGTCGGCTCTGTTAAATAAAGGAAGATACTGACGTATAATCCGTATCTAAGACGCACCTGTCTCATACCAGCCAGCTCTCACGAGGCCGAACTATTTTCAGGTTGCGTTTCATCTTTCTCTCCCAGCAGCTGAGATTTATTTATTTATTTTTTTACCAATTAAGGTGATAAAGACAACAGCTTGCCATATTTTTCTCCGCTGAGATACCGGAAAACTGGGGCAGAGAGATCGGGAGGGTGGAACCCATGAGAGTCCAGAATGATGAATAATGCTGTAACTTTACAGGGCAGCGTCGTGTTACGTTATGACACACTGACCTTTTTAAAATGCTCACTTGGAATTCATTGGGATAAAATCTTAATTTGCACCTTAATACTATATCGTAACATGTTCTCATAGCTTAATGTCTTCTCGTAAAGAGCACTGCGCTCCTTTCCCGCTGCTGTCGTCCTCTCATCCAGTGAGAGCTTAATTAAGAATATTTAAGAGCTGCTATGAGTTACTACTTTGTGTCCAGCAGTATAAACTGGTCAGATGTGGCATTTTAGTGTCTGGTGGTGAATCCGAAGTATTTAGAGAGCTGTGTATAGTATGGTGTAGTATGAAACCTTTGCTTGGCTTGATTGGCTCTATTTTACACCATCACAAATAATGGTGGTGTGATGAGGTGGAGTTCGTCTTACCATGACTGAAGAGGCTTATTTTCCAATAACAGCATGTCCTGGAGTGTTTTATTCCTCTTATACAACAGCAGCAAGTTGGCAACAATTACAACTTTGCATTTATTAAATAACGATGTATACTTTTTATTCTTTTATAGCTATGTTTTGTGTTGTGTATCTTTGTCGACACAAGTTATTTCCTGTCATCGCTTACATTACAGCTGCTATAAACTCACCAGCCTCTCTTTTTCCTCTCTCTTGAAGTTACGCAAAAACCCCGTCCTACCTTCAAGCCCTTCTGAAGATTTACTGACTGTTACAAAGCAACTGGAGACTCCTTCCAAAAATGTTACATAAACATATTCAAGCTTCCCTATATCAACTTTTTTTTTACGTTTTTGTTAATTATTAGTCGTAATATGAAGTGTCTGCCATCCAAGTCTCTGAATAAGTTGTTAGTATAGAAAGGATAATGCATTAGAACTAGTGTATGAATAAATCTACAATGTGCAGTTTAACTGCTGTCAGAACTGCTGCTATAGAAAATTAATCAACAATCTGAAGCAAGCTACACATATAAAAACTACACTGGCTACCTGTTTCAGGCTGAATCGAATACAAATTCCCGGCACAAGGGGTCCAAGCACCAGAGGTTCTGGAATCCTGTTGTTTTTGCTAGGAATCTTCTTCTCTTCTTCTTCTTTAAATGAGCCATGGAGACCAAACTGTAAGATGTAGAGAAATTAATCTTGGTCATTAGGTAATACAAATCCTCCCCAGCCCTCCCTCTCTGCCAACCCACCACCCCTGAATCTCCAATCCGACCAATGGTGCATCTGTAGTACAGTGTTTTATGTCTTTACGTCTTGGCATTGTTTGGGTACCAGAGGTTGTGCCAATAAATTTATCTTTTAAATGTTTTCTTCCTTATTATCCTGTCATGAATTGTCCAAAACATATCACGATTTTGCTATAATATTTCATTATTTTTGTTTGGATAGCTAGTCACCATGTGTAGGTTTGCTCAAGTCATTACTCTGTTTAACCTGACCTGAACTGACATAAGTTGTCAAATTTACCCTAGGCATATTTGACATGCTACATTCAAAACAATCATACAATAAATTGTGCAATAGAAGCTATCATTCAGTTGGCTATATATAACTTCAGATACACTGCTATTGATAAAAGCGTTACGCTTCACCCCACTTGTGATTGAATCTCATCCGATTGAATAAACTGTCATGCATCAGTCAGCCTCAAAGCAAAAGTTCGCCTCAGATACAGTACTCGTCATGATTAGCCGCAAATGTACATTTACATTCCAAAGACAGAGCCAGCATGAAAGCCACATCATTAGCACCAATTATTCTAGATAAACAAGAATAAAGACTTGGAGTACATGCTGCAATCACATGCAGTCAGAGCTCATTAGGGTAGCATGGCAGCTTTACCCGGAGCCGTGAAGCATCCTCCGCTCATTAGGTCAGGCGAAGAAGAAATCTGGAGTCGTGATGCACTTGACGTCCCACTAGTCCCTTGCTGTGGCAGGCAAAAGGGTTGCGTAAAGCACCTACAAGAAATGTGGCTCGTCATTCATTCCCAGCTTTCTGTTTTTGACCTACATTTCCTGTCACACAAAATTGCCAATGCCACTATTGCTACGTGAAGTGTGAGATTGAATGTGGGTGGTAAAAAAAAAAAAAAAAAAAAAAAAAAAAAAGGGATCTCGAGGCAGTGTTGTTGGAGCTGACTGCAGCTTTTCCTCACTCCTGTAACAGTGCAAACATTCAAGTAAAGGTGAGTAATGATTCTGACAGGTCCTGAAACAGGTGACAAGTGAGAGACGAAAAGCCGAGCAGCTCTTATAACTGACTTTGAGAAGTCGCGGTGGAAGAAAATGACTGCACTGAATTACTGCATGAAGAATTAGTGGTGTTTTCACGCTTGACTGAATACTCAGGTTATTATCGTAGGGTTGTTTTCACACTGACGAATTCCTCACAAATGGCAGGTTGATAGCAAATTCTGTCTAATGCAAAAACTATGCAAAATGGCAGATATTTCATGGGTGAATTGCAAAAATAATATCTGGGTTTACTGGATTTCCATACAAAAATGGGGATAAAGCAGTCATCAACATATTGAGAATATTATTCCACCTAATAACTTAAAAGGTTATAAAAGGTTTTTAATAGGTTCTGTTTAATCCTGTTTAACATGTCAAGTGTTTTTTTTTATTGTCATTCCTCTACATAGCTTGTATACATTATTGGAGTGAAATGTCCTTTCCTCAGGACCAAGGAACAAATAGACAGGACAACAGAACAGTGTTGAGTGGAAAAACGAATGCAAAAATTGTCCGTTGCACTAAGACTCGACTGTGGTAGCAATGATAAAAGAGTCACAATAGTCAAGTGAGAGTCATAATAGTAAAAGTGGCCAATAGTATCGTTATAAAGTGCAAGTGTGCAGTGATAGATGTGTCCTGGTAGCTGTTTTGAGGTTTTGATTAGTCCAGGTGAGTGCTGGGAGGCATCAGGGTCTTGAGTATTCTGACCACTTCAGGGAAGAAGCTGTTGCAGAGTCTGGTGGTGGTAACATGGATGCTCCAGTATCTTCTGCAAGATGGCAAGAGGGCAAAAAGTCAGTGAAAAGGGCGAGAGGGGTCCCTGATGGTCTTCTCAGCTGTCCTCACAATTCACTGTAGAGTCTTGCAGTCTGAAGATGTGCAATTTCCATACCAGACAGTGAGACAGCTGGTCAGGATGCTCTCTATTGCCCCACTGTAGAAGGTGGTCAGGATGGGAGGTAGGAGGTTAGCTCTCTCCAACCTCTGCAGGAAGTGGAGGTGCTGCTGGGCCTTGTTGGCTATGCAGGTGGTGTAGAGGGTCCAGGAAAGGTCCTCTGTGATGTGCACACCAAGAAACCTGGAGCTTTTGCCTCTCCAAAGTTGTTCCGTTGATGTGCAGTTGTTGTTGGATCGTCTTTAATTCAACAATTAACTCTTTGGTCTCATCTACATTAAGAGATTGATTGCTGTCTCTACACCATTCTCTGAGCTGCTCCAAATCCCACAACTGTAGTACCACTGATAAATTTGAGAATGTGATGCGAACTAAGCACACTCAGGGAGTACTGGTGTTCAGTGTGGTGGTACGGGGGGTGGTGCTCCTGATCCTGATGGACTGGGGTCTCCGAGTCAGAAAGTCCATGATCCAGTTGCAGAGGGAGTTGGTTAATCCCAGCAGGCTCAGCTTTGCTGTGGGATGATTGGGATGATTGTGTTGAAAAGGTACAAAAAAACAAACAAACAAAAAAAACCACTTAAGCCAGCTAGTGATTGTGAAAGCATTGCATTACTTAAACGATGGTCCTTTGCTCAATATGGCTGTATACACATCACTGATAAGCCATTACAGGGTTATTGCTGAAACCTGTCCCAGTTCCTCTTGGTGCATAAATACCCTGAAATGAGAAAATGAATAACTCAAGCTCTGCTGGAATTCTCCGATCATGGGGTTATCTCCATACTTTCTCAGAAGGTCTCCCATTAAAATGTGCATTAATATACTGGCGACACTGCAACAGAAGTATCCTTGATGGCTTTGGCGAGCTCACATGAAACAATTATGAGCTGCTTTATTACTTTGCAATGCACTTTGCGATTCCCATGGAGGTCCTAAGGAGCTTGCAGATGAGTAGAGATGAAACTTGCCTCCTAATGTCTCTCTCTCTCTCTCTCTCTCTCTCTCTCTCTCTCTCGCTCTCTCTCTCTCTCGCCTGTAATAGCTCACCCAGGGACCAAGATGCATTGTTTAAAATAAAACAGCTATTAGAGGCTAGATGCTCGAGTGAGATATCACTGTACACAAATAGGCCATTTTGCTATAACTAGGACACGCTTGTGGAATAATAACAAGGCCCAGAAATTACCATTTCTGAAGGGGGGAAAACAAAAGCTTGTTGCAGGGATTGTGAGGAAACAGGAAATGCAGCTGAGATCAAAGCAGCATCACCAATCATTGGTAATGTTGATGAACACTTTGCTACTTAAAATATGAGCCAGCAATGGGATTCATGTTTCAGCGTCTGGCTTGCCAGCTTCACTGCATCCTACTTTGGCTGAGGTGCCTATTTTTATCTGCCAGTTTGTGATTTATATAATTAGTCTCACTAGATTCCATCCCACACAGTCTATATTTACTCAAAATCAAATTAAAATGGCAACGTGTTTTCTCTGTTTTCTTGGGCGGTATACAACAAACATCACATTTCCATATTTTATTTTATGGAGCCCATGTATTTTCATTGCAGTGTTTGGATATAAACATGGGCTTGCACTTACACTTGCAGATTTATAAATTGCACAGCTCAACAAAGTTGAATGAAGTTTGGGGTTAGGGAGTTAAGTTAAGGGGGGTCTTGGGGTTTATACCTTTTCTTACGAAAGTGAATGAAACCTGAACATGTTCTTTCTTAGGAAAGACCAGTTTTCCCAAAGCCATCATATAAAGCCAAGATTGTTTTAAATGGAAGAGAGAGAGGGAGTTTAATGCCAAGCTTGCTCCACCATTTATTGATGATGTTTGTGCTGTGATGCTTTAGGGACATGGCTCAGATCTGGAATATAGAAATGAATTAAAGAAATGAATTGAAAAGGAATTGAATAAAAATGGTATTTACCAAAAAAAATGCATTTTATATATATATATATATATATATATATATATATATATATATATATATATATATATATATATATATATATATATATTTTAGAAAGCTGTGACCCAGGGTTGAAACTAAACTAGATTTTCAGCGGGACTTGGATCCTGCAGGATGCAACACAAAAAGTGGGAGGTATTGTGTTCATTGGGGTGTGAGCAAGTTATCAAATATAAAGCTCACTTGACAAAGGAAAATCTCATACATTTACAGCATTCATTCATTCATCCTTAGTAACTGCCTGGTCAGGTTTACATAGTGCTTTGAATTAAGCTATTAGTTTGTTTATATTTTGGGAAACAGAACCAACTAAATTCTTTAGATAAATTCATTAAATTACAATATTGCAGACAGGCATAGCATAAGGGTTCATATTTACTGAAAAAAAACCCCCTCCAGTTTAGGCCGCATCCACTTTGGGTTTAAATTCAAATACAGATACAGATATTTGGAACATTAAACAGATACAGATACATAATGTACATAAATGAATAAATGATTTACTTAACATGATACAATATATAATCAATGGAAACTAAATAAATAAAGACAATTTTTTTTAAACCCCATAAAGGTTATTTATATATACTGTAAGAGGAACCTCAAATGACCCAGTATACAGCCTTCTGGTACTCTCGATCACATCTATTTGCATGATATAGAGGTATTAATGGTCAGGTGAAGTTTAATTTGAATTAAAGGTAGCTGTTTAAGCATTGGTAAAGAAGAGCTGGTAAAGATTTTCCATCTTCTTCTTCTATGAAAAATAAACAGTGAACTGTGATATTCAATAGCAAAAAGAAAGTAAACACGATGCTAGGCATGCTAATGAAATGCTATCGAGTCCCAGTGACATTTCCTTTAGTTGGTTCCCCTTTTTCTTTCTATAATAATAATAATAATAATAATAATAATAATAATAATAATAATAATAATATTAATACCTATTATTATTATTATTATTATTATTATTATTATTATAAAAATAACAATAAAAACTGACGTTCAATACTGCAAAGAAAGTAAACTGCAGTAGGCATGCTATTCAACCACTGAAATGTCATCCAAAGTCACAGTGACATTTTCCACCTTTTAACACAGTTGGATAAGGGGCTACTGGTTCCTCAATTATGTTACAGAGGAAGGAATAAATTCCAGAGTTCAGATTAAACTAAACAGACAGCAATGTCACACAACCCATTATCCATTTACCCAATTTATAACTACTAATACAGAAGAAATGATTGTGTGTGTCTTCAAATAAGCTCGGCAAAAGGACACAAGAACAAATACACCCTCACCTACGTCTTCAGGTCTGCTGCAATAGAAATGGTTCATTAAGACACTTAAATAGCAAATAGGAATCAATCAGAGTGAAATATATTGCAATTGTAGTACTGTATGTAGATAGGGCTGTAAAAAGGATGTCATTACGACATGATTACATTGCCATTATACCTACACAAGCCCCATATAAGTCCTTGCAAATAGAAGCTATACGACTGATATCATTATGTTTTTAACCTAACAGCTGATCACATTTAAAACCCGAGACATTAGTTTCACATTGGCAAAGTTTGCGCATTTAATCATTCGAAATAACAGCCTTTTCACATCTGCCCCAAATTCCCATTACACTTGCTGTGATGCGTAACAAATCAGTACATTCGATGGACTTAGCATTATAAACTGTTGTTTATAGCGTGCTCCCTTTCATTACGTTCTAAGATTCTGGACTGCGTCATACATTTTACCACAGGTTTCGTCAACAGCTGCCTAATTTCTCAATTTCTAGGCATTTCCAGACATTTCTCCTGTTCTTCACCTTCAGTGACTTTCCTCTTCACTGAACATATCTCACATCCTTCAAAGTTGTCCAGGAAAATATAGGCTTCTGTTCTCACATGAGCGTTTAGATTTCTCTCGATTTTGTATTACCTCTAGTCCTACTCAATTGGTACTGTAGTACTGTAATCCGTGCTCCTGGGATTTTCGAATCATTGCAAGAGGCTTCAGACTAGCCAATAATTTATTAGCTACACAGATCCCTTTTGGGTTTGTAAACAAAAAGAGACAGTAGGGCACACAACCTGGTTTCAAATAGACACGATTAGCCTAGCAACTTGACACTACTTGGTTATAATCTGTCTGAATTTTATTTAGAAAACAGATTAACATAAACTAAAATGTTATCCACTTATTATTATGGGTTAGCACAAGAAGACAGGAAGTGCTATTCAGCTAAACTTAGATAGTTATGAGTATATTATATTTACATTTGTGTCTGTATTAATGTATTGAATTATCAGCACAACAATAAACCAGTATATCCAAAATAAGAAGGTTGTTAATATACATATATACAGTATATATATAATATAAAGTTAATATGCACTTTATTCAAGTTCAATCCCGGTATAAAAATCTTTTAAACAACACTAATAAAATGTTGAAATAAACTTTATAAGAATAATTTGTGTGTAAATAAATAAACGCAGCTCTACAAACTCAGTGACTCGGTGACTAATAACACACCAGCCCGTGTTGATTTGTTTTAGAATGGAAACCATATTGAGATAAATTATCACTCTGCAGATGTTCTATTAATTATTTTCCCATAATCTTTAACAGCTTTGATTAAAAACTGCATTAAAAACTAATGGATGAATACGGCTCCATAAGTCAAACATGAGTCGGAGTCTCGGATATAAAATACTGTGAGAGTAAAAGGAGATTGTTTAAAAACGTTTAAAAAGAAGGAAATACCGGTAACGCTATATTTGAAGGCCCTATATAAGACCTTATTAACACATTCATACACTTTTATAAAGAGAAGCTGGAGCAAAACTTGTCAGGTGACATTAAAGGTTATTATTATTATTATTATTATTATTATTATTATTATTATTATTATTATTATAATAATTATTATTAGTAGTATTATTATTATCATTATTATTAGTAGTAGTATTAGTAGTAGTAGTAGTAGTAGTAGTAGTATTATAAAGGTGTTGGAGTTTTTCTAACACAACGTTCAAGGCAGAACGTTGTGTTAGGTTTCAGTAATGCTTCAGAACAGGATTATACGTGCACATTTTATTACTATTAAAACATTAAAATCATTTCTATGGCTGACATATGAGCTATGTTGTAATGGAATGATGCTTCGTTATAGTTTTCAATACATATGAACCACTGTAGCTCTCTTTTTCATGTCAAGACCAAGTGATTTACTTCAGAAACACTTAATGTAAGCCTTACATAAATGCTCAAATATTGCTATAAAATTTTGCTATAAAATATTGCTGTATTTATGCAAAAGCTTCTGAATGTGTTACGATGGTCCAAAGTAGGTATATTTAGGAGAAATATTTAATATGCATAAATTATTATGCATATTAAAGGAAGGATTATGAAATAAGGGGATACAACTCAGTATGACATTTTTTCACAGAAAACGTGAGTTTATAGCAGATTTATTACGCAAACAATAGTGTTACTATTCAAGATGGACATTTAGTATTATATGTGCTGCACTCTTATAAAAAATATTTAGAAAAATGAACTCCCTATCAAAATTTTTTACGTGGTTTGAGTGACACAATGCATTACGCTTGAACTGAATCTGACGAACCGCAAGGCAGCAAGAGAAATCTTCCGTCCAGAGAGAAATATTCCAAGCGAAACATGGATCGAGACAGCTGTGAAGGAGCTGACACGTGAAAGTGGAAGATGAAAAGGCTAATGAATGAAGGTGAAAAGCCCCGGCTGTGGCGTGAGAGGCAGCCAGTTAGCAATTCACAAGTGCCAGGGTATTGCTAAGGGCCTGAGAAAGAGGCAGCAGTGCAGATATAATGTCGGAGCAGCCAGACTGATGCAAGCGGGTGGGGGGTGGAGGAGGAAGCCCTCTGGAGAGCGACGAGACTCCCCTCAGGCAAGACACAGCGGTGTTAGAAAAGATTCAGCCAGAGTTTAAAACCTCAGGAGTTCAGCAAGGCATTTCAGAGGTCCTAGGATTGAAAGCCAACAACTGTTTTGGGCTTAGGTCATTGTCATTGCCATAAAAAAGGTTTATGTCAGTTGTTATGAAGGGCTTATGTATGTAAGGCGAGGTAAAAAATGGCCAATTTATTTATATAGAACAATTTATATACTAGACAATTCAAGGTGCTATTTAATCAATAATAATTTGGAGAATGGGTATGGTAACTCTATTTGTCATTATTGGGACAGGCTTATGTAGGATTCATGTACCTTTACTAGAAATTATACTTTTTCACTAGCTTTAATAAATGTATATGTAGGTTTACGTCTGCAGTCATGAAGGGCTTATGTAAGCTTCGTGTAACTTTACTTCCAATTATAATTTTTCACTAGCTTTTAAATGTATATGTAGGTTTATGTCTGCAGTCATGAAGGGCTTATGTAGGCTTCATGTAACTTTACTTCCAGTAATACTTTTTCACTAGCTTTAATAAATGTATATGTAGGTTTATGTCTGCAGTCATGAAAGGCTTATGTAGGTTTTGTTTAGCTCTATTTTCCATTAACATTTGTCACAAGCTTTAATGTTATTTGGAGAATGGATTTGGCATTTAGGAATAAGCTTTTAAAATGTTTATGTAGGTTTACGCCAGTTGTCATGGCAGGCTTATGTAGGTTTCATGTGCCTTTACTTGCAATTATACTTTTCACTAGCTTTTATAAATGTACTCTGTGTCAATCCAATGATTGTTCAGGCATAGGTTGCTGTCTCATAGAAAATTGTCATTGCCACACAGTATGTGTATATGTGGTTTGATGTCAGTTGTTATGAAGGGCTTATGTAGGTTTCATGCAGCTTTATTTGTAATTATCACTATTCACTAGCTTTGATTTACTTTGGAAAATATGTCAAAATAGAATGTAGGAATAAGCTTTTAGAAATCCTTATGTAGGTTTATGTCAACTGTCATGAAGGGCTTATGTATGCTTCATGTAGCTTTACTTGTAATTATCATTATTCACTAGCTTCAGTTTAATTTGGAGAATGATTACGCCATGTATGAACAAACTTGTGTAAATGCTTATGTAGGTTTATGTCAGCTGTCAAAACAGGCTTATGCAGGTGTCATGTAGCTTTATCTGCAATTATGAGGAATGTAAATGTTCTAGAAGATCTAATGTCTGTTTGCGGCTTAGGTTGTTATTTCATTGTGTGGTTAGGATATTGTGATGGTCATAAACGTATATGTAGATTTACGTCAGCTGAAGGGCTTATGTATGTTTCATTTATTGACAATAATCCCCCCCCCACACACACAAACTAGCATTGATTTAATTTGCATAATGTATATGGCATGTAGTAACAAGCTTTTCTAAATGCTTATTTGCAAATATGATCAATGTGAATGTTCTAGAAGATCTATGAGCACCACAAAGTCAGCTGTTATGTCATTTGAAAGTAAATAAGTGATAACACAGTCCCATAGTGATCATACGTCAGCAAACATCGATGACAGTTATTGCAAGTATTATGTTAACATGGCAACAAATTAGATAGAAATCTTAATGATAGCATGTAGGAACAAGGTTGTATAACTGTTTATGAAGGTTTATGTTAGTTGTTATGAAGGGCTTATGTAGGTTTCATATACAGTAGATATTTTTGCAGTTATGCATTCTGACTAGCATCGATTTTAATTTGAAGAATGTATATAGGACAACGGAATAAGCTTTTAGAAATGGATATGTAGGTTTACTGTATGTCAGCTGTTATGAAGGGCTTATGTAGGTTTCATACACTGTAGATATATTTGCAGTTATGCTTCCTGACTAGCTTTGGATTAACAGATTTTTAAATAGCAACATTCGGACAGGAAGGAAACACAGGAAGTCGGATATTAGTAAGATAATGACATGTGGCATTAAACGTGCAAATACAAATGCGTGTAAATTGATAAATGTCTCTCTAGAGGAAGCCTCTGTGTTGTTTAACGTCCATCATGCATAACCTGAGGGGTTTGCTGCTGTCATTTGGAAACAGCATTGCTCCATTCATGTGTGAATTTCATAGATCACCATCATAATGAAATCCATCTTCAGATTCAGTATATTGAGTGCTGAGGCTGACACCTAGGTGTGTGTGTAGTGGGGACAGAGAGAGAGAGAGAGAGAGAGAGAGAGAGAGAGAGAGACTGAGAGAGAGAAAGAGAGAGAGTATCACATATTTTCTTTCCTATATCACCAGACACAGATATTGCACAAGTTCGATTTCACGAGCAGCAGAGCAGGAGGATTACTGCCTGGGCCAGGATCAGACGATATCCAAAGGACCACAGCGATGCGAGCAGCGGTCATAAGGTGGCACTGTTCAACCGTCAACGTCCCCGAGATACCCCTGCCTGAGATCCACACTGTGCTCCTGAAGACATATAGCTTGAGGAAGACGCGGTATAGCCCAGAATGAAATCCCTGATTGCACTATTTGTCAGACAAAGAGATGTGATTGTGATAGCATGGACATTAGCTCACGGGCCCTTGATTTATCTGGGAATAACAATGCATCATTATACGCCACGGCTTTAGATTTCATGCTGAGCTAAAAGTATCAAATGACATTATTAGCACACTGATTAAATACTTTGAGAGTTAGAGGTGACAGGCAGGGGCCGTGGTTTGAGGCGTGACAAGCGACTGTAGTTTTCCGATTTGGATGAGATCTGAATAGATGATGTGTTTAGGAACAGACAGAGACATGCTGCATTGCTTTAACGGCTCATCTTCTCAAAGGAGGAAAGAACACATAGCTTAAGATGCAAAAAAAAATTGGTTTGGTTTTTTTGGTAGAAATAAAAATTGGCCACAAATATGAATAGAATAAAAAGATGTGTATGGGACGATAAAGCGATTCCAACACGAAACGATACGATCCAATCTTTACATTGTGTGATGGATTTTCCTCGAGTAGCAGTCAGATATTTGACATCTAGAGACGTTTATAGATAAGGCCGACTAATTCTACACAAATAATACCTGCATTTTAAATTTTAAGTGAGTCTACTGTATGTCTACTTCCTCCTGAGAGAGATTTCAGAAAGGACACATCTTGGCTCCTCTCCTGCATTCGCCCTCTCCCATATTCCTCAATTGTAATAAGTGTCAATCTTCGAGTCGATCTAACTTCATTGCGGGATGCAATATGCGTGAGTAAACAGTCTCTTTGGGTTTCTGTTTACTTCTCTTTTCCCCCCTCATCGACGGCTCTGACGCAGATGTACCGAGCCGCAGAGTGCATTGTTTTTCTGCCGTCTGTCAATAGCGAGAGATTTGTTTTTAATAAAGCAGCCAAACAACTTGTTCAACAGCGCTGATCCAATTGCCACACTTGTGCATGCAGCGATCAAATAGTTTGATATGAAAGTTCAGCACTGCTAGAATAATACACTGATTGAGTATCGTTTGAGTGTACTTCAAATTAGTACTGTATTTGAATAATTATACACCTTTTTTTACATTTGAGTCGCAAAACCCATTTGGACAATGATCCACAACATACATCAAAATCAACACAAAAATGGTTTACTGAACACAAAATCAAAGTCCTGCCATGGTCATCCCAGTCCCCTGACCTGAAACTCATAGAAAACCTGTGGGGTGAACTGAAGAGGAGAGTCTACCAGCGTGGACCTCGAAATTTGAAGGATCTGGAGAGATTCTGTATGAAGGAATTGTCTCAGATCTCTTGCCATGTATTCTAAAACTTCATCAGACATTATAGGAGAAGACTCAGAGCTGTTATCTTGGCAAAGGGAGGTAGCACAAAGTACTTACTAAAAGGGTGCCAATAATTGTTGCACACCTATGTTTAACAAAGATATTCTTTATAAACCTGTGTTGTGTTTGCAATTGTTTGATATCCATGAGAGCAGAGTATTTTTGTGAATTTTTTGAGCAAAAGATTAAAAGGTAAAACAATAAAAACAATTTTTCACAGCCTTCTTTGCTCATATTTACCACGGGTGCCGCTATTAGTAGAGGGCACTATATATATGTATATAAAACAAGCATGAAAATGAGCATGAACATGAACATTCACCTAATTGGAATTCCATCAACTTCTCAAAAGATCAAACCTTTTCACACTCTTGATCAAAGACAATCTGCATCAGATCCCACAAGTCAAATTTTCTTCTCCAGCATAAATATTTGAGCACTTTCCACTTTTCGTAATCAAATAATTCCAGCGAGTAGAGAACATTGCTGAACAGATTCAAAGAGGCTCTTTTTTTCCACCACTCCCTTTTAATGCACAAGAAATTACAAAGGCACATTTGGCAATGGATGCAATTTTGCTCTCATTAAAAAGGAGCAAAATAAAATGCCCGGGTGATGTGGGGAGTTCAAGCTGTTTATTCATGCTTAATGGTTAGTGACAGAATAATAAGAAGTCGTGTGAGGGCCTGCCCATTCCCTCAGACACCCCCCCCCCCCCGCCCCCCCATGCATTTAGATTAGTTAGATTAGATACCACAAACTCAATATGCTGAAGCTATCAACCGGATCCAAACACCCTGGTTGTTTGTTCGATGGCTGCGTTTTTTCCTCTGTTCTTTGCCCCCCTCTTTCTCTCATCCTTTTTCAGCAGGGGCCGAAATGTAACATGATGCAAAGCGTGGCAACTGGAGCAAGACCATGCACCCTTCTCTGACTCCCCCTGGCTCGACTTCTCAGGGCTCAGAGTGAAGAGAAAGTGCCTCACCAACATGGTCTGACGACTGCAAAGCCATAAAAAAAATCCAGCCAATATCCTGAGAAATCGCTTCCTTTTGAGTTCATAAACATCTACAAGATCAATGATGATTGCAAATATGTAGAAAAACTCATATTCAAGTTGACAATATAGCCCTACGTTCAGGTCTCAAATATACTATATACTATGTACTTCACTATGAAGTACCTTTTATAGTAATGTCTTAAATAAAAAAAACTAACATTTTCCACTAAACAGAATTGATCTTTTACTCGTTTCAAGTCATTGAACCACACCAAAACAGCTTCCTCAGGAGAAAAAGGAGCCATTTTAAAAAAAATCCAAAACGCTCCACATTTGTGTGTATGACTTAGCAGCATTCTTCCTCTGTGTGTTAACCTTTCATGGAAATATAAACTCTGATGGTTCTAGTTATTTGTGTTACCTAGAGCAGTGGTTCAGTTTTTTTATAAAATACATCATCCATACATTAATTCACTACATCTCAGTGAATTTCCAAGTTAGAGCAGACAACTCACACTACAAGTATGCTAGGGGTCCAATATAGCAACATGCTAGCATGTTAGCTGTAGAGCACATTAGCTCTATGGAAATCACAGGCATGGAGATTGGCTATGTATTGGTACATGCAACTTTAGAATGCTAATCCATGTTAGTTAGATATGTTAGCTAATGTTTGCTAGGAATAAAACATGACAGAGTGGTGACATGAAGTGGACTTAATTATTTACTTATAAAAACATTTCCCCAAATGATTTATCAAAACGTACAATTTTTCTTTATTAAAGAATGACACATCATACCATTTGCCATTTATAGTTCCGTTTAATGCTATGGAATGTACATTTTCGATTATGTTATAGCAGATATACGGTCCCCCCATTTGTTTGTGCTCTACACCAAAGACAGTTGGGTTTGAGATCAAAAGATGGATATGAGACGAGAGTTTAGCCCAAGCCATAACACTAAATCCACCATGTTTCACAGATGAGTTTGTATGTTTTGGATCATGTGAAGATCCTTTCGTTCTCCAGACTTTGTCCTTTCCATCACTTTGGTAGAGGTTAATCTTGGTTCCAGAACTTTTGTGGCTCGTCTCTGTATTTCTTTGCGAATTCCAATCTGGCTTTCTGATTCTTACTGCTGATGAGTGATTTGCATCTTGTGGTATGGCCTCTATATTTCAGCTCTCAAAGTCTTCTTCAAAGGGTGGATTGTGATACCTTCACCCCTGCCCAGTGGAGGTTGTTGGTGATGTGACTGACCTTTGTTTTTGGGGTTTTCTTCACAGCTCTCACAATTTTTCTGTCATCAGCTGGTGTTGTTTTCCTTGGCCAACCCATTCTGTGTCTTTTGCTGAGTACACTCAGTGTTTTCTTTCTTTTTCAGGACATTCCAGATTGTTGTATTGGATATGCCCAATGTTTTTGCAATGCTTCTGATTGATTTCCCCTCTTTTCTCAGCTTCAAAATGGCTTGCTTTTCTCTCGTAGATCTCATAGCTCTCTGATCTTCATGTTGGCTTATCCTTTTTAACAACAAATACATTTTTACAGGTGAAACTGAAGGCGAAAACCAAGAGTACAGTGGTGCTTGAAAGTCCTAAAAGTAGTCACTGAGAACCCATTTAAACAAATGAGACAAAAATATTATACTTGGTCATTTATTTATTGAGGAAAATGGGCCAATATTACATATCTGTGAGTGGCAAAAGTACAGTATGTTTTGGTTTAAATGAGTAGTGTTATGTTTAGAGAAAGGAAAGCACTGCATTCCAGCATAAGAGCCTTATCCCATCTGTGAAACATGGTGGTGGTAGTATCATGGTTTGGGCATGTTTTACTGCATCTGGGACAGAACGACGCGCCATTATTGATCAAACAATGAATTCTGAATTATACCAAAAATTCTAAAGGTAAATGTCAAGACATCTGTCCATGAACTGAATCTGAAGAGAAAGTGGATCATGCAGCAAGAGAACGACCCTAAGGACACAAGTCGTTCTACCAAAGAATGGTCAAAGAAGAATAAAGTTAATGTTTTGGAATAGCTAAGTCAAAGACCTGACCTTAATCCATTAGAATTGCTGTGGAAGGACCTGAAGGAAGCAGTTCATGTGAGGAAACCCACCAACATCCCAGAGTTGAAGCTATTCTGTACTGAGGAGCGGGCTAAAATTCCTTCAAGCCGATGTACAGGACTGATCAACAGTTACCACGTTTAGCTGCAGTTATTGTGTCATAAAGGGGTCACACCAGATACTCAAAGCAAAGGTTCGCCTACTTTTACCACTCACAGATGTGTAATATTGTCCCATTTTCCTCAATACATAAATGACCAAGTGTAATATCTTTGTCTCATTTGTTTAATTTATTCTCTTTATCTACTTTTAGCACTTGTGTAAAAATCTGATGATGTTTTAGGTCACATTTATGGAGAAATATAGAAAATTCTAAAGGGTTCACAAATTTTCAAGCACCACTGTAGATGTTCAGAGCTATTTATTTCTTAAACAATCAATCTAACAGGACACACCTGGGTAACAAGAAACACCTGTCACCTGACATGTTATATTTTTGCTCTCTTACAAAATGGTCTGTTACAAAATATCCTATGTCTATGTTTAACACATCTACGTATAAATACCAGGAAATAAAAGCTGAAATTCTAACTCCAATTCTAAGCAGAAAATGCATCTTGTCACGTCACCGAGAAACCTGAATTCGTAAACAGCTCGGTCTCGAAGATTTTCACGTGGTGGATGACGGACGTACTGATGGTTATAAAGCGCTGACACTAGAGACTCCTTCCATAAATGTCAAGAAATATGACCTTACAGAAAACCTCACCATATCACTTGTTCAATAATAACACATTTTGAATGGGTTTATAATCAGTTTAAGATGACATGGCACACCCATCATACAACGAGTCGTTACTACAGAAACGAAAACGTATTAGAACGAGTGCAATAATATAAACTTTTGGTTTGCAGCCGTACTACTGAGAAAACGCCCAGTCAGAATCTGTAAGCAGGTATACGATGAAAAGTACTATGTTGGTTCTTGTAAAAAATGAGAGCTCAAGTCTACGCAGTTATTACCTCACTATTTGTATGAAAGGTAATGAATTGCTTCTTGCTCCACTGACTTCATTTTCATTTCGCACATTTCTCTGTAGTCCCACGTTTTGTCGCATCCACACCTGAACCTTTAAATCCATGCTGCAGTACGCTGCCTGTTCCACACAGGTTGCATTTCATCACAGCGGAACCCTGTCTCACTGAGCCACAGGGTCGACACTGTGTGTTCCCTGCTGATTAGATAACTGAATCTTTCCCAGCATCAAACGTAACACATTCTCACACAGCAGCCCACCCAGCACCGCAGCACAGTGCAGCTTCAAAGCGAGTCGCAGGCTGTCCCGGTGTAATTACTCACTGCAAGCACAGATAGCGATTGATTAGAGCTAAGTCATTAAGGAAGGACTCGGCCTAGCGCAGGTTGATTACATTGCTTATCCAATGGCTTTTTCTCCCCTCCAGCATGTTGTACTGGTGTTTCCTGCTTAATAACAATAAGATTAGATATTTGCTTTAGAAATGAACACACAAGTAATTTGGTCGAAACTTTCAAGCAGGGATGCATCAATACCACGTTTTTCAGGCTGATTACAAGCACGAGTACACATTTTCATCAAGGAATATTTGACTTCGCTCTGATTTAGTTTGCCGGGTTAAATATGGTCATGATTTCACTTGCATGTTCATTTGCGTAGTCGTTCTTTGTTCTTCGTCTAATGTTAGCTGGTTGATTTTTTAAGCTAGCTACTTGGATCGAGTAAGGTAGCAGTAGAGAAGAGAGATTTTTGTTTCACTTCTGTACAGCTGCATGTAATGATTTTAATTTTCTTTGTTCGTTTGCATTCGTGGCAAAAAAAATAATTTGCTGCAGTGCCCATTGGTGATTGGAGTTTTATGTTTATGTTTACTTATGCAGTAGTTTCCTTTTCTTGATATTTTCACTCACTCAGAGCACACTTTGCAGTCTCCTTCGCTTTGATTGCCATCATTAATCGTGAAATACGTCCAGATTGCTGTCATTCTGCGTCGTCTGTTCCTTAGCGCACACTAATAACGTACACTAGTCTTATGCCACATAATATCATAGTATGATATCGGATGTTGGTATAAATACATGAGCATGGTATTGCTTCGATTGTGCATCCCTGAACTGTAGTCAGTCCTCCCAACACCCAATCACACAATCTCACACTCACACACTCGCAACCAGAAGCAAGAAACTGAGTGCTCTGTCCTCTTTGATGGCTTTGGCAGTAAAACAGAAAAATGAGGTCTGTGGTATTCATGGGCACGGCTGGCCCAGATCTGCAAGAAGCTTTCAGCTGTGCTGGCCTCATCCGAATCTTTCCAGCCTCTGTTAGACCTCAGCTGACCTGTCGCGCACCCTGAATTAGCCACCAGCTATGCTTCTTTCTTCATGTAAATAACCGAAAGAAATGGAATTATCGACTAATAGAACAATATTTCAAGCTTGAAATTAGACATGAATGTCTGCTTAATATATAATATAGGTTGGAAATCATACAACCGATTTCCCACAGTATATCATTTTAAAGCATCGGAGCCACATGAGTGCAATTTTCTGGGTCCTTTCTCCAACAAAAGGCAGATACAGATGCCATTCTTCTGCTTGAGTACATTATCAGCACTCCTTTTTCATAAAGACTGAGTGGATGCTGCCACTGAAAACAGACTGATAATGCTGCGTCTCACTTTGTTCTATCACAATTGTTACCCTCTATGACAAGTGATGGAATAAGTGTGCTACAATTAAAGGGTGAGGGTAACAATTTGTTGATGCATTAAACATACATTAAAGCATAGCAACATGTAAATAATAGAAGCAAGGATGTACTGTGATGTAGCCATAGATTGCCTTGCTTCACATCGACTTCTTTTGAATTCTAGATTCTGATTGGTTGATTCATTTTTTATAACTGCAACCCAGAGAGCAGTACAGTTACAAATCACAGGGTTACTGTAGTGCATATTAATGCTCTTGTTCTAATACGCTATCGTTTCCAAAGCAACAGCTCATCCACAGGAACTTAAACATTAAAAAACATTTTTGTGATTTAACAAAGAAATGCGTATAATGGTTATTTACGGAAGGAGGCTCCAGTGTCAGCGCTTTGAAACAGTCAGATGTAAAGCTGTAACTTGAAGATTTCTGACATGGAAGTCTTCAGGAACTGTGAGATATTTGTAGCTTAGCAAATTTGATGAATTTTTTCAAAATGATTCAACCCCCATTGTAAATCAGGTTTATTGTCAAAATGTACAGACTTTCAGCTGTTTGCGACAAACAAAACAAGCTAAAGCAATCGAAATAGTTTGACACGATGAATGCTTCAAGTGGTTTCTCCAAATTCAACTGAAAATGCAACTTATAATGACTTTTCCAGTCTCAAAACCCCTTGAGTAGAATCCCTCACAACAGCACAGCCTTTACAAACTCCAAGCGCACGGGGCGAAGGCAGGATTTGAATCCCTAACCCCAGGGGTGCGAGGCAAACATGCTAACCGCTAAGCCACCGGGCCCACAACCAGCATTTATGAGAATGAATGACTGCAATGGGGTTTGGATTTTATACGAATGTAGTTATGAACACTACCTTGAAACGCACGTCTTCATTTTTCACAAGAGGTACACAAAATGATTCATTCGAGGGCTATTTTAGGTGTCAAGAGTGTTCCATGTCAAAAATTCCCACCTTGTACTGACGTTAATAGTTCTTGAGGTTAAATGTTACCTCAAGACTTTGGACGATTCTCTTCGGGAGAACTCTCCAGACCAATTTGTCATTTTGTTGAGGTGTCTATCTGTACCGGGGCTTTGCATTCTTCTGTCACAACAGCTGTCAGTGAGCTGACGTTGACTGAGTGCTCCCATTCACCCCTTTTTCTCATTGCATATTCGGCCCTTAATGAGCTCTCCTCCCACTCAGCTGCAGAGGTTTCAGAGTTCTTATCACATCTATGATATGCACATTTCTTCTGCCTGCACTGGTGCCCACCCACGCAATCGATACGCAGCAAAGATATCAACTTAGAACTATTTCGACTTTGATGCTCGCTCTGTTACCACCTACGTTCTGCTGGCTTAAATTTAGCATATGCTCATTAGCCAATCTTCTTTTTTTTTTTTTTTTTTTTTTAATAAAAAGTGCTCTGTAACTATAGCATTAGGATGACAAAAGGATGTCAGGAGATAAATCAATATTTAATCGTGATCACGCAGCTTTTGGTGTGTTTCTCCACAGTCTAACTTCAAACACAAGTCTCCTTACAAAAAGGAGAGGAAAAAAAACAAAAAAGAGGGTATGCTAGGAATGTTGAATAGCACCGAGATAGAACAAAGTGCGCTATTTATTCGGAACAGCCGCTTAATGAGAACCTTTAATTCCACATTTAGTCAGTAAGCATTGACCTGCGAGGATTATGCCCCCTGTACCGGAGCCTGTTGCTAGGTTACCGGAAACCCCGGGAGGAATTGATGGATCTTGGCCTTTTTCCACCCCGCCACGGTAAGCTGAAGGGACGGAACTGACCACTTCCCACAACAAAGATTTCACCAACCCCCCCCCGCAAAAGAAAATCCTTCCAACGACTTTCTCTGTTGGAGGAGAACTGTCATCGCCTTCACACGGTGCGAGACAGAGACGCACAGATATATTGAAAGAATAAAGAGGAAGCCAGATGGAGAAATGACAGCGAGAGACTTTCTGAAGGAGATGTTTGTTTTTCTTGATAGTGCTCATATTAATATTAATAGCATTTTCTATTCTCTAAGCAATATTAAACTCCATTATTCCACAATTTCTTTCTTTCAAAAAAAATTTTTCTCTCTGAGTGGTCAGAAGGTGATCGATTAATTTTCCGACAGTAGTGAAGCTGCAAATGACAGGTTTATATAAATAAATAAATAATAATATATTAATAAACATTGTTATCTACCCATGAAAATCAAAACCAATCACTGAAATGGGGAACTTTTCAGACAGGTTTATGCTGAGAAACCGGCTGTCTATAGGTGCTAGAACATAAATGGTACATAAGTAAGTGCAACTATAAATGGATAATGGATAAATGGATAAAAAGTATGTCATGTCATTCTTTAATAAATAATACTTTAAATTGTTGGTAAGCTGCATTCCATCCATCTTCTACCGCTTACTCCTTCTTCAGGGTCGCAGGGGAACCTGGAGCCAATCCCAGGGAGCATTGGGCACAAGGTGGGGTACACCCTGGACAGGGTGCCAGTCCATCACAGGGCACAATCACATACACATTCACACCCATTCATACACTATGGACACTTTAGGCACGCCAATCAGCCTACCATGCATGTCTTTGGACTGGGGGAGGAAACCACCACAGCACAGGGAGAACATGCAAACTCCGCACACGCATGGCCCCGGCGGGAATCGAACCCCAGACCCTGGAGGTGTGAGGGGAACATGCTAACCACTAAGTCACCGTGCGGTAAGTGGTAAGCTGCATTCGTACAAGAGAAATAAAATAAGTCAGAACTTGGTGGTGATGGAAAATACTCAACTTCAGGGTTGAAGAGTAAGTCCACTTCATCACATCACACAGTTGGTGATTTTTTTCCTATCACAGCATGCCCCCAAGTGTTTTATTCCTTACTTCCGTCATGTCAGTGGAACTTTTTTTTTTTTCCATAAAATGTGTTGTTCATTGCTGAAAAGTTTTATTTTGGTCTCATGTAATGTTCGGTGAGGTTCAGGAGCCGTATCTCGTGGCTTTTCCTCAGGAAGAGTATCTTCCAAACAGCTATTTGTTTTGACAATCACAAGAATGAACAACAGCGTGTTTCTGAATCTGTGACTTTTGGGCTTTACTTTCTTCATGTTTGAAAATTCCTAGTTTTTATTTTCCCACTGGAATGGACGAAAAAGGATTTTACATGTGTGCAACTTCATATTTATACCTCAGCATAACAGGACCTTGTTAAAGGCAACAGCGGCGTTCCCGGACATTTCCTGAAAAATAATATCAACTACAGTCTACAAAGCTGTACAATAAGTAACTCACTGTATGGTAATGGTACATAATGATATTATTAACCACTTCTTTTCTTGGTAAAAATGATCTGCCCCTGCTATATTGAAAGTTTTAGGTTTTTAGTGATGGACGATTACGGGATTATGCATGTGTGTGACCTCATTTTAGGATAAAGGCAACAACAGAGTTTCTGAATGTGCTGTTAGTCACAAGGATCTACACTTTCTACAACAGTCTGGAACTGAATAACTCACCTCTTCTCTCAAAGTCAGCCTCTAATGTCACCTCATAAGATGTCACCTAAATCTTATTTATTCTTATGGGTATGGCATAAGGGATCAATATAGACATCTTTCATTTGAAAAAAAGTCTTACCATTTATTTTATGCAATCTGTTCCATCTATTATCTGGAAAAGTGCCAATACTTTTGGATGTGGCGATTTAGAATTGGAGTGAATTAGACAGTGACACAAAGAGAGAGAGAGAGAGAGAGAGAGAGAGAGAGAGAGAGAGCTGTATATCCAATTAATTTTAATGAATTCAAATTCAAAACAACCATCTCTAAAAGTATTGGCACCCTTCCAGATAACGGGGAAATGATGGAAAAACAGTACATGGTAAAACATGTTTTGAATGGTGCTAATATGGTGGAGTGAATTATATTGATGAGTGGAAGAGAGTGGCAGAGAGAGACAGACAGAGAGAGAGAGAGAGAGAGAGAGAGATGTATACTTTTTTGTCGTTTTGATGAGATTAAGATTTGCAGAACTGCAGCAATGCTTCTCGGACGTTTGCCTTTCATGGGTGCTTGTGCAAACTTTGATTAAGAAACGTAATGATTTCCCTCAAAAATGAACTCGTTTACCAGTTTTTTTTATTGCCAAATGATTACAGTATATCTGTATTATAAGATTATAATGTCATTTCACCATACCTAGGCTTCTGAAGAAGGAGAAGGAGAAGAAGAAGGAGACTAACCAGTCAGGCCATGGAGACACAACGGGATTAGTTACAGTGTGATTGAAGAAATCCTCACTGAAATCCTCAACAATCCGCTTGGAAACAGTGGCAGCCCTGATATCAAGCCATGCCACTGTTACAGTGTCTGTGTGTGTGTGTGTGTGTGTGTGTGTGTGTGTGTGTGTGTGTGTGTGTGTGTGTGTGTGTGTGTGTGTGTGTGTGTGTGTGTGTGTGTGTGTGTGTGTGTGTGTGTGTGTGTGTGTGTGTGTGTGTGTGTGTGTGTGTGTGTGTGTGTGTGTGTGTGTGTGTGCCTACAGAAAAGTTTGAATCTAGACGATAATGAGGAGCAGTGAGAATGTGTTCAAGTCTAAGGTGCAAAAATGAAGACACTAATGTGCTCAACAGTGCAATATAGTGAAATTTGTGCAGTGTAGATGCGAAAGAGTGGTCATTAAAAGCCATTTTGACTGTGCAAAGCTTGCTAAAATGATCACAAAGACCCACTTCACTGTGCAAATTGTACAAAGATGTTTTATTCAAAAGCACTGGAGTAAAATGTCTTTATTAGAAAACATGGCTTGCACAGAGATTAGAAAGTATATTCCAGTCAAAAAAAAACATTTAAAAAAATGCATGCATTTATGGTTTCATTTAAACCAAACGGGGGAAAAACCCTCCCCAGAAAACGTAATTACGTACATGATTATTGGGTTTCGATTGAGTTGTAGGCATTTTAGTTTAGCAGGCATTGCACAAGCGCTGTTCTCTCACCAAGTCAAGTCAAGCAGCGATCACAGTAATATGTTTTATTAATGAAAACATTTGCATCTCATTTGGCTCGATCATGGCTTATTGAGTCTATGGCTCTCTTGGGACAAATATGCATATTAATAATTGGCTTCTAATATATTGGACAAGGAAAAAAAAGGCACACAACTCATTGCACTCACATTTTCAAAAGAGATTATATAGGACATCGTTCCTAAACCTGCAAGTTATAAAATACAAATATAGACTGCTAATTATTGTGTATTTAATTCATTCTTAGTTATTATTGTTGTGTATGTCATCAGTCACAGTATATGTACACCAGTATACAGAAAATTACAGTACCATTGATTACACTGCGAATGTAAAATATTTGAGCTCTAACTTATTATGTTGTTGGAATATTTGTCTAAAAAAAAAGATGAAGAGAACCCTTAAGGAAAAGTCATATGAAATTCACATGTGATGAGTCACATGATTCACACATCAAATTGACACGTTTTTCACATGTGACTTTTACACACGATTCATTTATGTCGATTCATGATTCGTTTTCCCCCAGATGCGATTCTTACACACGATTCATTTATTTGATTCATGTGATTTGTTTATCTTCGCATGTGATTTTTACACGTGAGTTGTTTACTTTGATTCACAATTCATTTATTTGATTAATGTGATTCGTTTACCTTTGCATGTGCTTTTTACATGCAAGTTGTTTACTTTGATTCACAATTCATTTATTTTCACATTCTAACCTTCTAGGGTGTTGTGGTTTCACGTTTCCACGTGTGATTTTCTGACATGTGTGATTTGTTTTCACATGTGATTGATATAATCCCATGAAAAACCTAAAATCGCATGTGAAATGTGTGGGAATTTGGAATACTCCCAAAGTATATGAATAATAAACATTAGCATGGTTTTGAGAGAACCCCCCCCCAATCTAGGATCTTGATTTCACTGCAAATATAAAATATTTGCACTCTAGCACGTTATTTTGACAGATTTGATGGAATATTTGCTGACCACTAATTGAGATACTTGAGATGAGAAGACAAACATCTCTAAGAGGCTAGCGTCACGTATATGTACAAAGGGACTGGGATTAGGATTGATATCTGGGTAATTTTAAAAAAAACAATAATTATTCCACTCTGCGAATGTAGTTACATATTCGTTCAATCACGCGCACACTTTCCATCTTGTACAGTAGGCCTATTAATTCTCTCGGTATAGAAGATTCGACCGAAAGCAAACAGTTTCTGGCTGTGTGTCATCCTCCGCAGCATGTGATATATAAGGTTAGGCCGCGTGGCACCTGGATAAGAGGGCTTTTTGTCATGCGCGTGTAAGGCGGCGATACATAACTCCTTTATCACTAGCTCCTGGCTGCTAAGCTTATCCCGGCTTTAAGACTGGCACACGAGTCTTTCTAATGAGGCTCCCTGGGCCGCGGGGATCCATCCGATGCAGACGTGTTCTGTATTTCAAACAGCCAAGCACAAATCACACACGCACGGTGTAAGCTTGCGCTTTAAGTCTAGCCTCTAAAAAGCAAGGCATGGCATGCTGAGATGCCACGGGCTGATGCTTGCACTTTCTTTCTTTTTCTTTGTTAGAACCGCTTGGCACACATATTTGATATTTTTCCCCTCTGTGAACGCACAAACAATTTTTTTTGAAGCACCATAACCTTGAGGTGTGATGAACCACACGCGTCTCGGATATCACGTCTTCCCCGGCACGAGGATTGAGCCTGGAGCGTGTGGTAATTTCTACAGAGGCTTAAACGCAGAAAAAAGACAGGCACATAAGCTTGATTAGGAGAAACTAAGATCTCTCCAGTCCAGGCATCTGGTACTGTGTCGAGGATGCACAGCTCACGACCCTTAATCAACACAAGTGCCATCAACGTTAAGTGACTGAAGATCAGGAAGCTTGGTGGAGAAGAAGTGGAAATGGTTTAGTTTCTCTCCATGAAGCTACGCCGATGTTAAATCCCTGTCACGGTTTATAATATGATCACAATAATGTATAAAAAAAACAGCTAGACGCTCATGTTTATGTTCGTAATCATCACTCTGATACACATTGGGTGGTTCCACGATTGGGTTGCCATCTGTGTTCAACTGATATTACATTTATCATTGTCTTTAATATGTATGTAAATGTAAAAAAAAAAAAAAAAAAAAAAGACGAAAAACAACCTATGCGCATGTTTCAGATAAAAAACTCGAATAAACCCTACAAAACCTACAGCACTCTTAACTCCATTTTACCTTGAAATATAAACAAATTACTTCAAACCTCTTAGTATTTCTGGCTTAATGTGTAAATTCATCTATCACATGATAGATATTCGCATCCTTCACCACGAGTCGTCCATTATACGTTCTGAAAAATCTTACCTGAACACATTCACCCCTACGAAATATTTGGAACATTCCACAAGTCACATGTTCAACAGGACGTTGCATCATTCAAATTCCCTGAAGACCATAGGAAGAAGAAAAGTAAGCACGTTCATTCTTTTTTTTCCAGTGATTGGACAGATTCAAGTTAAGCACATGTTGTGTATTTGATAATTCTATACTATTCTATTAAAAAAAAAAAACAACAACGACGGCTCAAACTCCACTTTGTTAATCATTTAAGAGCAAAATACAGCCGTTGTAAAACATGGGATTGTCACGTGAGATGGTTAAATGCGTGTTTTCTTAGATTCAGTGTTATGCTATTTTTTTTTAAAATGGATGTCATGTAATGCTAAAAAAAGAAAGAAAAAAAACCAAAGGCTAAATGTAAAAGTACTGCAATCATGGAATCACCCACATTTACATCCTGTCCCACCTGTACCGTCATTGTTCTGTGTTATTTTGGAGAGAGAAGGAAGATGGGACATTGTGTACTACAGTCTCACTCTCCTCAGTGGTGAGTGTGCACGAGCCGCCTCTGTGCTTCGGCACAATGAGTAATGAAACTCACTGCCTGGAACACAGAGAAGCCGCTTACAAGCAGTGTCGAGCTCGCTACGGCTGCTGACTCGGGCACAGTGAGATAATGCAAGACAGAGAGAGAGAGAGAGAGAGAGAGAGAGAGAGAGAGAGGGGAAGAAAACGAGGGAGAAAGGTAAAGCTAAGCGGCTTCATCAAACCTCCCAAAAGAGACAGAGCATCCAAGTCAAACGAAACAAAGGCGTAACGTTTGATTCCCGATTAACTCCGAGCCTGGAAAGTCTTAGACAAAAGCCGTCTCTCTTTCACAAGCGCTGCTTTCTTGAAAAATGAAAAGGCTACGAAGGGAATTATTTTGCAAGGCATGTCTGAGAAACACAATCGGCTGCTATGAGAAGCTAATCGGTGATGAGGAACGCTTCAATAGGGCATATCTCCTTTCCTAAAGAGCGGGTCTCCATTAAGAGAATGAGAGAAGAGCAAATTATAACGCTGATGTTTTCCCTATTGTTCGCACCTAGTGGAACTGACAGCAGGCGATACTGAGGGAGTCTGTGGATGGAAACACATTAATGAGAGTTTTCTTCCCTGGCTCAACAATGTATAATTAAGCTGGTAAAACTACAGTTGCCTCACGTTCGGTAGAAAAATTCACGCTTTGGGTGAAATCAATATTTATTACATCTCTCTGTGGTGGACAACTCATATTTCTGAAGGAAATTTAAAATGTTCAGGACAACACGATGAAATGACATTTTCCTTAGTAAAATAACCATGGGATGAAAAAGTCCAAGACAGCCAATTAAAGAGGAACTTTAAATGGTTTAAAGGGAATCCGCTGCAGTTTTGAGATAAAATGCTAACCACTAGAGTTTGACTAGAGGCGTCTGATTGGACAGAAACGTCTTTGCCATCCTCATGAACAAGATTCCTTGATTATATGAAGGACCCATTTATTAGTATCGAAGCAAGAACAACAACACATCAAGAAGAGAGTGCCTATTGATTCGTTCATTTATCTAATCAATAAAATCCGAGATAGACATCTGATTAAGATTAAATGTGCGGGTTGGAGTCTGACTCATTCATCTTACTCATCCTGTCTAAACTTTTCGAAAAGGCCAACACGAAAAATGGTGATAAACTTAGAGTGCAGTTTGTTCCAGTGGCAATTCGCTTTGGTCACCCTGACACAGCCACACACCAGATCAAGCTAATGTCTCTGGAAGCAATGAAGTGTGCAGTGTCAACAACAGAGAACACTTCCCCTGGAGTTTTCAATGCCAGAAAAGTTGTTAACGTTTACTGCTGATAAACAGGCACCTGCCCTTGGCTGCCAGCCTCAAATACGCACCTCCGTGTTGGATATTTCTACCAAGTTTCTTCAATCCCACCTTAAGTACTTTCAAAAAACAACACATTTGGAATTGATTTTGCGCACCTGGCAAACACTGCAAGCTGGGCGCAGCTGCCGTAACAAAAGTAATAATCATTTTTTCAGCTATTGCCTGTTTGGTGTTTGTGTTTTGGCAAGCGTTTGCGTCTCGGTAAATGAGCAGCTCAAACAGTGCATACACAAACAGCATGAAATTTGATGCTTTGTAAAGATGAGCATGAAAATTGTGTTGTTTTACTATAAGTGGTAGAAGCAGTTGTTTAGGACCCCTGAGCCACCAGGGGCCATAGAAATTATATCCGTGATTGTTATCATGGTTTAGGGTTTATCTGGGGGCTGCCTTTTTGAGAGGTATGGTGGGGATGGATGGAGGGTCAAGTATGATGTTGCTAGGGTTGGTGGTAATTTGGGGTGGGGGGTTAAGTAAGGTGTCACTAGGTTTGGTTAAGGTTATGGGTGAGGGGAGTAGGATGTTGCTAGGGTTGACACAGCTTTGGATTGGATGGGGCAACTGGGTGTCACTAGAGTTAGTGGAGATTTGGGGTGGGTTGTTAAGTAAGATGTTGCTTGGGTTGATGGGGGTTTGGGATGGGGTTAAGTAGGATATCACTAGGTTTGGTGGGAATTTGGGGTGCGGGAGTTAAGTAGAATATCACAAAGTCTGGTAGGGATTTTGGTTGGGGGTTAAATAGGATGTTGCTATGGTTGGTGGGGGTTCAGGGTGGGGGAGACTTGAGAATGATTTTGCTAGGGTAGGAAACAGGAAACAGCCCTTCCTGAGACACATTTAATTTTGCCGCAGCCTGACCACGTTTACATGCAACAGAAGACTGCCCTGTCCATTTTGCCTTTTGACCGTGTACTTTTCTTAACTTAACTGGCCTCATTCACCGAAGTGAGGCTGCCAGCTCTACTTGCATCAACTTCATGTGCTCAGCAGAGCATGTCTGACCAGGAACCTCACATTAGCTGGAGAAATTCAGTGGTGCGTTTCTTTTTCATCTTCCCCTGCTCTCAATTGGAAATTAAACGTCGTTTGGTTTTAGCTTTCACTCTTGCCCGTCTGGTCGCTTATTCGCACTGACACCTTCTTTAATGGTTTGCCCAGTGAATCGCCACCTAGGCCCCTTAACGCCCCTGCTCTCAATGCTTGATGCATGAAGACTCCCCTAAATTGGCAATCAGGTGAGCTTGGCTCAGACAGAGGCTCAGCTCGCTGGCATCCTGACTCCAATTCCCTTCCTTGGCTGTTTTCTCCATGGCCATGACAGGTGCTCCCGACAAAATCCATTACCATCGCAATTACATGATCTTCTTGCGTCCTCCTCTCAACTTTCCTCTCTCTAAGGCTGCCATCGGCAGAGGCCCTACCCGCCTGTCTATTGGACGATCGGATAATTACAGGAGCTTAAGAAGAGGAAACCTGCTTTAATCTTCATTAAGGCACGGAGACAGGTCGGCTGTCAGCGTGGTGGAGAAGGAACAGGACGAACGCATGTCAGCACCCTCTTCCCTGTCTCTCGCGCTCAGGTTCTTTGTGCTGTAGCTGAAAAATGAAGCCCGAATGCAATAAATGTCTACCCGTGCACGACAAGGATCATTTGTGCCGCCGCCACTTTTCAGTGGGTGCTGACAGATGGGAGATTCGGGTTTAATGGCAGTTTGGGTTTAAAGAAAATGGGAAGGCATAATGCACCTATTTGTTTTCGAGGCTGCAATGTAGAAACCCCTGTGCACACTACGCTTTCTACGAAACACTAAACACCGTATCCGACGTCAGTGCTGAAAAATGAGTGTGTTTGGTGGTGCAAGTTAAAACTGTAATTAAATCTTGCCTCCTGTCATCGCTTAACAGAGCAAACATGCAAAAATAGTGCCGATCTGATGCAATGCACTCATTTATTGCCACCCACCTATAAAGAGTGCAGTCTCTGAGCCAGCAAGACAGACACAATGAATTAGTGCGGCTGCAGGTAATTAGCAGCCGTTTCAATCTCATGCTCATTAAATTTGGCCCCCCTTACTTCCACAGAAGCTTGCTCCTGTAACATGATAACTTGGTCTGATGAATTGTCTCACAAACACTCACTCGAATCGATTTAACCGCCTCTCATTTTGAATACTTGTTCAAATGAATACAAGGATCAAACGCTTAGGGCTTTACCATGACTTGCAGGTGAAATCTGAATGGTCCGAATGGCTTGGGATAAGTAGATGAAAGGATACGCATTGGATAACATTGGCTCATATTAACTGGTTCTGGAAAGCCCTCTAAATCTGAATATGCAAAAAGGACATTATCCAAAGTTTAAGTCCCTGACTTTTTCTTCCCCTTTTGTTTCCGCGACATCAGATTTAGGAGCATCCGTCATCCTGGCGCGCTTCCTGTTGAGCGAGATTAATTGCATCGCCCCATCCTCGCATGCGTGGACTGCATAATCACCTTCCTTAATGAGGGCTGCCATTTACCACCACAATTACTGCTATTTTCAAAGCCATTCAAACCCTGCATCCAAAGGCCAGAGTTTTGGTCAGACCAGTTGCCATGGTGAGCTTCAACCCCCCACCCTCCCAACCCCCAATTTTAATTGAATATATTAATGTAGAGCTGATAGGGCTGATGGGGGTTATTCATGCATAAATGTTCTAAAAATAGCCATAATTGTATAACTTTGTGTAGCAAAGGGGGAAAGGACGCATTTTTGTTAGCCAGGTGATGAGCCGACTTTTGCGTGTTTGTGACCTTCTGTATATTGTGACCTTTGGACACAGTCTGTGCTGCTATTTAAGGCTTAATCACATTAACCTTAGAAAGAAACCGTGGACCTAAGAAACTCCGTCTAGGTCAGAGAAGACGGGTCTAGAAATAACTTGCACATTCGTCACTCCTCATTCCTGCCTAATGTCCTTTGAGAGAGGACACCTGGCTCCTGAATCTTGTCTTATTGGGAAATGTCCACGCTACGCTCTATCACTAGTCTGCCAGACTGCTTTGGGACAGCATGATTGGAAAGGTCTAATTCAGAGTGTGACATGAATAAGCTTTACCCTGCCTGATTATGTGGTTTGATGTAGTTTCCTAACCATTTCACAGACACACCCTTCAAAATGACACAAAATCCCACCACCCACAGGTTTCATTTAAATTCATACCACATCCTTTTCCAGAATCCACACAATAATCAAGAGGAAGTCAGTTGACGCTTGCCAAGGGCCAGACTTAAAATGTTCCCGAGAAATGACAGATGGTACCCATCCTTTACTGTGGTGGCATTTGCGAAGAGGCCACTTGGATCTTCCTAGGGGTTCATAATTACTGGGAAGGCAATTAACAGGCAAACTGGTGGAGAATAAAGGCACCAGATCCAGGTGCTGTGGAGCACCTCTATGGCTGCCAGACTCTGCTGAAGCACTCATTTTCAAGCAATAAATAGAAAAGACTATCAATCAAGCTGTCTAAAAATACTATAATCAAATTCCAAACTCATATATTCACTTAGAATGGATCTGATTGTTAGTGGGATGTTTTCATGGTTCCTGAATATCTGAAACCCTGAACTTGTCTTTAATATGGAGGCGGGGGAGGGGGGGTTTGGGGCGACACAACGTCTTCTGTTCTTTTTTTTCAATTAGAATAGCTAATTTTTGTTTGAAGTTCTTTGCGGTGTCAGAGTAACTGAAGATATGCTGAATATATGATTTGCAGTAATCAATCAAGTCTGTGGAATCACACTGAAACAGAAACACCCACTCATAATTCATGGACGTGATCTAAAATGTAAGAGTGCTTCGCCTTTGTCTCACTTTCTTTCACTGAGTACAACTCCTGAAGAAACTTAGGAAAGTAGTCCCTTAATATCAGCCCTGAGGTTTGCTGAGGGCTTACAAAGACTTTTTTTGGCATAGACCCAAGTGTATTTTCAGTCCCAAATCGTCAAACCACGGTCTCGTAGTCCTGCTGCTGTTCCTCTTGTTTCTTCTTTTTCTTCTTTCTCCGCCGGCACAGGCCATGGAGGCCGCAGAAGCAGGCAAAGGTAAACTGAGGCATTGCCTACCTGTCTCCCGAACCTGGCAGGTATCGATGCCACCTGCAGAGACACATGGGCAAAGAAATAAATGAGAGGAGCAGAAACTGGAAAGAACATTACCAGTCTTTGAGATCAGTAGATACTGATGGCCCCTAGTTGGACCAGATACAGAATCTTGGAAAGGCATCAATGCATGAAGGCATTTAAACCCCCTGTGGTGAGAACGAAAACCAGGACACAAGCTTCGCAACTGTGACTGATGTGCAGTAAATGTGCAATTCTACCACAATAAACAATGTTCCATTGAGCGAGAAACCTGCCAAACTAGGGGCTTGGCGTAACTGCCGTGTTTCTCAGTGCTGCATTGTTTTGTGTCTGCAGGCTGGCTAAATGCTGCAGTGAGCTGTAGAGGGGAGATTATGAGCCGAACCCGCTCGGGACTTGGCTCTTTGCGCCGAGTGCTGATGAGCTTTCAATGAGAGGATGCCGACTATCATACAGCGCTCGGGCCGCAATTAACTCGAGTGGCGATTTGCCTCGGGTAACATCTGAGAGATCTCAGGTTAAGCCTCGCTGCAGAGAGGTGTTCATGTGCATAAAATACACAGCACCGGGGCTGTGCTCATCCATAGATCCTATCAATTTTAGTGCCTCGACTCTCTTATGTATATGGATGAGGCAATGACAATACAAATTCATGCATACGCATGCAGCGTGGAGCCAGAGAATTCTCTATGGTCTGTGAGTGCACTGTACATCCCAGAGTATAAGGTCTTGCAGTGGAACGTGGGCTGAAAAGCAATATGACCAGGGGTATGATGATACGTTTGTGAATTCAACTGTGCAACATCAGGAAATTGCAGGAGGTCCCAGTCCCAGAGTCCCTGAAAACCATTTGTCAGTAATATTTGAGGGCTCTGCGGTGATAAGAACTACATATATAAGTGATTTAACTCCAACAAATTCCATTTACTGCCTTTAGGCCACTGGAGTATTCAGAGAGAATACAGGAGACCCTTGGGAAGGGCTCCAATCAAACTGGTGGAGCAAGAAGATCCTATTCTATGGGGCAAACGAAGACTATGGGTAGAATCTATGTGTTAACAAAACACATCTTGCTTAAAGATTTGTATTATGTTGGCTTCTCAATCTATCTCTTTATATCAGCTTCATCTGAGGAATAATGCTAATAATACAGCAGTATGTTCTTAATGTTCTTAGCATATGGTGAGTGATATGATGGTATGGGATGGTATTGGTGTCATGCTATGTGTCACATCATTATACACTTATTGATGTCATCAGGCGTTTGGTTCCAGTTCTTGGTTCCTCACAAGTAACTGGTGTTTGTGTTTCATTTTCCCTTCTTTTCTTAGTAAATAGGTGTTTTATTCTGCTTACACCAAAACAATTTTCCTGTACTATAATTAAAAAAAAAACCAACCTTTTATTAAAGGTTTTTTTTTCAATGTTTATATTGCATTTAATGTTGCTGAAACAAGTTAGTTCCTGTTATCACTTACACCATAGCAGCTATAAATGGTCGTTTATAGCTACTATGATGTACTGTAAGTGAGAACAGGAGTCTCCAGTGTCATCACTATGGAATAGACAGAGGTAATTTTAAGTTTTCCAACATCTTACGGACATATGAGTTTACACGTTGTGGTTTCTTGGCAACATGCAAGGATAACTTATTAATATAAAAATGAGAGAGTTGTTAGGGAACGATTGTTTATGGTTTCTATAACGTAACGTTCAAGAGTGCTCCATAATATTAAATGTAACTATAAATGGATAAATAGTACTATAATAAAACTGCTTTTTAAATTTTTTTTTATAATGAATCATTGGCAAATTGCTGTGGTAAATGAGGAATAAAACACTTTGGGGTGTTAACAGTAACTACGTTGATCAATTTCCAGAATTAGTGCAACCCCAAGTGTGTTATTCCTTACACATCACCTACCATTAATGGAAAAGGTTTGTTCATATTATTTAAAAGCATGGTTTAAGTTTGTATACTGCGACATCCAGGACTTTTCTTCTGCAACCTACCTCGGTTTGCAACCAGTCCTTTCTTTAGGTTGATTATCATGCATTTTTCTTCGAGACATTTATTTCATATGCCTTTTCTCTACATTACAAAGCAAATGAAGAGTCTGAGTCAGGCTTTGGTGCGAATTTATCAGCTGGCGAGCTGATCTGGTGAACATTTTCATATTATCATTTAATAGCAGGATTGCTTGCTGAGGTATCACTAAAAAGAGCCCTTATTACAGTATGTGTATTAGTTTGTGAGAGGTGCATTGTCCATAGCTGCAGGGAAATGAGCTTCAGTCACTCAGATGAAGGGCAACAGAGTACTGTAGAGCACTGCAGAGTCTCTTGTTAATGATTAGCTCTTGAAGGGCACACACACACACACACACACACACACACACACACACACACACACACACACACACACACACACACACACACACTGTGCATACAGGCAAACACCTGGAAACATGCAAACAGGTTTTCAGTGACTTGGTGCTTTTTATTTTTAACATGACCAACACGTACCTTTCTGAAAGTCAACAGCGAATCCCCAGGTAAAAACATGTACACACGGAAACACATGACTAAACAGAGAAACAGGAAGGAAGGAGTGCTGACATGGACACACACACACACACACACACATTTTATATATATATATATATATATATATATATATATATATATATATATATATATATATATATATATATATATATATATATATATATATATATATATATTTACACACACAATCTCATGCTCAAATACACACAGAGGAACCGGGAGACAGCTGCGGCTCTGACAGGTTTGCACTCACTCTGACAAATTAGTCCAGTGTTTTGGGGGCCTTGTGTTACAGTGTGCCCACTGACTGCCTGTCTGAAAAAAAGGACAATAAAAAAGCAACAAAAAATCTATCTATCTATCTATCTATCTATCTATCTATCTATCTATCTACCTACCTATCTATCTATCTATCTATCTAATATTCTGAAAATCTATCTATCTATCTATCTATCTATCTATCTGTCTATCTATCTATCTATCAATCAATTTGTCTATCTTTCTATCTATCTATCATTTGATTGACATTTGTTTTTCACTTTATCCTTTCTTTCTTTCTCATTGTACCTTCCTTATTTCATTTTTCATTCCTTAATCTTTCTTTCTTTTTTTCTTTCTTTCTTTCTTTCTTTCTTTCTTTCTTTCTTTCTTTCTTTCTTTCTTTCTTTCTCTCACCTCTCACACTGACTTCTATTTTATATGCTTATTGTTAGTTCTTTGGCTTTGTACTTCCTTTCATTCTTTTTATCTGGTCTTCCCACATTTCCACACCCCTTTCTTCCTTTCTTTCTTCATTCCTTCCTTCCTTCATCTTCCTTCCTTCTGAGGTGACATGGTGGTAATGTTTATTTGAGAAGGCTTTGACACAAGTTCAGCTTTCAAGGCCACAAACTAAGTCTCTCTGTGGAACTGCCGAAGTGTTCCACGTTGTGGAAGGTCACATAGTTAATACGCTCAAACCATTAAAAAGTTAATTCGCTCGGAGAATTCACTTGAGGTGAATTCTCCACGTTACAACACTAGTGAGTCTTTATGTGCAGCTCCAAGACTGAAGTCTTATATCATATCAGTCACCTGCATTGCAGGCTTAGGTTCCAGTGTTCACAAGCGATTTCCACAAAATAGATCTTATAGAATTCAAGATCTATCAATCTGTGGCCAGACCATCTGAAAAAATAACCTCCATGTCACCTGAGCGGCTCCTTAACCCTCCAAAGGGACATTGTTTTTATTCTATTCTTTTTCAGTGTGACTGTTCTGTTTTCCTGACAGCAGGAGTGACTTCCTGCCCGAGAGGAAATCCAACATTAGCATTTCACTTCCCATCCGTTTGCTCCCAATGAGTCTAATTAAGGACGAGAGAAGGGTGATAAATGCTGTGAGCTTCATTAAAAACAGCCTGACTCAGCAGCATGCACTAACGAGGAAGTGAGGCGCCTTGTACGCGCCGCCAAAATGGCCTGCCACGGGGACAATTACCAGTCAGGGTGCTGCAGATACCTGCAAGAACGCCTCCAGGCACTCTAACACAGTGTGTGTGTATGTGTATGTGAGAGAGAGAGAGAGAGAGAGAGAGAGAGAGAGAGAGAGAGATAATCAGCTAGTATTTCTGGCACCGTTGCGCATGCCTGCCACTTCCTGAGCACCAATAATGTCACACACATCAGCAGCAAGACAAGCTCTTGCATTGAGCGTCAGGCGCACTTTTTAATTAGCGCATTAAAAGCATGACTGCGCTCGGCAGCTCGATGCAAACCGCATTACCAACACGCATTCGCATTAGCGTAGGAGCTACGTGCGTTTCCTGTGCGCTGAAATGTATAGGCTGTGCAGTAATCCACGCTAACGCAGCAGACTGAGGAAACGAGCTGTAATGAGAACGCCACTGTTGTACCGCTGTTAATTAGGGACGTGATGACAAAAAATATGACACCGAACCCAAACTCCATACACACACACACACACACACACACACACACACACACACACACACACACACACACACACACACGCTCTGTAACGCACAGGGAGGTGATCGAATACACTGCTCTCTGACAGAACATGAGCGGTTTGTGGTAATGATTCACCGTGTTTGCTGTATGCAGTCTGCTGAACTGTCAGTGTTTGAAAAATGGTGGAAAAATAACAGCGAAGACAATCTGCCTCAGCCGTGTGACTGCACTGCACTTCCTCCTGAGAGGCATTATCAACCAAATGAACCCTGTAATTGTGGAAGATTTATCCTTCACTACAGAACATCACAGAGCATCAGGAAGCATCACAGAGACGATTCAGCCCCACCTTCATGATCCACAACTGCGCTTAGTGGGACCGCTAAAATGGCTTCAGTGTTATCATTTGATTTATGGATTCCTTCCTTTGTTTTGCTTGATGGTTGCAATTTCTTTCTTTGTTTTGTTTGTACATGTGTTGCTTGTTTGCAATTTGTTTATAATTTTTCTTTCCTTCTTTCCTGCCAAATATCTTTGTGCCTTCCTTTTGTACATTTGATGTTTCTGATTTTGCTACATTCTTCTTTTCATTCTGTCTATTGTTAAAAAACGCAAAAGAAATGTAATTTTTTCTTTCTTTCTTTTGTAAGTTTGAGATCTGTTTACAGTGGTCTCATAGTGATTTGTTTGTTTTGTACGTTTGTTTGTCCTTTCGTTACATCCTGCTTTTCATTCTATATCTATTGTTAAAAATTCTTGCATTGAAATTCTTTCTTTCTTTCTTCCTTCCTCCCTCCCCCCCTCCCCCCCTCCTCCTTTCGGTATTGCTTGAGATGTGCCGTGCCCTTCTGGTCAAAAACTTAACAGTTCCAGTTTGAAGAGAGCTTGTGTTTGTGTGAGCAATTTTTGTCAGACTCCTTCACCCACACTGCAAGGATGCTAACTTTGCTGATGTTGCTATTCCACATGGCGAGGAGTTTTGTGTGTGTGTTTCGAGGAGTCTGGATGTTGGGCTTCTAGCTAAAGAGTTAGTGCTATTTGGGTTGGACTTTGTGGTTCTACTTTCCCCGTTGTTGTTGTTGTGTCGAGCTTTCACTCTGTACCCAATGGCTTTGAACCCTATGTGACATGGCAGAGAAAATCACATAGGAATAGAAAGCCATAAAACACAGCAGTGACCAGGTGTTACCATGGAAACACACCTACACATCTGTCTGTACCAACTTTCCATTTCTGTCCATCCATTCTTTCATTTCTGTCCATCATCCATCCCTTCTTTCCATTCCTGTCCATCCCTTCTTTCATTTTTGTCCATCCCTTCTTTCCTTTCTGCCCATCCCTTCTTTCATTTCTGCCCATCCCTTCTTTCATTTCTGCCCATCCCTTCTTTCATTTCTGCCCATCCCTTCTTTCATTTCTGTCTATCCCTTCTTTCATTTTTGTCCATCCCTTCTTTCCTTTCTGCCCATCCCTTCTTTCATTTCTGTCCATCCCTTCTTTCCATTTCTGTCCATCCCTTCTTTCATTTTTGTCCATCCCTTCTTTCCTTTCTGCCCATCCCTTCTTTCCATTTCTGTCCATCCCTTCTTTCATTTCTGTCCATCCCTTCTTTCCATTTCTGTCCATCCCTTCTTTCCTTTCTGTCCATCCCTTCTTTCCATTCCTGTCCATCCCTTCTTTCATTTTTGTTCATCCCTTCTTTCCTTTCTGTCCATCCCTTCTTTCCATTTCTGTCCATCCCTTCTTTCCTTTCTGTCCATCCCTTCTTTCCATTTCTGTCCATCCCTTCTTTCCTTTCTGTCCATCCCTTCTTTCCATTCCTGTCCATCCCTTCTTTCATTTTTGTTCATCCCTTCTTTCCTTTCTGTCCATCCCTTCTTTCCATTTCTGTCCATCCCTTCTTTCCTTTCTGTCCATCCCTTCTTTCCATTCCTGTCCATCCCTTCTTTCATTTCTGTCCATCCCTTCTTTCATTTTTGTCCATCCTTCTTTCATTTCTGTCCATCCCTTCTTTCCATTTCTGTCCATCCCTTCTTTCATTTCTGTCCATCCCTTCTTTCCATTTCCGTCCATCCCTTCTTTCCATTCCTGTCCATCCCTTCTTTCCATTCCTGTCCATCCCTTCTTTCCATTCCTGTCCATCATCCGTCCCTTCTTTCCATTTCTGTTCCTTCTTTCTTTCTTCCCTCCCTTCTTCCTTTTCTCACAACATCACCACTTCAGACAGCCCCTCTGCGTGTGGAATAAAATAAGGTACAGGGTTAGCGCTGCTAGCACGTGTAGGTCTCTGCTGGAGCCGAGTAGTCCTGTGAGAGCATATTTCTGAGGCTTTGAGATAACACTGCAGTCTGGAGTATCGATGGCTCAAGCACATGAAGAAAGAGAAGAAGGAGAGCCGATTGAGGAAGTAGGACGGTACCTGAGTCCCGTTTCCTCTGGGAGGAGTGTCGTTTTTGCTGATCTGAGCGCTAGTTTCGAGAGTTTGCGGCAGACTTGTTTGTGGGCTCCATTGTGTGTAGCTCTGCTTCCTTTAAGGATTATTTATGTCTGGTAGAAAACTGCTGAATGTGAGAAGAAAAAAAAGTGCTCACAAAAGGCATGAACAACATGAATAATTAACTCGCTGAGGAGGGATGAGTACAGTTTGCGCGTCGCTAGCAATAACAAACATGCTTTATTATTCCCTAGTCAACTTTATACCAAAGACCTTTATTACAGAACTTTCTGTGTTGCTTGATTCATCCGACTGCAGCTATCAGTCAATTCCCGAAGGTTTTAAAACTGATGTATGTCCATGATCAAAGCTTTACCACCCACAAACACACACAAAAAAGGAGAATGTTAATCAAAATGGCTGCTGTGTCATGGGAATGGACTGGTACTTAGTAAAACGCCTAATCTTCCATTGTTATTGTTCTGACCTTTTGGACTGTTTGGAAAGAGACTGGGTGGGGGTGAAGTAGGGGGTCGTTAAAAGTATCCATATTTGTATATATGTTGATTTTGACTTACCCTGGAAGTGGGAAATTGGAATTTTCAACCTCCATGTTCGTCTTTTTTTAGCTAGCTAACTATAAAGAGTGGTGTTTTTATTTTTTGTTTGTTGCGACCAAAAACGCTCGATATTGCTCTGCAGCGTTTTTCAAAATTTGTGGTGCAACTTGTGCAGATTTTTCTGCTTTTTTTGTGGAAAAGTAATTGAATTGGCAAAATCGCAACTGCGCGAATTTGTTTCGTGCGCTCTTTCGCAGCTATGTTTTTTTTTGTAAATGAGACCTTTTAGCTGTACTCATGTTCGATGCACTGCGCGTTGGGATTTTGTGATTTTATGAGATTTCATTTCATTTCATTTCTGTGAAATTGCTAAATCTTGGAGGGACTGACTATGTTGACTGATCAAATGCAAATACTTTACTGTGTATACACAGTATATCTCGTTTAAGTTAAGTTAAGTTAAATATGAACCCTATGAACACTATGCCTCCATAAACAGATGAATTCTGGTTCTGACAGTTCCTCAACTGCCTCAGCTACATCACTTTATAACCAATTTAGTTGGATCTTCTTCCCAAAATATAAACAAACTAGCAGGCTAATTGAAATCACTGCAACCCTGTCCAGGCGGTTACTAAGGATGAATCGCGCAACTCGTTGTGCCTGCGTAACCCCCCCCCCCCCCAGAATGATATTATTTGTTGTATGCCATAGGATTCCAGTAGCGATGAACACTCCTAGTCTCAACCAGATGTTATGTGAACCTTTCTGGCAAGCTTTCTAATAAAGCAAAGAAGAAGAAGAAAAGAATCACATCTGTATTTGTGTCTATTTATAGCACATTATCTGTTCATTCCGAATAACGTATTCAGTTCCATCCCTTATACACATCAAAATCTCTGAGGAAACAGGAAGTAATCTACTTTATTTATTTAATTCCCAGTAAGCCAAAGAGCCAAAGGTTTTCTAGGCGTGGATATGAGAAACCAAATCCTGCTAATCCTGTTGGTCAACAATGAAAATGAAAAGTCAGACTTCTTCCATCCGAGTTTTCCTACGACACAAAGCCACCCGTTTTAAATCCCTCCTGTGAGAAAACAGCGAAGAGTGACAGTTACACATTACACTAAAGCTCAACGTCTCACAGTCACCAATCAGCAGTGATGCGTTTTTCTTTTCATGCTCATTGAATTATTTTCTGCTTTCTTTCTGTTTATTATTTTACTTCATTCATTCTTTCCTTCTTTTTAATTTTATACTCCATTCTTTCTTTCTTCTTAATTTCTTTCTTTCTTTTTATTTCTTATTTCTTTCTGTTTGATGTTTTTCACTATCGTTTCTTTCTTTCTTTCATTTATTTTTACTCCAATGTTTCTTTTCTTTCGTTCTTTCTTTCTTTTTTAACATTTTACTTCATTCTTTCTTTCAGTTGATTTTTTTTACTTCATTGTTTCTTCTTAATTTTTTCTTTCTTTCTATCATTTTTTTTCTTTCTTTCCTTACATTTGATGTTTTCACTATCCTTTCTTTCTTTCTTTCTTTCTTTCTTTCTTTCTTTCATTTTTACTTCATTGTTTCTGTCTATCTTTCTTTTTAAAATATTTTACTTAACTGTTTCAATTTTCTTAAATTCTTTCTTTCTTTTTCTTTCTTTCTCTTTGATGTTTTTCACTATCCTTTCATTCGTTCTTTCTGTTTGATGTTTTTCTGTTGAACCTTTCATTCTTTGTTTTTTCTTTTTTATGTCATTGTTTGTTTGTTTGTTTGTTTGTTTGTTTGTTTGTTTCTTTCTTTCTTTCTTTCTTTCTTTCTTTCTCTCAAACCCACTGTCACAGCTGTCAGGGTCAGCTGTGAAATATTTAATATTTCTTTCTCGCCCCTGATCAGAATTCCATCAGGGCTGACGTTTCGACCAGGTTATGGCATTTTACAAATAATAAGAAAAAGAAAGATCCATACGCAGAGCAATTGATTGGTTTTCGCCTCGTGCACATCAGTCCTTTCAGAGCGCGATGAGAAGGAACGAATGAGCAAACAAAAAAAGGAGTCGATCTCCTCCGCTTCACAGATCCATTAGGTCAGAGGGAGAGAGGGGTAAAAATGGATGGCGAGTGGAGCGGTGCCCACACTCCGAGTGTGGAGAAAGAGTCTAGTTAAAGAGCACAGCAGCACCTCATTGATCAGTGGTGCTTATCTATCTCAACCCTGTCTGAGAAAGAGAGGGAACGTTGATGGAAGGGGAAAGGAGGGGTTGTGGGAATGGAGGGTGAACAGGGGGAAAGTGATTTATACTTTCTCAGAAAGAAAAAAAGAATGGAGAAGTAAAAGAAAGTCACACAGGTTGTGAGAGGCAATCCGTCATGCTAGTCCTCTTAGTTTAGTCCTCGAGGTCACAAAATAGTTTGGCGATGTTACCTTGGAGTGAAAGTTCCTGGAGTTTTTTCAAATTTCTCTACAAGTTACAGTACATACGGGTGGAACATGTTATTCAGAATCAAACAGATGTTCTAAACAGATACATATACGTATATTAGAGGTGTGTTTGGTTCAACAACAACAAAAAAGCCAGAAAGGTTCACAAAGCATTTGGTGTAGATTAGAGGTGTGTATCAAGACCCTGCCCGGGGGGTGAGTCATGAGAGTGGAAGGTTTTTACTTTTGATGCGAGCGGGATAAAGAAAGACCGGTTTGTGCAATTCATTAATTCATCCTTAGTTACTGCCTCATCACGGTCACAGCAGTTTAAATTATACTACTAGTTTGTTTCAATGTTGGGAAACTACATTTGTTTAAAAAAAATATCATAAAACGAACAAACAAAAAATAAATCTCTAGTTGAGACCAATTATGGACTGGAGTGATGGAGTGAGCTAAGTTCTAGGCACAATGTTTGGAGCGTTAAAGAAATGCAGTTACAGATAGTGGCATTGCATTACAGCCCTATTACATATCTCATTAACCCTGTGATTCTTGAAGGTCAAGACAAACATGGACATACTTTGTAATTCTAAACATACATGAACTCATGGATATCCTAAAGATTTGCACACCCCCAAAACAGTTTCTCAGTCTTGCTTCAGTGTTTAATCTCACCTAGATACTGTAGAGTTGTACCTACTAACTTCTGCTGATATCATAAAGACGGTCCTGTTGCTCATCCCAGCCAGGACTCATTCACAATCTCATTCTGAACATCCTTTCAAGACACCAGTACTGTTTGGCTTTACTCTTCTACCTACACCAGTACACCATAACGATGTTGTAATCCCACTATCCAGTGCCACAGAGAAGATGACAGGTTCCTTTTAGAGTCTGGTTCTTCTCTTCCTGCTGTTGACTTTGTGCAACAATTCTTGTGCACTCTGTCCTTCACGAAACATCCATACGTCAACGGATTCAAGAGCGTATAAAACCATTCTACACATAGCTACGTTTATATTGCAGCTGTTTAATCAATACCACAATCTTGAACACCTGCTACCTTTATTCAAGGAGAAAAAACAACAACAACAGACCTCTCCATTGTTGAATCTCTTAGCGCTGCCCATCCTTACTTCTAGAATCCGTTCGACAGCTTCGACCGACGTTATCCCTTCCTAAAAACTTAAAAACGTACGTCACAGATTTTCAGATTCACACAAAGATCAACTGCTTTTTGTCTTCTTTTCTCACCAGACAAGCCTCCCACTTTACCATCCACAGGTGAGCCTGGACAAGTTGCCAAACCCCTCCTTCTTCGGCTTGAGCGGAAAATGGAAAGGCCACTGAAAAAAAGAGCGAAGGCAGGAAAAGGCTCCGGTTGTTCGTACACAAAGCCAGTCCAGGGGGAGTGAGAGAGGGGGAGGTGGACAGAGGGTGCGTTTGTATCAAGCCGTGGTATCTAGCTGAGGCATTTGAGGCACCAGGGGGGAGCCAGGTATAACTATCCATCAGTGCCCTGCATCCTCTCATGCAGCGCCTAGGCCTCGGTGAACAAAGCCTTCATTCACGCTGCTTTTTTCACTCGTCCTTCTCTTTTTTTTTCCTCCGTCCTTTTTCCTAAGTAAACAGCTCTTTGTGAGGATACATTTTGTCACAAATGAAACCGAGCACTGCCTGTCTATCATGGTCTAATCGATATGAGCGGCAGGGAAGTAACCAGAGAGTAAGAGTAAGTTGTGAGGGGTTTTTTTGTGTGTGTGTGTGAAATAGAAAAGCCATTTTCTTAGTCCTCCACTGAAGCCGGCTATTTGTGCAAGATTGACGTCTCCCCCTAGAGGACGGGACACACAGGACACGCCGTCTTATTCTGGGTTTCTTTTTAAACAGGCTGTTCAGGATATGGCAAATTGATCTGCTGAGACTTAAGCAGAGACAGCCATTCCCTTTGTGGCCTTTGTGCCTCGCAGCAGTACTCCCTGGCCCTATTCTTTCCCGGCTCCTTTTGAGCCGTGCATTAGCCTATTGATTAAACAGCCCGGCTCATCCCAGCCCGGCTAATTATATACACACTGCCTATAGAAAAGTGTAAGCAGTGCTTATTAACAGTCACAACATTATTAGGCAACCTTTTAAACCAAGCCGCTAATCATACGGATGGATCCTTTCACGGAGACTAAGACTATCCAAGCCTGCTAAGCCACAGAGGGCTCACTTAAAGAAAAAGAAAAATGAATACAAGGACATGAGGATATTTAAGCTCTAAACATATTGGATGTATTTTATAAAAATAGGTTTTTCTATTTTTTTTTTGTTTGTTCTGGAAGGATTATCTAAAGCCTTACAGCAGTGCATAGAGGGTGTTATAAAAAGGTGAGCTTGTTATTCAGGGATGGAGGAGGTACTGCAGAGTACTATAGAGCAGCAATATTCAACTAAATTCAACTAAACTGCTGAATTCTTTACTTATAAAATTTCACATAAGTGACTAACATGACCAAATGATGACAACAATGACCTGTAATGGCTATAAATAAGACGATTTAGAAGTTTATACACAGTTGTGCACTTCTCCCTAGACACATCGGTTTTGAATTTGTCTTCGCTGTCCACTCATCTTTAAAAATTCTGCTTCCGTCAACTTCTTTAACCAAGACATGTCATCAGTGCGTTAACCAGACCAGAGAGTGTAAATAAAACTCTCGCAATGACATTCTGAGTTAATATCTTTACCCCTTGTAGCTAGTCTCTGGTCTAATGAGCTGCCTTCAGATAAATATTAAACATGATTGGCTGCAACAGAGCATCTGCTAACGTATCAGCAATGGTTAGGGTTAGGGTTAACCCTAATGACGGTTACTACATAGTTTGGTTAAGTCCAAACTACGGACTATGGACGAGTTGGTTATGGTGCTTTTCCAAGCACTAAATTGGATCAGCTGAAATACTTTGCAAGGTCCACATCTGGACCACGACGACCCCTGCTATAAAGTGTGGAGGCAGGAAACGCAAATAATCAAGATGAATGGTTTTCTTCCTCTAAACCGGCAACAACTGGTGGACCGAGTAGATCCTGTGTTGCGGCCAATCGCATACATTTATGTAAATTATTTAACTGTAGGCAGCTATGAAGCGCTCTCATCGCCACGATCTGGGTTCAATTCCCCAATCGTAGCCACTAGAGGGTTGCACGAGCCAGTGCTGGTCCCAAGCCTGGAAATGAGGAGGGTTGCATCAGGAAGTGCATCTGGCATGAAACTTGGGCCAGAATCAAAATATTCAGAGGGGTGATCTGCTGTGGTGACCCCAAACGGGAGCAGCCAAAAGAGGGGAAAAACTGTAGCTAGAGGTAGCTCATAGAGAAAGGAAAGAGTTTCTGGTGGCTATCAAAGAGGTTATTTACCCTCTTTGGCCTGATTAGCAAACTGATGACACGGCTAGTTGGAAAAGCACAACATTTAAAGACGAATAGCATAGAAATACGCATTTGTTCTCTGTATCTCATCAGTTCAGAGTGTGTGCCACTAGTTAAAAGAAGTGCCAGTGTGAAACAAACCATTGTAATCATTAGTAGCGTAGCATTAAACTGGAAACATTGTCACGAGTCACATTATTCGTTTATCGTTATTCATTTATCCGGATGTTTGTAAGCAAGGAATTGACGCTTGAACATATTGTTAGAAAGTGACAAGTGTGTTCCGTCATCTACGTTATGTTATCTTCCTCACAAAGGCGCTTTCAGCTCGTCACGTGCAGCAAATTCAAGGCCACGGGTCTTTTTCTTGTTTTTGCTCAGTGTCACTTTATGTTAATCGAGTCCACTGGCGAACACAGAACGCCCTCTTTTTCTTTCGGTAATGAGGACATCCTGTCACCCTGCGGAATTTACGAGACAGCGAGGGTCAAGGTGATGTCGGAGCACAGCGTAAAGGAAAGGAAACCTGTCTACAGTCGGCTACATGGGGGCCACGACGTCTCCATGCCCTCCTTTTTCCATCAACCCGGGAAGCGCGTCCCGAATAATTACAGTGTTTTGCACAGAAAGCCGATAGTTTGGAGCTAATGGGCTTTATTTGCCAATGAAATGCTACTCAGCAGACCATAAGTAATTCTGAGAGGTAATAATTATTTAGCGCAACCCTGGCACAAGCTGAGCGCCAATCTGCCTCGTCTTGGCAAGGCACAAGGAAATTCCCCTTACCAACCATCGACACTGTTAACCACACGAGTAAACAGCCACACACACACACACACACACACACACACACACACGTGCTGGTTACACAATTCGAACAGAAGAGAGGAGGAGGATGAGGAAGAGGAGGAGGAGGACTGAGAGAACGGAAGGAATGCAGAGAAGTATGAAACAACTTCTCACTTCTAATCAAAGTATCCGCCTTCAGCATCTCCGTCAGCAGGATTCCGGTAGCTGCATCCCACGTTTTTCTTCTTATTAATTTATATTTCATTATTCATCTTACCAAAAACCACACCCCGGTGTCTCAGCATCGCCTTTAGTGTCATGTGTTTAAAAGATTGGCTGCTGGCGATTCATTAATCTTGACGTGAGACGTGCACTTTCTGGCCATAGCGAAATGTCACATTTCATCAGATTAAATTAGCTTTATCTGTGGCAAATGCCTTTCCCCTGCGGAGGCGCGAGTTGTTTTTCCCCTACACACCTCTGGAGAGAAATGGGAGGGTGTGTGTGTGTGTGTGTGTGTGTGTGTGTGTGTGTGTGTAGGGGGAGGTGGGAACCAGAGCTTCATGCAATTTATTCACCACTGAAAAGCGTTAGCATTGAGTTAGCCTAATTGATAGGAGAGAGTAGAGCTGAGTGAGGAGGAGAAGGTGTAGGATCCGCTCAGAGTGTGAGTTATGAGTCGTAGGCATTGTGACTGGACTCCAGCATGACCGCACTTCTGTGCGAGAGAGCTCTTAGCATGCATGTGAAGGATGCTCCACTCGCATTTCTATTTTTTCTCTCGGCCTTTTTTTTAGCTTCTCTCTCTCTCTCTCTCTCTCTCTCTCTCTCTCTCTCTCTCTCTCTCTCTCTCTTTCTCTCTCTCTCTCTCTCCTGTTTATCACTTAGTCACTGACTGTAGCTATCTTTCTAATCTATGCTAAAATGATCCCAAAAACGATACAAAGACCATAATGACACAGATAAAATTCTCAAAATTACATTTCCCTACATTTTTTTTACAGTTTCTCCTAAAATTAAAATAATTCTACATTTTATTTTACATTTGCCCCCAAATCAAAATTTTCCCCTAGATTTGTTTTAACATTTCCCAAAATTTTTTCCAACATATTTTTTTTGGTCAATTTTCCCAAATTTACAATTTTTTGTTTTTCCCACAAATTTATATTTTCCCTACATATATTTTGACCTGTTCCCCAAATTTTGAATTCCCCTATTGTTTCCCCCAAATTTACATTTTTTATATTTTTCGCCCTGAATTTACATTGACATTTTACTACATTATATTTGACATTTTCTGGTATATAGACTTTTTTGGGCATTGTCCTCAAATTTATAAATTTTTCCTAATTATATTTTTGGAAATTTCCCCCTCAGAATTGCATTTTCCCTCCATTTTATTTAATATTTCATCAAGATATTTGTAATACACTTCAAATTGTACCAATTTTCCCCAGTTTTACAAATCTAATTGACATTTTTCCTAATTTTTCTGCACTATTTTTTAATTACCTCCCAAGTTTACATTTTCCTTTTACATTATCCCTATAATTTACCCAAATGTACATTTTTACCAATTTAAAAACTGTTCTTAACATTTTATGTAAATTTTTTAATCCAATTTTTAAATTTTTTTTTTTTTCCCCCAAATTGGCATTTCTTACTCCCCCATGTACATTTCTCCTACATTTTTCTTTTCAAAATTTTTCCCCAAATTCACATACTTTCCTAATATTTTTCTACATTTTCCACCCAATTTTTAAAGACATAACATACAGACATTTTTTCCCCCCCAAAGTTACATCTTCCCCATAAAACATAAATAAATTGGAGGAAGATAGCGGCACATCTATACGAGGAGGTGTATATAGCTTTGCTATGTGATAATAACTCATCATAGTTTGCAAAAACAAAATACCATTTGGTGAGGTAAAAGAAAAACAAACATATAAACCACTTTAAATAAATAAATGTAATCAATAATTAGTTACATCTCTACGCACCTTTTATAATCTTAATCCAGTAGCTAAAGTTAAATGACATGTTGGTTACTCTCTTTCCAGGCATTGGATTGTTATGTATGTTATGTCCAATCAGAGCTAAAATGAGCCACTAAGGGTGTAATAAATTGTTGCATAAATAGTCTACGACAATTTCACTGGATCCATGAACAGAAAACAACATTTGGATGGAAATATGTCTTCTGACTCACTCGCTCACTCACTCCTCCTCCTCCTCCTCCTCCTCCTCCTCCTCCTCCTCCTCTCCCTCACACAGTGATGCAATGGTGCCGGCTGCCTTGTGGTGGGTTGGGGTCCCCCCCTCGCTAACACAGTCACAGCCATGAATACCAGCCAAAACCACACACACATACACACACACACTCCACAGCTTAGTCAAGCTGCTCAAGCCCTGGGCTTCTTGGCTCTGTCTATATTTGTGTATCAGCACTATTCTGGGCTGATTGAATACTGAATAATCAAAAAAGCCAAAAATCAGGAGCTAAACAAATCAACCTTGCGCTCGGTTTAAACAGAATTTTCAAATTCTCCTTCATGAGCTCAATTGGCATCGTTACTACGCTGCACCGTGTCCACGTACAACCCAAGCGCACACTAAATACAATGAAGTAAAGAAGAAAACCACACCCCATTGGAAGCAGGAGCACTACCCAGTCACTAGGATCATGGCCACACCCACCTCACCAGCACCACTCAACACCACGCTCCAAAATATGACGTAATCTTGGCAAACCTTACCCTACTTCACACCGCACAAGAACCTTCCAAGAACCCTTCAGAGTCGTGATCATCTCCGAGAACTTCTCGGATCAGCCTCGAGAACACTTTTGTCCGTAGTAGTAAACATGTTACCATGACGACGCAATCAAGGAAACACCTTAAAAGATCTAACCAATAGCACTAACAAACTCAAGAGGTTATAGGTCGTAGAAACCGTGACTGGACTCATGAGCATGAACGCACTTCTGTGCTAGAGAGCTCTTAGCATGTGTGTGAAGGATGCCCCAGTCTTTTTTTTCCCTCTCGGATTTCCCCCTTTTTTCTGTCTACTGTCCGTCTCTCAGTTACTGACTATAGACTATACCATAGTGTACATGCTATCTTTTTTTCCTTTTTTAAAATTTTTTAATTTGATATTATCCACATAAATTGACATTTCCCTACATGTTCTTTACATTTATTTTTTAAATGCACATTTTTTTTACAATACAGAAAAAAATATCCCAAATTTACATTTGACCAAATGTACATTTTTTCACTGACTTTTTTTGTACATTATTTTTTATTTGCATTCCCCTTCCCTAGATTTACATTGTTTCCTACATATTTTATCAAAAATGTCCAGATTTAATTTTTACATTACCCCTTTCCCATTTTACATTTTCTTTACATTTATTTCCTAAATGCATATTTTTCTCTACATTTCCCTTACTATTTTCCCCATTTGACATTTTTACAACATTTAAAAAAATCCCTTTCCAAATTTACCCACAAACATTTGCATAAATTTATTTTTGTTTTCTCCAGCATATTTTTTTTTAAATATCCCTCTTCTACCAAATGTACATTTTCCCCATAATTCTTTCCCAAATTAATTATTTCCCCCCAATTTTTTGGAGGACATTTTTCCCCCCATTATTGCTCTATTTTCCCCTAAATGTACAATTTTTCAAACTTTTTTCCCCCACGTTTGCTTTTACATTTCCCCGGAAAGGTAATTTTTTTTAAAAATAATTTTTTTCCCCAAATTCAGATATTTTCCCCTAAAAATGGTAATAAATTAGAGGATGATGGGAACGCCCTAAACTTGTTGCAGGTAGAGCTGCGCACCAACGGGTTCCCTCACCAATGACGTCAATCTTTAGTCTCATGATGGTGAAACGTTTATGGTGGGGTGTCTCAGGTGAAGTGAAGGAGACAAGAGGACCAAAATGACTGATTAGCTCTGGTTGAATATCAGTATCGTTTACAATGGAAAGGAATTGGCATGTAGTGATGCTAACTCTCTCTCTCTCTCTCTCTCTCTCTCTCTCTCTATCCCCCTTTTTCTGTCTCTGTTTTCACTCTTCAGAGGACAGGATGGGATTGAGCGAGGAGAACCTGCTGGTTTCCAGCCGGCTCTGTGTGCATCACCCCTCCCTCCGTCCCCTGTAGGTGTTATAAAGAGAGCGGGATCTCAGTGTAATCTGTCCGGACTAATTTAGCTCCTGTCAGTCTACACGCGCAGCATGGGTATTCTGTCTCACACACCTGTATGTGCACACACACACACACACATACACACACACACACACATTTTGCTCCCACATATACTAGCGGGAAAAGGACATGGAATCCTGTTTCAGTGTGGAAAATCCGATTTCTTTCCTTTAAGATTGATTAAGCCGGATTCGTGAGCTGCATTAGAGTACCTTTCAGGAAAAGTTGTGTTATCTGTCACATAGAAAATGTGTAACATTTAAAACCCGAAAGAAAGGGGAAAAAAAATCACAAGAACAAAGACGCGCGATCTGGTCTGAAAGAAAAACCAGCAGCGTTAACGAAGGGAAAAGACGCAGGCTGGACGTAAATAAAGACGATAGCGGATATTTACACGTTCTGTATATGAGCGTTTGGTATCGTACTAACGAGTCCGTTACAGTTTGAGGTCTCACTGCACAATTCATGCAAGAGATACCATCCTGTTTTGGGATAGGGGGTTGAAAGAAATGCGAAGAATTGATCAAATCCAAAATTTAAAGATCCTAAAATCCAGTTAAGATGTTTGATTTTTTTTTTAAGTGGGGGGGTGCTAAGTTTGAAGGGAAAGGTTAAAGCGTCAGGTTCTCAGAGTGTGGAAGCGTGCAGCATCGTACCTCTTTCAGCGCAGACCCAGAACCGTGTCCTAATTTAGCACCGTATCTATTTCTGTCCGAGCCTTGGGGGAATACCTACATTTGTCAAAGGGAGTGTGTGTGTGTGTGTGTGTGTGTGTGTGTGTGTGTGTGTGTGTGTAAGTGTGTAGGTGAGGGGTGAGCATGGCATGGATGCCGAATACGAGGAGATACTCTACTAAGTGTAGTCGTTAGTTGCTTTCGGTCAACGCAGTGGCACACTTACTCTAACCAAGAGTCTAGCATCCCAACAAACACACACACACACACACACACACACACACACACACACACACACACACACATTTCAATATAACTCAACACAAAATTCTTCCCCAAAGCTCCTCCACCAAGATATAAAAATGACTCAAGCTTTCCAAACAAAGACAAAACAACACTAAAGCAAAAACCCACACCTTAAATGTCATTGCAAAAAAAAAAAAGATAGATAGATAGATAGATAGATCTGTGTCTGGAGTTCACGTTTATGGAAGAAGGGGCGTGTAGGATGCGTTCAGCTGCACTCACCTCAACCTCGCTCTCTGTCCTTGCCGGCGCTGTGAAAAGGATTGGCTCTGAGCAGCCGAGCTACTGCACACTGAGACAATGGAGCAGAGAGAGAGATAGAGAGAGGGAGAGAGAGAGAGAGAGAGAGAGAGATGGGGAGGGGAGGAGAATGAAGGAGAGTGAAGGAGCGAAGGAGTGAGAGAAGGAGGGGTGCACAAGGAGAGGGTCTGAAGTAGACGGCCAATCAGTGCAGAAATCAGCACGGGCTATCTGACGAAATGCCTGTGGATTAGCGATGTGCGGCTTTCAGAAGAAGAAGAAGGGAAAAAATGTGGCGAGCGGAGAGAAAGAGAGAGAGCGAGAGAGAGAGAAGTGCCTTGGTGAATAAATGAGAAAAGGGTGGGGGGGTACAAGGTGCCAAGTTCTTTCTTTTCTGGATTGCAAAGTGTAATCAAAGGTCAAGGGGTGCAGCTTGAGTTGCTTCCTTAAAATGTAAAAATGTTAAATATGTCTGGAGTGGCGAGATGGAAAGAAGTCTACGATCACTCTTTGAGTCTCATTCTCACGGGATGGCGAGGATGGCATCTCGTACTTGCTCCGGAATCTTGACTCGGCCCTCCCTCTTTCCCTCCCTCTTTCCCTGAGCCCACCGTTCTCTCTCCTTTAATCTCCTCAGGGGTCCCACTTTCTCTCTCCGTATCCCGTATATCGGCTCTGGATCATCAAGCGCTACGTCTTGGGTGGTTCAACAACCCCCTCTCCCCCCCAGCATCACACCTCTCCACCCCTCCACACCACCTCTTTATACCCACAGATAATACAAGGATTGAGGGGGAAAAAATGCCACTTCCCGCAAAAAAACAAAACAAAACAAACCCTGCACCAGGTGTTCCGTACAGATTGGCCACTCGTCTGGATCGGGAAGGGCGCGGGCAATCTCCAGCTCCAATTATTTTGGCCTCAAAAGCCGAAAAAGAGGACAAGGGTCTGACTCAAAAAGGCCTTTTGGTGTGGTAAGGAATGAAACGGAAAGAAAAGTGCTTTTCAGAGTCGCCGAAGTCCTGAGAATTCTACACAATTAGACCGAAAATGTCCCAAACTGTGCCTCTGAGAGCGAGAGCGAGAGCGAGGGAGGGGAGAGCGGGAGGGAGGGAGCCAGAGGATCGGAGATTGTTAAGGCCGAAAAATCGACTGTACAAGTTTGTACGAAAGATAGTTTTGCACCCCGAGATGAAGAAAAAAAAGCGAGGATGGATTGGTTTTCTTTCAGCAGCTGCCCCGTTCGGTGTGGGTCTTTTCTTCTTTTTGGCGTTTTGTTCTCGCACGGAGAGCTCTTGCCGGGACGATCCATCACACGGACAGGAAGAACGAGTGCGGTGCGCTGAGTCTCGGCAGGTGCTGCATCCGTCTCTCTCTTCCTCGGCCGGACAAAGCTCTCCCCCCTGCTCCCTCTCCTCTTTTCTCCATCCTCTCCTCTCACGGCTCTCCGGCTGCTCATTTACTCTTCCTTGGCCGTGACAAAAAAACAAGTGGGATAGCGTTGTGTGGGATAGAGAGAGAGAAAGACACGTGGAGAGAAAATAAATGTAGAAACAAAAACAGGAGGAGGGTGACAAAAATGAGATGGAGGGGGAAAGATGAATGGATTCATATAGAAGTGAGTCGTCTGAGGGAGGAAGGGAGGGAAAGAGGGAGGGAATGAGGGAACGAGGGAGGATGTAAGCGAGTTCTCTTGTCCCACACACACTCCCCCATGCCTGGGAAAAAAGTGTGGGTGAGATGAAGTGGCGGAGGTGGCGGTGATTCAGCCGACAGCCTCTCCCATCCTCTTCGCTCTGTGCGCCTGAAGAAGGGAACCAGCTCATGCACACCAAGCCTCCTCTCTCCTCTCCTCTCCTCTACTCCCCTCCCTCTTCTCCTCCCTTTCCCCATCTCTCTATCTCTTTCTTTCTTTCTTTCTCTCTCGCTATTTTTCTCCCGCACACGTTCAGTTCATTACAATTCACTGGTTCTTACCGTGACACGCTTCACTAACCCACTCAGTGAGCCTAGGCAAAGCGAGACACTGAATTCTAATGCAGGAGAGAGAGAGAGAGAGAAAGAGAGAGAGACAGGGGGAAGCAAAAGCAGACCAGCAGGTGTCCTCTCTTTCGTTTCGTGCCCATCTGTCTGAAAAAGAGCCCAGCCTTTCCAGAGCACGCTCTATTTTGTTCGGTTAGTCCCTTCTTCCACAAGCCGAGCGGTACTGAGTGAGAAAAAAACACTCAAAGGCAGGGCCACACAGGGTAGTGCGAACAAATAATCCAAACTGCCCAATGAAGGGGAAAATGCCTCGCTTTTGTGGGGGGCTGGAGCAAAATGTATTTTTGATGCTAACTTAGATGTGGCTAATACTCAGTGGGAACAATGTGATAGTAAGAGTAAACACTCGTGTTGATATGTGGCCACAGTGTTGCTCAGTCCAGTGACACCTGGAGTAGACAGGGAACACGACAGGGAACACATCGAGCTGTAGAATCTGAAGTATGTCTGATAAAACATACTACTGGGGCAGTAGGAGCTCAGTGGTTAAGACAGTGGACTCCTGATTGGAAGGTCAATAGTTCAAATCCCAGCACTACCAACCTGCCACTACTGGGCACTTGAGCAAGGTCCTTAACCCTAGACCGCTCAGTCGTATAAAAGGAGATAAAATGTAAGTCACTCTGGATAAGGGTGTCTGCCAAATGGCATAAATGTAATGTAAAACATCTACATTTTCATTTGGACGACTGAATCCCCTTTTATACATCGTATACAGTATGTAAGGAGTATATATAACAATAATCAACATGTGATGAAGCAGAGTTACTGTTACCAATCAGAAGCATGACCCAGAGAGTTTTATTCCTCTTATACTATGGCGATTTTTATTAGTAATCATTTTTAAAAAAAGATACGTCACACTTTATATCCATTTATAGTTACATTTAATGTTGTGGAAAGTCTATGAAGCAAGTTCACGTTTTTATATTATAGCAGCTGTAAATAGTTGTTGCCCCCCGCCCCATTCTGATGTTTGACCTGAACATTAACTGAAGCTCTTGACCTGTATCTCAATTATTTTATGCATTGTGCTTCAGCCACATGATTGCCTGATTGGATAACTGCATAAATGAGAAGGTATACAGGTGTTCCTAATAAAGTGGACAGTGAGTAAATGGTAAATGGCGCACTTATATAGTGCTTTTATCCAAAGCGCTTTACACTGTGTCTCATTCACACACACTCACACACCAGTGGTAGCAGAGCTGCCATGCAAGTCACTAATTTGCCATCGGGAGCAACTTGGGGTTCAGTGTCTTGCCCAAGGACACTTCGGTATGTGCAGTCACGTGGGCCAGGCATCGAACTGCCAAACCTATGATTAGTGGACAACCCGCTCTACCACCGTTCTACCACCTGAGCCACAACTGCCCACATTTGTTAACATTTGTTAACACATCTGTTTACTCTAAGTCTTTGATCATGTACATTGTCCAGAATACAAGTCCCTGTGTAAGCAGTTACTATAGAAACGATAAATTATTAGAATGAGCGCATTAATTATATATAAACCTGCGATTTGCAGCTGCACTTCTGTCAGCGCTGCTGTTATAGAAGATGAATCAACACCTTCAGATTATAGGATTCAACAACGCTCTGTTTGAATAAAATGCGAAACTCTCTGACCTCCAACTGGGAAAAACCAAAGACTCAGGATTACTACTCAGAAGGGAGGTCAGGGAGGTCTTCCTCAACCCAGAGTTCAGCATGTGATGTCAGATCAAGATGGCTGCTTATGGCATCAACAGCAAGTAAAGTATCACTCTTTTCTTTTACTTTTAAACAAGTTAAACTGTATCTACAAGTATGTCATTTAGATCATTTAGTTCAGGTGAGTCCAATCTTATCCGGAAAGGGCCGCAGGGTGTGGGTGCAGGTTTTCATTCCAACCAAGCAGAAGCCACACCTGAGTCTATTGAAAGCCAAGATCGACTGATTAAACAGGTGGAATCAGGTGTGGCTCCTGCTTGGTTGGAATGAAAACCTGCACCCACACCGGCCCTTTGCGGATAAGAACGGACACCCCTGCTTTAGACGAACATGAAGGCATCCATCTTTTTTTCTTTTTTAAGCAACTTTTTAGCTTGAATGTATGGAGGTTGAAAATGACTCAATTCCAGGTTTTGAAGGAAGTCAAACACAGCAACATCAATAGACAAGATATAATTCTTCACCACGAACAAAGTTAACACTGTGCATACCTACGTGAATTCAAGACCCATATACATTATTTCAGCTTTATCCATTATGAGGAATTCTCAAACTGCTGGAAATTTGTAAAGCACAGACTGAGTCAAAGTATTGGCTTTTGATAAAAGATTAAATAAATGCAGCAAATTTGGCAGATTTTTTAGCTTTAATATCCCTCAAATATCAACTTCAAAGCAGTAAAGCTCTGAATTGACTGTTTACGTATACATGATGTGAGGATGATGTGGGGATTATTCTATTTGAAATGTCGCCACAGTTTTGTAGTCAGATATACGAATACCGCCAATTCAGCTGTTTTATCATATGGATTGTCACGAGGAGCATTTTATTGCTGGAACCTTACAGACCGTCACACATCTTCAGTAAACATTTATACTCACCTGTGTACCATTTTATGACACAACACTGGGAGCATGCGGAGAAGATATATATATATATCTATATATATCTTATATGTGCGTGTGTGTGCGTTCAGAGATTCCTCACTGACATATGTACTAGCTGTATGCACACTCTCTGTTGCAGTATAGCGACAGATCTAGTCATGGTCCTATAAATAAGCATGAACAAAAAGAGTGGTCTCAGATCAATGATGTGATAAGTGAAGGTCTGATGCAAAAACATCCGACCCTTTCACGGATCTAATTTGAGCCTGAAATGTGAATTATGCAAATAGAAGCGATATTAGTGCACTGACAGATCATTGTTAGCGTCCAGGCAGTGTGACTGATTGCCTAGTTAAGCGAAATCACAGCCAATCTTACCTTGATCTTTGACCGAAACTGATATTTCAGCCTGTAATAATTACACTGCATCAAACAAATCCGCAAATTCCAATGAAAGGGCAAGCGAGCGATATTCTACACTACGTGCTGTGTTTTCGTGTCTTATGAGAAAGTTTGCTTTTCTGAAATGTCAGACAATATCCCAACTGGCCCTTTGTGACCTCCCATGGGAATTGTGGTTATTACGATTAAAAAGTCATTATTGTTCACTGGTGAAGTGTCGATACCCATTTCAGAGATATGACTGACAATGGTGACAAGCCTGCAGGACTCTGCTGTGTGTGTGTGAATGTGTGTGTGTGTGTGTGTGTGTGCGCGAGTGTCTGGATTGATGTTGAATGGTTCTCTCTCTCTCTCTCTCTCTCTCTCTCTCTCTCTCTCTCTCCTTCTTTCTGCTGTTATGTATACATAGATTAGAGATGCAATAAAACTGTCATGGGGGAACGTGCCTGTCACTGCACTTGATTCCTGCAGGAAGTGATTGAGCTGCGCGCACACACACACACACACACACACACATGCGCTACCTACTACGCCCAAGGCTTCCTGGTCCCAGCTTCCATTTAATTAAAGTAGGATTGAGCTTAGAATCATTCAGTGCATTCTTCAGCTCCTGATAAGATGGTAACACAGTGATGCAGGCATTTTATTACCACTTTTCACATTTGAGCTCTGGTATCTATGACTTTAACTGTACTGTACCTGTACTGTTTAATGCTCCAAATATCCATATCTGTGTCTCTATTCAGATTTCCTCCTGAAGTGGATATGGCCTAAACTGGAAGTTTTTATTTCATTAAAATATAAACCCTACCACTTTGCCTCTGGAAACTTTGAGAAACACTAGGGGAAAAAAATAAAGTAGAAATGTCACCAGTGTCAGCATGGTGTGTGAAGTCTGGCTCTGACCGTTCCTCGACCTCAGCTACATCACTCCGGTTCATAATTGGTATCAACTAGAGATGCAGTTTTAAAATCCTGCTTGTGAAATTATTATTTTTGTAACTTGTAACCCACCCACAATGTTTTCTAACAAATATAGTTGGTGGTTTTTCCCAAAATGTAAACGTAGTCTAATTTAAACCACCGCTTTTAAACTTTGACCAGGCAGTTACTAAGGATGCTGTAAATACGTCGTGCATTGCCGGTCTTTCTTTGCTTCATATCTGACCTCACCTACATGAAAGTAAAAACCTCCACCGTATGTTGTGTCGCACAGGAACCCGGACCTGATGCACACCTCCACTCTCAACCATGCCATGTGAACATTTCTGGCAAGGATTCTTAAAAACTAAACCCAAATAAAAAAACAAATCATGCACCCCCTATTCACATGTGAATCTGCAGAACACATTGTCTGTTCATTCAAACTTCATTCAATAATCAGTAGAGGAATTAATGTGTGTATTTCAAACTAGTTTTCTCTCAGAGAACATTTGTAATTCACCACTTTATTCTGATTCAGCATTAACAGCTTTCTGGATTATTCTTTTGTGAATAGACTGGGTTAGTGGCTGACCAAATGCACCACTGGCCAGTCAGGCAAAAGGAACTGACAGTGATGAAGATATCAATAAGAAGCCATTATCCCTGAAGTCTTGGACACCCACAGCATCAATACTACACACTTCATGGTGAACTACCTACGCAATCACTATGTGCCAACTTCTTTCCTTTCTGTTCCATTACTGCCTGACAGATGTCTAAAAATGGATACAGAAAGCACAGCTGTATCAGGTGGATAACAAGATAAAGAAAAAAAAATAGATGACAGGAGTACTTGCTGTTGAGGATGATTAGAAAAGGCACATAACAGACCCATGAAGACATGATGTAACCACTGAGCTCTCTCATTATATATATATATATATATATATATATATATATATATATATATATATATATATATATATATATATATATATAAAATACAGGAACAAAACACAACAATGACTGGGGTATCCCACTGACCAGCAATGCCGACTGAGACATCGGTGTCCAGGCTTTACCACTGGTGGGGTTACACTAACATACCATTAAATGGGTGACACCACTGATCTGGGCACACTGCTGAATGAAATACACTGTTGACATGGATCCACCGCTGAGTGGGATACAGTGTAGTCCTGGACACAACCCTGACTGAGGTACACTGTAGATCCCTGCTGAGAAAAGAACATCAGTGACCATGATACACTGGGATACATACCATTGATTTAGCTACATACTACGGATATACCACTGACTGAAATGCATGGTTGACCTTAAACTTCGCTGATTGGGACACACTGCTGTCTGTTGACTGAGACACACCAGTGACTGAAATATACCACGTATTACACCACAACACTTTGATAACAAAGGCATATTGTTGACTGGGAAACCCCTCTGACTGAGGTCCACTGTAACCCTTGCTAAGAACGGAAAATCATTGACCATGATACACTACTGACTGGGATGCATTCCATTGATTTGACTACATACCGCTAACAGACCACTGACTGGGATACACTGTTCACCTGGGCACCACTGGCTAGGACACACTGTTGAATGGGGTGCTCTGTTGACCGAGACATGCCTGTAACTGAAATATACCACCGATTACACAACCACACATCACTAACAGAGGTACATTGTTGACTGGGAAAGACTACTGACTGAAGTACATTGTAGACTGCTGCTTAGTCAGTAGTCTTTCCCAGTCTTTTCCTGACTTTGATACCCCACTGACTGCTATACACTGTTGACCGGGACACTGCTGACTGTGATACATCTGCTAATCAAAACACACTAATTGAGACATACCAGTGACAGAGGTGACACACTGTTGATTAAATACTCCACCGACTGGTATACAGTACTGACTAGCACACACTACTGACTGCTCAACCATCTTGCTAATTCCACAGCAAATATTTTGACACATTTCAATATGCAACGTGTTATGCTCTTTTGTTTTCTGCTTCAAAGAAACTGTAGCTGCTGCTGGACTTAAAATGTGGGTGCCAAAAATGGGTGGATCTTTGAAGCTCTTCATGTCAGTCTCCTGAAGTGGAAAGAAAACATTGTTTTGGTGTGCTTGGGAGAAATAAGGAAATATAACCTTCTACAGCTGTTTACAAAGCATACATTCCTTACAGCATCCAAGTTACAGAACAATGAGAGTTGCCACAGAGATGCAGCTTGCACCCCCACCTGAAGCCAGTCCAGCACAGGTTTATTCCTTGAAAAGTAGTTATGCATGTGTCTGTCTCATTTTCGCTCATGTTAGGTGCATGACTATGAATATTTAAGCACTTCCTGTAGTGCCTCCTTTTCTTTCAGTTGTCAAAGCACAGCAGGAGTCAGGGAGTCAATCAAAAAGCATCATTCTGTTCTAGACTTCTCGCTGAGGAGAAGTAAGCAAAAGAAAACAAATAAACAGCATAAAGTGAGGATAATCCGTTGCAATGGACCTGGACTGACACCCCAGGTTCATTTTGACTTTTGACATTTCTTGGCACGGCTTAACAGCAGTTTGATGCAATGAATGAAGCAATGCTGAATGAAGCATTCAAACTCTCGGGTTGGTAGCTGTAGTTGTATGACAGGTTAGACCTAGCCAGTGGGTGGTAATTAGGGACTAAATTAGGGAGAATGAACCCCCCACATGAAATTCCTGATTCCAACACTCAAACGTTGAAGAACAGCACTTTTTGGATGCATGGAATGTCATTGTGCTGGAATACCTGTAAGTGTTTCTTTTTAAGGTTATATAAAGTCATTCCCCATGACGTTCTCAGTGCAAGCACTCGCACCGAGTCTTATGAATGTCTTGCTTTATAAGTCAATAAGGTGTTCCATCTCATCTGCTGACCATAACAGCCATAACAACCCTTTCCCCACCATCACCAAATTTAAAACAGGAAGTAACCTGATAAGTTGAACCCATCGTGATATGTGGTGCAGATAGTTTCCATACCTGAGAGGGACCGAACCTCAGGCTGGGTGAAGTGAGCCCCAGACTACTAGTTACTACAAGAGGACGAGGTACTGGTTCTCTGGACCACTCCTGAAGGAAAAAAAAAAGCTTTCATGCTTCATCAGACAACTGAACTCAAGTTGGGAGAAAAAACTCAAATGTGAAACTGACCCAAGTGTGAAATCCATCACGACCTGAAAAAGAACCTTAGTTCTTTATCAAAATGCTAGCGTTGAAACGTTCATTTGTAAAGAGTAAAACTGCAGAGCTTTGATGTATTCCAACAAGTAACTGGATGGCATACGTTCTGCATCTTCTTCGCTGTTTTTTTGCGGGAGAGCGTACCTAGAGGCATTAGGCCTACGCTCCACCCGACAAATGCATTTGCATGGAAGCAATTTTCAAGCTACTGCTTGGATAAATATGAGCCCACACTCTCGCACTGTCAGCTTCTTTCATCACTTCTCTAATAAACAGACAGAAAGGCAAAGGCAAGAATAGGATCTCATTACGGTGTTGTATTAGTCAGATATTAAAGCCTTATCTTTCATGTGGGCCGAGGGGCATTTTCACACCCGCACTTGAATGTGTAAATTTCCCATAAATCACTTCGGGACATTCTCTTCACACGCCAGCCGTGAGGGAAACCCCCTTCTGGGGAGACAAGTTCTCTTTCATTCTGCAATACTTTCTCTCCGCTCCGGCTTTCTCCTCCTCCGCCTCTCCGCCTCCCTTTCTTTCATCCACTTTCATCAGCTTGGTGTCACTTGAAAGGCAGCAGCTACAGAGGAGGAACGACGAGGCCTGTGTAAGTGAGGCTTCCTTCAGAAGATGTGTTACATGAATATAAAAAAACCCCAGTGTGAGGAGTTAACCAAGTGAATCGAGCAGTAATCCGTTAAGGATTCAGGCAGGTGGAGGGGAGCGCAGGTGTTTTTTTCTTTTTTGTTTTCTGAGAATCCAACAAACTGAAAAGAAGGTTGGACCTGAGAGATATGGTGTCACATAATTCCATCATGCACAGTGCTTCTTCTCTCTTTCCCGCAGCTGTACACTGGAGACACGGTTTGCAGCTCGATTTTCTGCTGTGCCCCTTTTGTTCTTGGCCCCCGTCTCAGCAAGTGCGGATCCTAACTGCAGGAAAAGGCAGTCATGGTGCATGGACTGTGCACCAGAATGTGATAGAGGATAGAGTGTGTGAATTTCCTTTCATGGAGGACTAGGCTGCACATTCGCCCCTCTTTTTTCCCCCTGAAAGCCACAGCCAATTTTACACACCCTTATCTGGCCCCCTTCTCTGGCACAGTGCCTGTTTCCTCATGGGTCGAAGGCAACGGGCCATTTGCCATGCTTGGTAACAGAGAGAGAGAGAGATAGGAGAGTGGGATCACAGTGCTCCTTGGGGTTTCTCCCTTCGTGGTGGATCGGGTGCCTCTCCCTCTGTTTCCATGGCAGCGGCTGGCTTTATTAAAATCCTACTCCAGATGCGACACGACATCCCCCTCCGCTTCCCCCAACACTCCTGCTATCACCCACACACCCTTTCCTGCAACTTCTTTCTACACACTTTGACCAGCTCGCAACACCACATATCTTAACCCCCCCCCCCCCCCCCCCCCCCTTCCCTCAACATGGCTAGGCAAGCATCCCATCACGTTTTCAGTGGTTGTCAAAAATGAGAGATGGGGCCATGCGTTGCTAAATGAAGCGGAATGGGATAACCTCCACACGATTTCACACTCCGATAGCCTGTGGCACTGCTGTCATGTAATGTCTCCTGTATCCCTGTTCGCCCCGTGGCCACGCAAAACAAGACACCTTCGACTTGGCGTAAATCAAAATGGCTCGCCTTGACAACGTCGTTTGCATCCCGGTGTAGATCTATCCCCCCAATCCTCCCCCCACCCCCAACACACACACATACCACCAGGGGGAAAAAGCATTGAAAGTTGAGGCATTTTGTCAGGGAGAGACCCTGCAGATAATTAAAAGAGATGATTAAGCACAACGTTTGGGACATCTAGAGATTAGAGACTCACCTCTCGGTGTCTATGTGTATATCATACGGTAGAATGATTTCATACATGTAGCATTCATACATTCTATTTGAATAAATCTCTCTGATGAGTTCTTCCACTCAGTGTGATTCTTTATGCAGGGTTTTGTAAACAGAGCTGTAATACTGCAGAAATGCCAAGTGCTCTGGAGATCTGGATTAATGAACAAAACAAAATCAGAGAAAAAGAGAAAATAAATGCTAGCTCTTAGCCTTGCTATAGAGCATAAATAATTATCTAACCATTTATTTATTATTAGCGTGAGCGTTTTTTGGGGATTTCTACATGCATTTGACAAAGATTTGAGTTTTACAAGTACGTTTTCATGTCCCTCATAAGTTTCCATGGCTCTACATGTTCTTTGGCCAATTTTTTTCCTTTACTTTCTTCTTTACCAAAACTAAACCCAACCAAATAGCAAACAAACCAAAAGTATCAATTTGTCTCAGACTTGCTCTGCAAATGTCCTAATAGATGCAAAGACTCACTGACTACCCAAACCCACACACACCACCATCTCATCTGCATTTCTTATTATTTTGACGGTATGGTGGCTCACTGCACTCCATTCATTGGTTTAAAGACAGATAATAGTGCTCCAATTCAATGACTGAAAAAAGAGTGGCCAAGTCATTCTCCTGACAATCCCCCCCCCCTCCCCCCAACTAGTCCAGTTAGCATGTGAGAATTTCCTGGCTCATCCAGTGCCACTCAAAAGAGAAGCTCTGGGAATAGGGATTCAAGGACGCGTGTCGGAGGGAATACTAAACACCCCGCTGGGTATTACAAAAAGCCTTGTTACGGGCAAAGTTGAACGTGTTTGTATTGCAGGCTCCGGATTATGGGGAATGTGACCAGAATGTGCGAGTGTGCCGGATGTGGGGTGACCTTGCGATGTATATTTGTTGCACAGAGAGGCTATAATGAATGATATTATGCATTAGGACATGCATGTTCAACTGGTATTGATGACAGTGATGAGGCCATGTATGCCCTAATGAGAATGTATATGAAACAGAGAGAGATAGTGAGAGAGAATTAGTGTTGCAATACATATTATGAGTGTTTGAAATCTAAACATTGTGACAACAGCAACAGCCGGGTTTGCTTGTGTATTAATTCACAAAGCAGTAAGGAAACTATATGAATATATGATAAATATCGGAGCAGGGTCGGGTAATTTTCAATAAGTGCAGCTCTGAGAGTAGTGCAGCTGCAAATTGCACGTTTATATTAATACGATCTTTCTGATATCTTATTATTTTTATAGTAACATATTACAACACAAGGACGTGAATGGTGGATGCTCCACCTATTAACTATGACTCTTTATAGCTTCTATAATGTAAGTGATTACAGGAACTAACTTGTCTCTCAGTCGTTCCACAACTTTAAATGGAACTATAAACAGATCAAATGTACGTATTGTTCTTTAATTAATAACACACACACACACACACACACACACACACACACACACACACACACACAATCAATGGGAAATTGCCATGGTATACGATTAATAAAACTATGGGACATGCTGTTTTAAGAAAATAATCAACTTCACTGTGGTGACCATAGGTTAGCTAGTTAGTATAGCGCCCTCTGGTGGCTCGGATGCGCTTAGCAATTACTTATACGGCTTATAGTTAGAAACAGCCATGATTTTAACCCAACCTACTGTATATTAAAAAGTTTTACATTGCTTTTCACCAAGTTTCATCAATGGTTATGTAATTATGGAAATATATCTGCCAAACTTTATGATCTTATACCTTATTTTTGCCCTTAAATGAAAGTTTGCTCATTCCTTTGGACAAAATCGAATATTTAAGCCCACGGTAATGTTACTAAAACCTCTACATTGTCATCATAATTTGGTGACTAATAGCTAATAGCTTAGTCCATGTGCAAAACTTCATCTTTTCTTAATTTTTATTACTATGCAAAGGTTGTTTCTACAACATGAGACGAGATGTTAGACTGGGGGAATGCTGGAAAATATATCAGAAAGAAATTGGCTTTGAAATCCAGATAACAAGCTTTATACTTAACTGGTAGCCTGAAGCTACACCTCAAAAGGCCCAGCTAATCACATTATATAGCTACCAATAACGAAATCCCCCTTCATTCTTCAGATTCATATCGGTATGTCCTAAAGTGTTTTGTTCCTCTTATACCACAGCACTTTGCCGACGATTGCAATTTTGTTTTATTTATTAAAGAAGGACAATTCTTTTTATCAGTTTTTAGTTACATTTGATGTTACTGTATGGAATGTCAGCTAAAGAAGTCAGTTCCTGTTCTCACTTATTGCAGCTATAAACAGTCTTTTATTTCTTTTCTTGTCATGTTACTGAGAAACCAGAAAATGTAAACTTCTCTGTCAGGAAGACTTTCCCGTGCTGGAAAACTACAGACTGCAACAAAGCGCTGACACCGGAGACTCCTTCCATGGATGTTCCATACAGAAAACTTCACCTTATCAATGATTAGATGTTTAATCTGTTTATTATTAGACTTAAATGATGTGGACGAGTTATTGCTCATTCTAGACCTCATATTCAACAGCTGGAAATAAAGAAATCCGCACCATCCTTTATCATGGAAGCCTTTTTCTCTCAATTCTATCATGTTGAGTTGCAAATCTCAATTCAGCTAGCAACATTAGCCATTAGAACACTGAAACTGTTCTTCAGCTGCAGGAGAAATGTATAAAACCCGCATCCAGTTTATAGTTTTTAAAACTCTCTGTCTCACTCACAAGGCTCTGCCCCATATGCTCGGCTGGTAATAGAAGCAGGCCGCCGAGCAACGCTGGTTTATATTTGAGAGTGACACTGGAAAATGCATAATTCATTTTCATTTGGAGGAAATAAATTGGGGCGGGGTGGCGGGAAGCGATGCTCCAATATCGCAGGGACGAGACTCATGGTGAGACAGCTGGATGCACGTGGCTGGGTAATAACATTATATTGGTTCTGTCAGGTAATTTCTACAAGTGTTAGCCACACTGGAGGCTCAGGCACATTGCAATCACTGCAGAAGGGAGTCTGGGGTTGGGGGAGGAGGGGTGGGGTATAAAGCGGAGGAGGAGGAGGAGGAGGATGATGATGAAGGTATCGCATCACAGCTCATCCCAAGCTATTCTCCTGCTCCTCGCTGGCCTTGTGAGCACGCTCGGTGCACGTAATTGCAATCTGGGCTTGACGCTGTAAATAATTGACCCTCTCGACCTGTTACTCTGATGGGATTCTAACAGGGCCTATGACTTTCCGAGCAGAGTGAAGCAATATGTGTGTATGTGTGTGTGTGTGTGTGTGTGTGTGTGTGTGTGTGTGTGTGTGTGGGCCTTAGTGTCATCCAGACAGATTGAGATTGAAAGAGTGAGAAAGGTGTTGGTGTGTATAAATGGCATCAAAGGTTTGGTCTCCATTGCCCATTCACTTTAATTTTGTCTTAGGGCCAATCCTTATGTATTACTCTAGCAGGAGGTCAGTGTGTGTGTGTGTGTGTGTGTGTGTGTATGTGTGTGTGTGTTTGCTCTTGTTCACACAACAGCAACAGAAACATGCTCTCAGATTCGATAATGTGCGTATGCTCTACACTGCTGATGCCGTGTCATTAAACACATCTGTTTCTTTGAACATTCATCAGACAGGATTGAAATTTAATGTCCCACTGGCTATAAAAAGGTTGATTACAATTACCTAGATTAATATTTGGGACAAATTTAATACCACAGTGATAAAGACTTTCTCAGTACTAAAAACCCCCAAAACAAACCTAATTAGGGATGCTTTACTTTATAAATAAATTACCCAGCTCACCTAGCTGACATGTTTCATAGGATATGTTTTGACTGATTTGTTTATTTGCAAGAAATAAAACATTCCCTATAGTGCTGGTTCAGGAAAATAATCAATGACCAACCCAGAGCGGAGTTACTGTGCTTATTTCGTTATAACAGCACATCCTGAAGTCTTTCCTGTGGAGGAAGCACTGTTCGAAGCACTGACCCTGGCAGTCTCCTTCCATAAATGTTACATGCATGTCTCCTCACCATATATTTTCTAATCTGTTCCTGATTAGTCTTAGATTACATGGTGCATCCTCCTGTGAATGAGTGTTACTATAGATATAATAACGTATTTGCAGCTGCACTACTGTCGGAGCTGCTGTTATATTTATTGAAAATTAATGACCACCTTTTGACCAATCAGATTTCAGAACTGTTAAATAAATCATTATGAATATGCTGATTTAAATTGCGCCTCAGACACTAAAATCCTCCTCATGTTTAACCATGACAGATGTGAGCTAATTTGCAGCTCTTTACAGATTCTGGCACAGCTGTAGAGAAGTTGCTAGGCCATTTTTAGTAGCTTCTTGGACATCTACAAAAAAAAAAAAAAAAAAAAAAAAAAAAAAGATAAAAGAAGCTAATTAATGTTAGCTAATTACAGTGTAAAGTTAATGAAACGGTAAATTGTACATCATTTTCTAAAGGATTGTCTTGATGTTCATTGTTGGTATGCCTGATTAATTAATGGCTGGATAATTAGCAAGGGAATCAACAAATGATCTGTGTGTCTGTCAGGGTAAGATTAACTTCTTACTCTTTTAGAGGATTTTTTTTTTTTTTTTTAGTTTTTAGTTGTTGTTTTTTTTAGTTTGAGTAATTTGGGAAAACCTTGTTATGTAACCTAGACTTTCTTTTCTGTAGTGCTGCAAATATCCGCATATTCAGATTTGAACTGGATGTGGGCTTGGCAAAAATCTGAAGTTTTTATTTATATACAGTACAGTTCTGTGCAAAAGTTTTAGGCACATGCAAAGAAATGCTGTAGATGCCTGCAAAGATGCCTTCAATATAATGAAATTCAATGTTTCTACATTTAAAGAAATATTTAAAAAATATCGTAAAGAGAGTAAACAGTAGTAAATGAAACAAAGTGAATCTTTGGTGTGACAAAAAAATCGCACACATACACTGTGGACAATTTGGAAATGCCAATTAGCCTACAGCCTGTTGATTAGATCTTTGGAACTGGTGGAGGAAACCCCAAAAGCACAGGGAGAACATGCAAACTCCACACACAGGGCAGAGGTTGGATTCAAACCCCCAACTCCAGAGGTGTGAGGCAAACATGCTAACCACTAAGCCACCATGCCCCCAATTATCTGTCATTATTAATAATAAGACGAAGCGGATGTTAAATCCTCCATCAGATGAGGTATGAGGATATGTTTCTGATAGAGATTCCAACGCACTTCTATAAGTCGCTCTGGATAAGGGCTTCTGCTAAACGCTGTAAACATAATAAAAATAAGCAGTTTAAACTCGACAGTATATTCCAGATATAAAAGTGCAGTAATCCAGGCAGATTACATGATTTGAACTCGATGAGGTTGAGATTTACATTAGTTAAGTCTTCTTATATGTAAATTTAAACACACTCAAGAGCAGAAATAGGATACGAACATTTTTCCGAATGTAAGGGACGTTCATGAATACCACGTTTCTTGTGTAAATGCCCGTTCAAACGATTTATGAACAAATCCATTTGTATTCAGCTTGATAAATAAGGCCCATTTTTTGTATTTGATAACAATAGCCACGCAGTAATATGTTCCAGGTTAGAAAAAAAAAACCCTATTCGTAGTATCTTCGGTGTTATGAATATAATATAGTGGAATATATTGGAATATAGTGGAGTCAAAATGGGGTCCTTGGACCAGCACTTCATTCCGCTTCATGGGTATATAGGAAGATGTCCATTGAAAGAGCAGTGGCTCTATTAAAAAAAAAAAAAGAATAACATATCTTTTGTGGATTTCGGGTCAGTTTGTACCATTGTAACATACGGCAAAAATACAGTTTTATTTTGGAGCTGGATAACCAGTGACGATAAATATCTGTATTCGTATCTGTTTAGAACACACTATCTCTTCATTTCAAATAACAGCTCTATTGCTACCCTCAGAATCGTTTCGAATTCTCCCTTCTGAGCACAGACTATAAAGAGAATAGTGGGTTATTTATGATTTTTAAAAAACTTGCTCTTTTAAGATGTTTATGACGTGAGTCTGCGACTACTGTTTCCCCATTGCTGCTGAAGGATGGTCTTGCTAAGGTCACCGTATCCCCCCGGCAACACGAACGTCACGCCGCTCCTTGACTCACAGCGTAGACAAATGCCAGTGCCCACTGTTGCTCTCCAACGCACAGACCCTCGCTAATGTCAGACGCTAATTCTGCCTGACCCCAACACCGGCGCGTAAATAAAAGCAACATCCATCGCTACAGTTATGTCTCCTGGCCCCTGATCTCCCTACGGAGCCTGATGTGTGGAGTGTGCATGTGAGTAGTTATCAAACCCTGTTAGGTGGTCTTTGGTCTCAGCATGTCGCTTCCCCTCTGTGCTCACAGCCAGATACTTCTCTCACGGCGTGATGAAACCTGTCCCCTTCTTCCCCACGTCCCCTCTCTGTCTATCTCTTTATCGCTCTTTCCCCCCCTTATAGCACCGGATATTCCTGGTGCAGGAGTATCGAGAGATTAGATGATATGGAGGTTGAGATAAGGGCAGTAAAGAATACATGCTGCGAGATCAGGATTGGTTTTTTTGGTCTCCTTCTGGTTCTTATATAGTATTTGCCAGAAGAAATAAAAAGATCTTCCAGTAATTCCAATAATTCCTTCATTACTGGATGTTATGGCCATCGTGTTACAGCCCTGGGTTAACCCAACACAAGGCAATCTAAAACTCTTTCCCCTTTAGGTCAAACGGTATTATCTCGGCCAAAACAATTTCAGCGAAGTCCGAAAGTTTGAAGTTGCTGGAAGCTCCACACAGGAGTTTCATTTCAGCAAACAACATCAACATTAGGGTTTGTGCCATGAATTCCCCCTTTCAGCACGTGTCATGGTTGCCAGGATGACAAGTCATTTGTGTTTTTGCTAACAGTGCTAAAATGTGTTTTTGTTTCTGTTTTGGGCCTGTCTTTGTTTAGCTCTGTCCTGTCTTTGTTTAGCTGCCCTATTGTGTTCACCTGTCCCGTGTTTACTCCTTGATTCATTTGGTTATTTATACCCTGTTGTATCATAGTATCTTTTTCAAAGTCTTATTTTACATTTACCGCAAGTCTTCTTTTCCAAGATTTCGTTGTTGACCTTTAGACTTCGATTATGGAATATCCCAGTTTTCACTGCTGTTTAGCCATGTACTGAACTCCCCTCTATGTATTCTGAGAATGATTTATGGATTGCTCTAAATAAATGTCATGCCAAGCACCCACACTTGAGTCCTGCCTTGAGACCACACGTTACAATTCGAAATGACCAGAAGCCATTTACTTTTTCCATAAGCCTACATTCAACTTAAATTAGTGATTCAACGTAATTGGCATAAACCTACATAAATATTTATAAAGGATTATTCCAATACATAAATCATCTGTCATTAAGATATTTTGCTGTTGGTAACTGTAACAGTTTAACATACATAACTATAAACTGACATTACCCACTCTTTTTTTGTTGTTGTTGCTGTTACATTCAAGCCTCGCACAAAGCAGTTAGAAAACTCTGACCAGCTCGGCAATTTAGTTTAGTTTAGTTCTTTCCCTCTGCCTTGATTGCAGTCAGAAGGTATTTGTGCTGTAGGTAGGAACAACTCCAAAGTGACTAAATCCCTTTCATCCTTGCTAACCTCTCCTGCTCTTTCCTCCTCCCAGCGGACAGACAATCAATACTTTATCAACAGCCAGACGGGCCGAGCTAGCGGCGCCACCATGGAAGCAATTAGCTGCCTTAACAAAGATGGACGTGTGTCTTAAACCCAAACAAAAGCGAGCGGCAAATGCGAGCAAACAAACTCCACATCAAGGTGTTTTTGTCACTTCGCATTTGGATGCTGAGTGCGAGAACCAGGCACTAATGGATATTGAATAGACAGGCGCACATTAGGAAAGGCAACAAACAGACAAATAGGCCTTATCAGGCCAAGCTATTCATTAGAAAAGCAACACGGAAATCCCCGACGCGAGCCGTGATAAGCGCAAATACTCGGGAAAGATGCTTGTGCAACGGTTCAGATAGAATACAATTTGCGTCACAAACGTGACACTTTCGTCGTTTTGGCAATCATCAGTGCTCTATTGCCAAACTTGCCACCATATACATTCATTTAGGGTTCTTTCACGTATGCTGTGTTTGGTGTGTTTGAATAGAACCCTGGTGTGTTCTCCCCCTCAGGTGAGAACACTAAAATCGAACGCGGGTCCGGGAGCGTCCGAGCGAGGTGAACTCGAGCACAGCGATAAAGTAATTCGATTCTGAATTGACGTGACGGCAGGAAGTGAATCGACCATGTCCTGTATTTTGGGCTGCAGAGGTTTTTTTTTTTTTTGTAGACGGGAACTACAAAAGGACAGAGCTAAAGGGCAGAGCTGTAGAAATGCTACGAGTTCTGAAGATTTGCACAGAAGATTTAAAAAAAAAAACACTTAATAGTATCCATAATAATAATCCGTAAAAATATCATTCTTACTAATGAATGAAATAGATCTATGAGGCTGTTTTAGCTCTATTCATCCCTCAGCCAACTTTTAATGACTTTTGGTTGGTGTGAAAGCGCTTTCAAGGTGAACTTTAAGGTGTTAATTTACTCACTTTCCAGACTCATGTTGTCATGTGATCAGCAGATTCATCTCTGTTTCCTGGTCCGAAGCTGTCCTGTAAATCAGGCTGCTTGAACAGTGGATTGATTTCTTTTCTGATTAATTATATAATTTTTCTGCAAGCTGCAGAGGTAAGCTTGAGATTTATTAATGCAAAAAGATGCAAACTCTACATAGACTAGACTAGTTTGTATATGTTGTGGGATGGGTTATGATTGAGGTGTAGATAATGAACAGGTGAAATGGTGTATTAGTAGAAATACGGTAATTATACTAAGGCATAAATCATATAACGTTTATGGGTTTTCTTTATTTATGACAATATGTGTACTAAGGTGAGACCATTTAAGAAATAAGTCATTAGAAAAATCGTGTTTTTAATGCTTTGATAAAAAATATTACAATATATTGTATAGATATATATATGTATAGATTTTTGCATTTATTTTATTAAATCAGGAGGGTATCATGTCAAGTTGTGGAGTTTCTGGTTTCTTTTCATTGAACGATTTTGTCGTGCAGATCTTGGGTTGCCTTCATAAACAGCAAGAGACCACCTGTGCTTAATCCGGGGGGGTTGTTTAGTCAGGAAACATGTGACTGATTACAATTAGGGTTAGGGTTTAGGGTAAATTTATACAAGCGAGCAAAAAAAAAAGAAAACTGTGGTGATGTCTTCCCATTGAACAAACGACTTTCATGTAATGTTAATATGTAAATTGTCCATATTGATGCTTGAATCCTTTCTGCAAAGTCTTTTTCCTCTGAGTGTATGTCATTTGTGTTTTCCTGCCATGATCACTCAAAGCTAATTGGGTGACAGTGCTTTCACACAAGAGAGAGAGAGAAAAAAAAAAAAACAGGCCAATATCGTGAATAAACAACAGTGACAGCTAGTTTCTTCTCTGGAACTGGAACGTTCAACTGTTGGGCCATTAATTAAGACGCATGATGATACGTCGCACGCTACCCGGCTGCATTTGCGAAATCCAGCTGCCTGAAGAGATATATGTTCTGTGTATTCTGGTGTCAGCTATGTAATTAATGTCAGTGCTTGCTGGAGATCTGACGCTAGCCCTACTCATGTCTGTCCACCGAGACATGACTCTTTCTTTCACTGCTGACATGCACTAGACAGCCTAACTAGGCCTGAGGGAGAAGACAGCACGGGACTACACTCAGTAAAAAAACATAACACATAGCCATAGGAATTTTTCCCCAGATAGGGGGTTTCATTATTTAATGGAAGCGATGGACAAAAGGAACGATGCCACGAGCAAGAAAATTTAATTACAGACCCAAATCCCTTGATTGCTTGATGTTATTTTATTGATTTTCTTGCTCTAGGTAACACTCCTGATGGTTGATTATTAGTTATGATGATTATGATAATAATGACCAACAGAAAGCCTCATGGAATGTAGTAAAAGTGTTATAGGATAAATATTCAACAAGGGGGCAATGTGACGACGCGGAGTTACTGTTTTCCTATAACGTCACGTCCCGAAGTGTTTTATTCGTCTTATGCCACATAGATTTACAAACCATTACAAATCTAGAATATGTTATCTGCTCATACCAAATAATATTGGTTTCTTCCTATTTGACTTCCTCCCTGATGAACCCCCTAAATAATTTGAAACTCGTGTAGTCAACGCATATACGATATGGTAGATCCTTCTTTCTTGTAAAAAGCATTGAAGCAAAGTCAGTGAACCTGGCAAACCTTTTCAAAAAGATTCTTATTCCCTGAGAGCATGCCACCTGCTCGCCCCCAGCAGCAGAAGTGAGTGGAGCTCAGTCACTCTTGACAGGCTTGAGACATTTTGTGCCTGGATGTCCTTGGTTGGCTGGCTGAGTGACACATAGCAGTGGGAGACGTCTCTTATTCGAGCATGGGCAGAGGGGGAGGATTTTCCCCAGAGTGTGGCGCAGAAGCCCCCGTCAGCCGCCCACCCCCACACTCTCACACACAAACCCTCCTGATGAGTAAAAAAACCGAAAGTTGCCCTTCGCCTGCTTGGATGAATGGATACGGGCACAGCGGCCCCCTCAGTGTGGGCACCGATGACAGAAGAGGACAAAAGGACTACAGAGTTGCAGGCTCTCTATCCCTACTGCTTCTAGTTACCTCTCTCTCTTTCTCTCTTGCTGTCAATCACGAACTCGCGGTTCGCTCCATCCTCACTCTCCTCGCTGCTCTCCCCTTTTTCTTTTCATTACATGTCGAAAGCTGTCTTCCTCCTGTCCCTTCCATTTCTCACACTTCTCCTTCTCTCTCTCTTGATATATGGCTATGAGCGATCTACAGTACAGCTACACAAGACAATCCTTTGCGAAACAGGAGTTCCTCCCGTCCTCTACCTGCTGTCCATTCCCCTCTCTCTCTCTCTCTCTCGCTCTCTCTATCCGTCCGTCCTTATCTCCCTCCATCTTGGCCACATCACCGTCTCCCGCTATCTCTCAGCCGCACATGCTCTACCTCTTTCAGACCGGCGTATCACTTCATCTCGCTCCCTTTTCAGCTCCCTATCATCACGCTGATGGACAGAGTAAGCGACCGACAGAGAGGGAGGGAGGAAGGGAATGAGGGATCCACATTCTGTCTACATCTCTGCCTCTATCTCTTTCTGTCATTCACTTCTGTGGCTGAAACTCTGACAGCTTCTGTCGAGCTCAATAAACTGATGGGATTGCCTGCTGTTTTAAAAGGTCGCTGTGAATTTATAAAGCAGCAGTAAGAAAAAAATGAACAGCTGCATTAAACAGCCTACGTGGAGACTTAAAGAAAATATAGAATACCTGGTATTCAGCTGCCTGCTAGACACATAATACTGTTAAATAATCTAGTACCTTTTCCACAGTAGCTACGTTCCATGTATTTAATAAGGCTTTTAAAAGGTTTTTGCATCAACGCTTGTTGAAATGCAGGTAGTATAAGCCATATCCATCCATACATAAATTTCAGGGAGCCTATCCCAGGGAACTCAGGGCACAAGGCGTGGGACACACAGGACAGGGTGCCAACCCATCTCAGGGCACAATCGCACACGCATTCCCACACTACGGACAATTTGGAAACGCAAATCAGCCTACAACATGTGGACAGTGGAAGGAGGATTTGAACCTCCGACTACGGAAGTGCGAGGCAAACATGCTAAGCGCTAAGCTGCTGTGCCCCCTGAGGTCAGTCAGTCAAATTACTTGGAGCTGAGATCACATGACAAACAGGTGCCAATCACATAATGATAGTTTTAATTGTTTACTTATTTTCTGGACTAGTTTATTTTATAAACCAGCCCTGGAGAGCATGAAAAGCATGAACATTTTATGTGTTCTTAATGTATCTGTTTTTTTATGTGCGCTTCATATTAGCTTTGTTAGGAAATTAGCATCACAAACTAGCATATGTACTGTACAGGCACTCACCAGACACACCAAATAAACAAATAATTTTCACACTGCTTAGTGCAATTAAATACCAGATTAATCAGTGTGACGACTGTTTGTTTGATTGACATGTTACATGCCAGACTTTGTATTAGCTATTAGCAAATTAACAGTGCAAGCTAAATGTACTAGCAAGAATCACTCGCCAGAGGCATCAACAAATTGTGATAGTTCCTTCCGAGATTTATTTTTCTTTCTAAAGTCTCTGTACACGTTTCTTGAGAGGTCATACTTCACAGGACAAGACAAAACCCCGGTTATTTTTTTCCATAACTAATCATATGACTCGATGTATTAGTCTCTGAACGATATGCGATATCGGGCCAAATGTTAGTCCGTGAACGATGATGAGCAAGAGAAGGACTATTTTAAGTGTCAGAGTTCAATGACGTGGTTCTTTCACTGATGCTGTGTACCGTTGCAATCGTCCAGAGCAATATTGCTCCTGATGAGGTAAACACTACATAAAAGAAAACAAATGCCATGCATCAAGGTGGCATTCATTTACATAAAACTCTTATAAAATGTATTATAGCTTTCCGGTATGCAAAACGATTTGCTCTCAGGAGACCTACTTCTGTTTCACGATGCATTATTAATGTGGCCTGGAGGACCACCAGTAGGGTTTCCTAATGATTCGCAATCAATCAAATCGCTGATATAAGCTAAGGCGACCGTCAGACTGCTCGCTTTTCTACTTCTCATTTATTCTCTGGCCGTCATACACAAGTTGACTGAACCTGCCACGCAACAGGGCAGCATTAATCAGTATTAAGCTGAACCTGCTGGCTCAGACATGACAGATCTCGCTCGACCTGACCTCGCACACTTGTCATTCAGCGCGTCTCCTCCTTTCACTTGAACTGGAGCGAGCGTGGAGCATAGGAGCGCTGCAGGACGTGCCATGACTAGGTTCTTTTCGTAAAAAAAAAAAGAGTTCCTCAGAGTGTAGATAAAATGCTTCCAACTATCTTGACGTGAGAACCCCAGCCGGGGACGTTTGGACATAAAGTCATTCCGAGTGAGATATCGGGGAAGAAGGCCAATGCCGGCTGTGACACATTGAGGAGTTGCTTTATTAAAATTCTCGCTGCAGAAGTGGCCCTGACAGTGTGAGTCAGACCAGTACTCATCTCTTCTTCCTCCAACCCCCCTTCCCCCCACCTGCTCCCACAGAGGTTGATCAGCTAATGACGTGGCCCAAATGTCACAAGCTTTCAGGGGATAAAAACAGAGCTCCGGTTTTCCCGGCTTTGTGTAGGTGTAAGTCGGTGTGCGTTTGTGACTCCCGAAAGTAAACCAATGTAAATATGTCTTATGTAAATATCGATGTGGAAAGAAATATTATATCAGAATTTACATTGCAGTATTTATACCACAGGTTTTGAATTCTCAAATCAGAAGGTGTTGATTAATTTGAGTGTAAAAAGAGAGACTGTTGAAGGAAGGGTAGTTTATAGCTGCTATATCATAAACGATAACAGGAAATAGCTAGATATACTTGATAGACGGATAGACAGATGTATGACGTCACCCATGAATAAATTTTTAAAATGTACACTTTAGAGTGTGCTGTTATTGAAAATTAATCAACTTCAAGGTGGTGACAGTAACTCTGTTTGGTGTCAGGCTAAATCACACCACCCCAGCATGGATTATTTTCCTATAACAGCACACATCCAAGTATTTTATTCCTTACATAGTGAATTTTGAGTATTAGTTTGGTTATATATATATTCTCATGGTCAAGGGCCAGCTGTGAATGTGGGGAGGAGTTGTGGAGAATGAGCGGGTAATGAGTGAGTGGTTACACCTGAAGTGTATTTATGGACTGTTTGTGTTGCAGCAAGGGGTTTTTTTTTGTGACTTTTTTGATTACAGACACTGCAGAAGAGCTGACATTGAGATTGACTGATGACAGCAGAAATGCTGCCCTGCATTTAGTTTGCTAATAGAAAAATACCTAAAGAAAAATAAATTAAAATGACACTGTCATTCCATCCCCTTGATCCCTGTCAGGGTTCTTCAACTGTTGCTGCAATCTTGAAAGTCTGCTATTCTTACTGCATTCAGTTCATTTGCAATTCGAGCATATAAAAGATTGAGAAAAAGTTTGTTATGCTTTTTTGTCAACATTTTGAACACAAGACTGATGTTTTATTCAGTTTTCAAGACGTTTTTGGTTGAGGGAAACAATGGTGTTGTTCTTTAGGCAGGTGAGCAAGGTGAGTGAGGTGGTCTCTGTCTACTTCCAAATGAGTTGACTCTGACTCGACTCAACTCCAGAAAGTGAACCAAGCAAGTGAATTGTGTTCAGGGCTGCAGCATTTTTGTTGTTGTTGTTGTTGTTGCTGCTTTTTTGGGGTTTTTTGGATGCAAGCTATTAAACTGCTAAACAGAACTGTAATGTCTTCTAGACATTTGGACCAACAAACAAAAAGAGAAAATAAATGCTGGATGTGGCACAAAGAATGTTTAAAACTTAATTTTTTATATAAGTATCTAATCATTTATTGCGCATTGGTTCTGTGATTTCCACATGAAGACATTTTCAGCTGTGCCAGCTTTTTATTTATTTATTTATTTATTTATTTGCTTTTTTGTTCATTTAAGTTTTGAAATCAAACACCAAATAGCAACTGAACCAAAAATGTCAATTTCGCTCATGATTTGGACTTCGCTGATTTGGCTTGAAACCGCAATTATGAAACTATTAGTACAGGTTTAAAGTGATGTGAGATTATAAATAAAACAGGGTTCTGGCACTCTTAAGGTTCTGGGGAACCATTAAAAGATCTACAGCAGTAGTCACCAATCCTGTTCCTGGAGATCTGCTTTCGTGAAGACTTTAGCTCCAACCATAATCGTAGTTCGCACGTTCGCCTCACACCTCCAGCTTTGGGGGTTCGATTCCCGCCGCAGCCCTATGTATGCGGAGTTTGCATGTTCTCCTCGTGCTGCGGGGGTTTCCTCTGGGTACTTCAGTTTCCTCCCCATTCCAAAGACATGCATGGTGGGCTGACTAGTATGTCCAAAGTGCCCATAGGGTATGAATATGTATGTGAGTGTGTTGATTGTGCTCTGCGATGGATTGGCACCCTGTCCAGGGAGTACCCTGCCTTGTGCCCCATGTTCCCTGGGATAGGCTCCAGGTTCCCCGCGATATAGAAAATGGATGCATGGGTAATCGTGCCCACCTGACCATCTAATCAATGTCTTAAGCTCTTGATCAGCTGAAACAGGTAGGCTGGAGATTAAACCTGCAGGAAGGTAGATCTCAAGGAAGAGGGTTGGCATATAATCCTTATAATATAGGAAAATACCTTGAAGAACCCATTTACGAAGGGTGTTTTCATGCTTGGTATGAATATTTGAGTCCGTACCCAGGACAGATTCTAGGCTCATCTGGGGGTAGGGCTATAAATTCAGCTTTGCTTTCACGTAGAAGAATTCTTCTGAATTGCAAAAATGGTAGAAAATAGGATCATCCATTTTTTTCTTTGGTGCCAACACTCAAACGGTGAAAGTTGGCTTGACGAAAGTAAAAACAAGAGGTATCATAACAAATCGAACCAATTACGTTAGCACAAATTGTCTCTCTGGACCACTCCCGAGCTCCAAACATCTTTCACACTTCACTTCACCAAGCATACAGGACTTTCAGCTCAACTGTCCCCGAGTCAGGAACAAAACTCAAGTGTGAAAAAGAATGTATATCATATTCAGTCTAGGAAAGAAGATGGGGGGGAAAAACAGCTACTTATTAAAATATTTCACGGTCAGTCACCGTGCAGAACGTTTCTCATTAGCACTGGAAGGTCATTTTAAAATAACAACCACAAGCATCATCGCTGCTGCAGCACAGCACACACTTCCATGTAACTCTCAACTGTTCATTAATAATCCCATAGCACTCTACAGATACGACGAAACGAGCGTCCGGCTTTCTTTCTTTCTTTCTTTTTCTTTTACATTTCTTGTTTTAATGAAATGGCTCGTCTCAAATTAGGCTGCCACTCGATTGACGGCGGTGGAAAGCCTGAATTTGTATTCCACCACACAGATCGGTTCCTCGCCAGAATCAATTTCAACCAGAGAATAAGCTGTGAAATTAAATAGCCTTTAGCCGGATGCCGCACTCTCTGGAATGATTTGAACGGACAGTTCGGGATTGTTATGGTTATGGAAAATGAGGAAGAGGGTGTCATTTGCCATACTTTATATTCGTCTGTTTACATTTTCGCATCAGAGAGCTAGCGCGAGAAGACTGGTTAGGTGGACATAGACACGTGGAGAGTGAAAACGAAGATTTCAGGTCATTTTCAGGCATGTGTGCATGGGCCATTGAGGACACACCGGACATTTCTGTGGGACTGTGATGGAAATAATCCTCCTCACAGAACAGCATGTGAATTTCACATTTAAATAAACACGTGATGAAATCTGCATTTGATTTTGATGCACATTCACATGATTTTTTATTATATGTTTTATTATACAATTTTATTTTTCACTTTTTTCAAATGTGATTTTTTTCCCTTTTATTTTTGCGTATGATTCCTCCCAAATGATTCCTTTTTTCCCCCTACATATTTCTACATATTTATCGATTTATTTAATTTTGTACATATAATTCTTTTTATACATGATTCTTTTTCTTTTTTACAGATGATTCACATTAGTTTTCAAAATGTGTTATTTTTTTCAATTCATTCATTTATTTAATTTTTCACATCTTATTATTTGGTTTTGATTTTGACACACGAGTGATTTATTTTATTTATTTATCCATTTTTATTTAACTTTTTTTTTTTTTTTTTTTTTTTTGCTTCCCGTAATTTTCCCCCATGTTTATTTTTTTTCAGGGGATTCTTTCCCCAAAACGATTAATTTATTTTATTTCTTTAGGTTATATTTTTACACATGCACTCATGTGATTCTTTTCCCTACATGACTCATTTACGTCCATATGGCATTTTTTCCCAAAACTGATTGTTATTTCCCATGTGATTTTTTTTTCACACTATTCATTTATTTGTATTTTTCACGTGATTTCACGTGATTCGTCCTCAACACGATACGTTTCGTTTTCATGACTCACGATGAGCTTTCCGAACGGTTCATATGTTCACTTGAGTCCACGTGTGCAAATCAAAGCATAACATGTTGAAGTGCACCTTCACGTGATGTCCCACACGTGATCACGTATGTACTTGCATAATCGCATGTGAAATTAATGAATTTTTACTACATCTGTACCATTTACATCTGTACTACATGTGTACATTTTACTCCCGCTCTCCGACTGTACGGAAAGAATATTCTGGAATGTTATAGAAATCTCTGTCCAGTGTATTTCATTTTTTGTCCTTCTTTTTGTGCTTTGCTCTTTTCCAGGGCAGGTGTATGAGTTCCTCCTGGAGAGGTGGGATACGACACTGCCATGCCATCTAGTGGAAATCCCTTCACGACCGGCTTTCACTTCCCGACACAAAGGAGCGTTTTGTTGCAGAAGCGAGGCGATGATGCCATTTTCTTTGTCGCACAAAGAAAAAAAAAAGCCTTTGATTCCTCACGGGGGGAGCGAGGGCCTTTCTGACGAGGAGGGAGGGGGCGGATTGCGGAAATTGAATTCATTGCTGGAACTTTGAAAGGTGAGACGTGGTCAGATGAAAAGAGGAGAAAGCATTCCATCAGGCTTGAGAAGAAAAAGAAAGTGTTTAGCAGCTTGGTGTCAGTCGTGTAATAAATCTGAAAAAAGGGATGAAAGTTATATTTTTGTTCGATGGACAAGGACGTTTGAGTTGAGCAAATCTGGATTATTTTTTAAAAAAAAATCTACCTCAGGCAAAGGCACTAGCACTGCTTTTATAGGTGTTTTTTTTGTGTTCAGGTTATAGTGTGAAATCGATACTGCCGTACTCAGGGAGCTGAAAATTGAAAATAGGTGTCTGGTCTGAAAATCCCAGATCTCATTATGACAGCCAGATAATGGAACAGATGAAATACCTGAAATATGACTGCATTTTTCTTTTTCTTTTTTTTTTCTTTACTTTTTTCCCCTTTTTAGTCTCTTATAGTAACGCGTAAAGTTTCCACAAACATCTGTGCTGCTATTTATACAGCTGTGAGTTTATCGAGTGCTCAGGAGTGCAAAAAAAAAAAGAGTGGAAAAAAAATCTAATATGTCCTTTCATTCGTTCTTTACTTATTTCGTTCTACTTTCCGCAACATCATTTGCCTAAACCCTCCGTCCGCTCACTTTGTGTTCCATCTCTGTCTGACCTCCATGCCTCTTTCTGTCATTCATCCTTCCCTTCCTCTCTCGCGTTCTCTTTATCATGCTCAGAGGTCAGCCATTTTGCTAGCAGGCTCGCAGACGGAGCTGTTGATTGGGTTTGTGGCGCACGCCGGATGAGGTGAGAGACGAGAGGAGAAAGAGATAGAGACAGCGAGGAAGTGAGGAAGAGCTCAAAGGCCAGTGATGCATGAAAGACACAGGGAGGTGTGTTTAAGAGTAAGGTGTTTCACTCTATTCCCCTTCATCAAAAAGGCCCTCCCCGGATGCCTCCCGTACCTCACAACGAAGCAACAGAGTCACATGCATAATGCCTCGCTGATTCATTATCCCAAAGTGCCTCCAGGCGTACAACCCTATAGTCTGTAAAACGGCGCAGAATAACACACCTCGTCCTCAAAAAGCGTTCAAAGGCAAAACGGATGACACTCAAGGTAACGTAATTACGAGTTAATGAGATATGAACACAGATGCATTATACTATACATAAAGGAATTCTCCTGGAGCTGTGTGTGAATAACACAACGGTCTATTTAATGCAAAACTCTTTCACTGGAGCAACAAGCAAATGATTCTGATTGGTCAGAAGGTGCTCTGTGCAAATCGCAGGTTTACATTAACACACTTGTGTTATCTAACACATTATCGTTTCTGCACCGTAGTATTTATGAGCTCGTTCATGAGGACGTCTATGGTAGAGGCTCAGCCGAATCTAACATAGATTAAAAATGCAAAAAATGTTTTCTCGAAGATGATGTTTTACAGTATTTAACATCTATGGAAGGCGTCTCCAGTGTCAGGGCTTTGTATTAGTTTTATAGCTGAAGGGGTTTTGTGGTTTCTCATGTTGTTAACATGGAAAACTGTGTGTGTGTGTGTGGGGGGGTCTTTTCTTCTGGAGACAGAGGAAAACAGATCAGTGAGGGAATGACTGTTAATGCATAAGGGATAAGTTGTTTCATGTATGTTCTACAGCATTAAATGTAACTAGAAACGGATTTAAAAAAAAGTATGAGGTTAAATTGGAAATTGTGCTATGGTAAAAGAGCGGGCAATAAAACACAGTGTAGGTGTGTTTATAAAACAAATACGGCTTGGGTCATAAGTTTACGTAATAACATTGGACATTGTGTGCAAAAGTTTACACCCCTTGGCTTTTAATGTATCCTGTGTTGCCTTCTTGAGCATCAGTGAACGTTTGCAGCTTTTATAATAGTCGTGTACGAGTCCCTCAGTCGTCCTCGGTGTGAAAAGACGGATCTCGACATCATATAGCCGCTGTTGGAAAGGGCTCAAATATGTAGAAGATGCTGGAAAAGTAAAGAATGTGCAGGACCTGGAGGATTTTTCTGTAGAACAGTGGGCGATTTAACTGCTCAGGACAGACCAGGGACTCATGAACAACTCTCACAAAACATAAACACACACACTGATCATCCAGGTAACATCACACGGTATTAATAATCAAGCGTATGTAAACTATTGTGTCTTTTACTATTACTATATACTATTTTTCCTATTTAAAAAAATAAATAAACAAATAATAAGTATTTAAGATAAAATAGTAAGAACTATTTGGGTGTAGTGGGGAATTGTAGCTCAGGAAAAAAAAAACCCAACAAATAAATAATACACTTTTTTTTAAAAATCACTCCCATGAAGCCTCACACTGTTTATGCTTGAGCTACACACACACTTCTGTACATCATCATGCTGTATCTCGGTATACAACTGCCAAAAACTTTCTACAGATGGATTTGAATGCCTCGCTGTCTCCAGAGGCGGTGTTTCATCTTTCTTCCCACTGATAAAACAGTAAAGAAGTGTTCCAGAGAAGATGGCAATAATTATCTCGCTGTTCAGTCCATTCACACGGTAGCAGGCATACAGCAGCAAACACGCTATAATAAGGCACAAGTTTCTTGCTTTAATTAGAACCACCGCCGACGCAGCCGAATGAGGCGGCACGATCGCAAAACCCAGACACCGAGCGCAGGATTGTATTTTCACAAAGTGCTGTGAGGTGACTTGTTAGCTTTAGCACCACGGCAAGGGGAAAAGTATACCAGCTTGTAGCAATTACTTTAAATCATGCCTATCTGTGCAGAAAAAAATGCGATGAGTCGTGTTCTTTATGCTGCGTTCTGAGTTGTATAGATTCAAAATGTATGAGAGGAAATGACATCACAATACATTACACAATACTAAAGCTCAACTCGTTTTGTAGCATCTTCACTATTACAACATGGCAACTTTTTCTTGAGGATGACTGGAGCAAGACTGAAATAGTTCTCATCATGATGCATTTAAGTTTTGATTCCTGTCATTATTATTTGCATAAAAATGTCTCGGTTAAGGGAAAGAATGAAATTTCACTTGTTGAAGTTAGCAGCACAGCTCCATGACGTGTCAGTGGATCTTCTTGCCAAAACAAAAATATTTGCATGGAGACTTGTATCTAAATTTTCCTACATGGAATGTATTCCAAAATACTCTAAAAGAGAGTTGTTTCCCCTTAATAAATATGCCAATGTCACATGAGACAATTTATATATATATATATATGTGTGTGCAGGTGTTTTGCATTCTCTGATATTAAAGGTGCAGTAGTCATTGTGTGTGTGTGTGTGTGTGTGTGTGTGTGTGTGTGTGTGTGTGTGTGTGTGTGTGTGTGTGTGTGTGTGTGTCAGTGTTTTGTTTTTATAGTCGTTTTTGATTAATAAAAAAATGTGTTAAGCCTTGGCCTTAGCAAACGTTTATTAAGTTTCTGAAAAAACTCCACTAATATTGGCACCCTTGGTAAATATGAAGAAAGAAGCCTGTGAAAAACTGTCTTTATTGTTTAACCTTTTGATCTCTTCTGTTAAAAAAAATTCACAAAAATACTTTGTTCTCATGGATATCAAACATTTGTGAACACAACACAGGTTTATCCAAAAATATCTTTGTTAATATATGTGTGCCACAATTAATGGCACCCCTATGAATTAATATGAAAAACGAACTCGAGCGTCTTCAGTTTGCCAGACACTACTGGAACTTCAAATGGGATCGGGTTCTATGGTCAGATGAAACCAAAATAGAGCTTTTTGGCAATAAACACCAGAGGTGGTTTTGGCACACAGAGAAAGGTAGCCATATGGAAAAGTACCTCATGCCCACGGTTAAATATGGTGGTGGCTCTTTAATGTTTTGGGGCTGTTTTTCTGCCAGAGGACCTGGACATTTTGTTAGGATACATGGCATCATGGACTCAAATATCAGCAGATATTAAATGAAAATCTGCCTGCCTCTGCCAGAAAGCTTAAAATGGGTCATGATGGGATCTTCCAGCAAGATAATGATTCAAAACATACATCAAAATCAACACAAAAATGGTTTACTGTCCACAAAATCTAGGATCTGCCATGGCCATCCCAGTGCCCTGACCTGAAACCCATAGAAAACCTGTGGGGTGAACTGAAGAGGAGAGTCCACCATCGTGGACCTCGAAATTTGAAGGATCTGGAGACATTCTGTATGGAGGAGCGATCTCAGATCCCTCGCCATGTATTCTCCAACCTCATCAGGCATTATAGGAGAAGACTCAGAGCTGTTATCTTGGTAAAGGGAGGTAGCACAAAGTATTGAAAAAAAGGGTGCCAATAATTGTTGCACACCTATATTTAACAAACATATATTTTTGATAAACCTGTGTTGTTTTTGCAGTTGTTTGATATCCATGAGAGGAAAGTATGTTTGTGAATTTTTTGAACAAAAGTTCAAAAGCTCAAACAATAAAGACAATTATTCACAGCCTTCTTTGCTCATATTTACCAAGGGTGCCAATATTAGTGGAGGGCTCTGTACTTGTAGTACCTCCTGTAGTGATCGTTGTTGCATCGAGGTTGAATCAGCCTACGATTGAAGGTGCTCCTCAGTCCAGCAAGAACGTTACGTAGGGCGTGAGAAGTGTTATCCACGATGGTCCATCGTTTGGACATTATTTTCCTCATACTGACACTTGGTGGAAGCCCCGTCCCCTTCCTGCATTTCATAGTAGTAATATTTCGACCCATGTTCACAGTGCTTGAAAGGTGTGTTGATGCAATTCCGTCGGTTTCTTTCACTATAAATGGAGACCAGTCACCGAAAATGTCTAAAGAAAGATGAAATGGTTTTACAGTTAAATTATGGACTTTACTAATAATATTAATGCTGCTGAGAATGAGACAGTCATTAAAGATGCAGTTTGTTTGCTTTGCTTTGTTCGCCTGTACCGGTCAGAAGGGACGCACATTCTCTGAAAACTGGGCAGTGGGCCACGTTACAAAAACGTTTGAGCACTCTGAGTTAAAGTGTGGATTTTCTGAAGAATACTGCTTTTAGAATTATTGTTAGCACCCTGCTGATCAATCATCTCTAGAGAGAAGAGCAGTACTGAGGCTCTTCCTGTTTAATGTTTAACAAACTTTCATGGAGAACAATCGAATCACCTCATGCCTTTATATTCTTGAATTTGTGCATTTCAGGTTTTCAAAAGAGGTCAGATCCAAAGACTAAGGCTGCCAAGTCTTAAGTCTTACACTTCACATGCTCACCTGCGTACCTTAGGCTGGCCACACACCACAATTGTGTGGTATCATTAAGATTATTTTAATGCTCTGGACTGAGTCGGAGCCTCCACAATCCCAAACATGCCAGGAGAGCCAGCTGACGACGTCGATCGTCTTCCATGTTTGTTAGTCTTCACGTTTGATAAAAGTCGAGTTTCTGTGAGAACTCGTGCTGTGAAATCGTTACTACAATCGATAGGTATGTGGTCCCGTGGTCTCGCCGAATCTTCGGAGGATTATAATGTTAAAAATCATTCTCCCCCGGTTTTAAAATCGGTTAAGATTTTTAAATAAATAAATTAAATCGCCTAGTCTGTCCCTGGCATTATATACGTCAGGAAAATTAAAAGTGACATCCACTAGAGAGCAGCAGAGAGCCAAAACCTCCTTCTACACCATTATGTTGTTTAACGTTGACTTGTAAAATGTTTCGTGTATTTTCGTACACTTTATGGCTTTATTGGATGAGCTGTATTGGCTTCTCTTGAAAACTTTCCACTGTTGCCAAGATCGAATCGCAAACTATGACCTTGCATTTAAAAATTTTTACTTATCTAGAAGATCCACAAGATCGATATGAGGGGTTTTGAACTGTACAATGGTTTGTGTTGATACTCAAAACCATCTCTAGTTTGTTTGGCTTCATGTCATCACTATACTGCCCATATTATGTGTGTCCATACTGTATGTACTACACATGAATGAAGGATACACATGGCAGCCATTTTGCATACTCACAGGTGCAACAAGTATAAACCATTCCATAACCTCCTGGCAAATGCAACCAGGTTTTCAGCTAAGATTGATACTGATATTGATCAAAATTCATGGTCAGCGGTTACAAGAGCTGCAATGCATCACTGATTCACCTCCAGTGTGGGTTTCAGAGATTTTCGGCATGAAGAACAAACATCTTAAGTTTCCTTAAATTATATTCCTCCAAAACTTGATTCCAGTGAGGCTTGGTGAAATTGAGAAGTTCAGAAGATCTTGTAGTTTGCTCTCCAGAAGAGTTTATTTTTACAGAAGTAGCATCTATTAGTTTCTGAAAGAGAGGTAGTAAGTGACCACCAATTTTGACCAACTCTCTTGAAGGGTGCCAATAATTCTGGATCGACCATAAGAACCATGTAGATTTTCTCATCACATGGCATGCGCATACGGTTCCACTGCTAATCGTCGAAGATGCCACCTCTGAACGAACACTACACTATTTAATGTTGTATGAATAGACCGTCTTGACAGGAGACGCGTTTCCTTTCATCTCTTTCTGGCCTTTGTCTTTTCTGTCATTGTCATCTTCTACTTTTTCTTTAAAGGATCAATTCCAAGCCCCTTTATTAAGGCTTGAACGTGTATAATTCAAAACACAGCTGACACCCTTGTCAAGGCAGCCTGCTAGAGCTCCTAGCTTTTATCCGACGAGCTGTCAGCGGAGAACAGAGCAAAGACGCGGGAGCTCGGAGTCACGATCGAGATTAAGGAACACACTCCTTGAGAGGCAGACCGGGAGATGTTCTGACTTTCGCACTATGCTGTCTGGCTTCATAATAAACATACGGGGAATATTCTCCAGTTTTTGGTCTGCATTCTTCCATATTGTTATATGGATATTTTTCAGAACATCATTAATAAAAACCATTGTGTCGAAAATGTCCACATGAACATCCATCCATCCATTCATCCATCCATTTTCCGTACTGCTTATCCTACGTAGGGTTACAAGGGAGCTTGGAACTCGGGGGACACCATGGCCAACCCATCACAGAATACCCAGAGGAAGCCCCTGAGGCACGGGTGGAGCATGCAAGCTCCAGGCACACAGGGTTGAGGTGATATTCGAGCCCCCAACTCAAGGTGCGAAGCAAATGTGCTAACCCCTAAGCCATCGTAACACCCCCCCCTCCACGACCACCACCAAAACTTATTAAAAATGCACCAATGAATTGAAAACACTTACTTGAGCACCAGATAGGAAGTCACAAACTGTTAAGTCAAATGCCTCAAGAATGATGAGTGTACTGAGCGTTAGAGACACAAATTCTACACCAAGAAATGACAAGGATTCAAGATGACGTGGAACTACTGCTTATTGTTATACTTAATACAAATTGTTTGACTGGGTCGTATCCAAAATCTGCGTTCACAGAGCAGTTTGCAACGCCGGAATCATGGATTCGGGTGTAGACGTGGCTCAGTGGTTAAAACTCTTGGTTACTGAGATTCTGGTGCTGTTGGGCCCTTGAGCAAGGCCCTAAACCCTATCTGCTACAGGGGTACCACAAAGTAGCAGCTTTGCAAAAATATAAGTTTTTTTATCGTTCAAATGAACAGTGAGAACAGAGTTTGCTAGTTTTTTTTTTCTGTTTATGTTAAGGTGAATGTATATTTAAAGTTACACTTCATGAATGTCTAAATAGCTCTAATCTGAAAGTCAGCGGCGCTTTTATTTTCAAGAGAAAGACTGATTAAACTCTGTTTTTTTTTTTCGTAAAGCCGCCGCTTCAGGGTGTATAATCAGCATTGTTGCAGTGCGAGACGATCTATTAGCCTCATGCGGCGTGACCGAATGATGACATCACACTCCGATAAAGGCCCTTTTATTGGTTCCAAGGTCATCGGTGGGAAAACAGAGGCATAATAATTGGCCTTGGTGGAACTGTGCATGCTCGCAGCTCACACGCTGAGACCACAGCTAATCTGGGTTTATACTTGAAGAGATCATTCGTGCAAATAAAGATAAAGAAGAAGAAAAAAAAACTAGAGAGAACAGCGTGTTCTTTTTTTTTTCACCTGCTCACATCACACACAGTCGACTGCTGATGGGATTCCCACCCAGAGAAAAATCCTCTGGATGTTTTTTTTTTATTCTTTTTTTTTTTTTTTTTTTTTTTTTTACAAAACTACAATGTGATTACGTCCTCTCAAGTCATAGTGAGAATTGAATTCAGTCACTTTTAGTATAAGTAGCATGCGATTTCATTCTCATGAATGTGACGGTTATTTATTATTTTTTTTATAGGTTTTTAGTTTTGTTCATCTGTAAGTACCACCAAGATTTATACAGACAACCGAAAACCTTGCATGATTTACAGGCTACACGTGGATTACTGATCCTGGATTTACCATTCTTTGAAGCTAGTATTGGATTTGTTACCATGACTACAGGAGCAGGTTCATTCATTGTAAACTATGTTGATTATTTTCCTATAACACCATGCCCCGTAATGCTGTTGATGTATTTTTTTTAATCAGAAGGTGCGAAGTAATTAAATCTACAACAACTTAAACAATAAGTTTATACAGTATTACCGCACTCGTTTCTATAGTAACAGCATGTTCACAGGGACTTATAATACTCCATGACTTATGATGCTCCACCACCCAGTATCTAAGCCTTAATAATAAACAAATTTAATTGATATGGTGACGTTTCCATTTCCAAGACATTTATGGAAGGAGTCTCCAGTGTCAGCTCTCCAGTGCAACAGGAAAGTTTTCAGGAGGCGAGTTTATACTTTACAGTTTCTCAGTAACAAAGGATAACAGGAACCGACTTGTCTCACAGACAATCCGTAACATTAAATGTAACTATAAATGGATTTTTAAAAAAGCGCACCGTGTTGATCATTAATCATTACAAAAATGATCATTGCTGGCACTTCGGGTAGCAGTGTTATCGGAAAATAATCCTGTACCAGCATGTCTCATTGTGTTTCTTAGAAAGAAAGCATTCTTTAAAGGTTCTTAGGATGGCTCAGAGGTTTCTAATAGTTCTACATAGAACCTTTAAGGGTTCCTCAGATATGCAAACAGACAAAAAAAGCATATTGAGGTGCATTTTTGCATAATTAAATCAGTAATATTAATATAAGTACAACCTGTAATACTCTCCAACTAATCTAGCACCCTGAAGTCATATCCCTATGGTAAAGGTTCTGTGTAGGAGAGCTTTCTAGGAACCTTATATAGAGAGAACAAATAGACTGGTGAGGGAACGACTGTTTATAGCTGCTGTAATGTAACTGAGAACGGGAACGTCTTTCACAGACATTCTAACACAGTAAATGCAACTGTAAACGGATAATAAGTACATTTTGCTGTTCTTTAATTAATACAAATTTAATCGTTGGTAAACTGCTGCAGTATAAGAGGACATCAGGACGTGCAATTCTTGGCAAAGAACGGCTGGGAAGAGTAAGCCCGAGTCATCACACCATCCCGTTGTTGAGTATTTTCCCGTGTTTTATTCGTTACAGAGTATTTCAGAAAGGTTTTTCTCTCAACGCCTACACGGTATAAAAATAAACACAGACAAGCTGTTGGAGTAGACACAAGGTGCTTATCACTTCCTTGTAAGAAAATCTTGCCTGTTCTAAAAGAAGTTACTACCGTAGAGCACCTCGTACTCCATATGGAGTCTTGGAAAAGGGCGCACACCGGCGTAAAAAAAAAAAAAGAAACGCCACTCCCCAACGCGTGCCGAGTCGACCGGAATCGATATGGAGCCACTCCGTCGCTAAGGGAGCGCTTGATGAAGTGTCTTGTTATCCAGTCAACATGCTGACTCCTCGTTTCTTCAGGAAAAGAGCTCGACGTGAGGGGTCTCTCTCTACTGCCCGGGGTGTCCCTTCTCGTTCTCACTCTCTGCCATAAATCAAATCCGGCTATTAAAAAAAAAAAAAAAAAAGCTGCAAATTGCTCCTGTGTAAACATGGCGACCCACTAAAGCCTGCCTCCGCATCACATTCCTGTTTGTTCATTAAATATTAACCCAGCCGTGCCGTGCCAGGTCCCTCCTGAAATAGATTTTCATTTTGTAGAAGCGTTTATTTGGCCGCACTCAGTCCGTGCTGAAGGGCGTTACTGATCTAATCAGACCTCACCATGTTGCCTGGAGAGAGAACTTTTTTTAATCACGGCCTGTCTTGTGTTGACTCGCTCTAAAAAAAAAAAAAAAAACCCAAAATAATACCTAAACTCCTTAATTATTCATTCATGACTATTGAACTCTGGATTCTGTCCGAGGCAAATCACAAGGTTTATTTATACTCGTGTGCTGGTTCTAATACGTCATCGTTTCTATAGTCGCTGCTCGTTCAGAGGTACTCGCATGACGGGTGCTAAACATAATCTAAGACTAAATAATAAACAGATCAAAAACGTGTTTCACAAACAAACACGCGTATAAGTGTTGCTGTGGCAATGTTTTCTGTATAGAGATGTTTATTTAACATTTAACGTTTATGGAAGGAGTCGTCAGTGTGAGGACTTGCATTGTAAGTTTTCAGGACAGAAGAGGTAACACTTTGTGGTTTCTTGGCAACATGTCAAGCTGTGATTTTCCAACGTGTTACCTTCAAGAGAAAGAAAACTGAGAGGCTTGTGAGGAAACAACTGTTATAGCTGCTATAACGTGTGAGAGCAAAAACGAGCAAAAAATTTACTTTGTGATGTAACATTAAAAGTGACTAGAAATGGATAAAGGGTACAGTAGAATGCGTCGTTCTTTTATTACATGAAAGTGCAGACATTGGCATCAGGACATGCTGTTGCTGTAAATTAATCAACTTCAGGTTGGTCAGAGTACCTCCACTTCATTACACCGGCTCACTGTTGATTATTTTCCTGTTACCGCACGACATGGAGTGTTTCAATCCTTATACATTCACCGAGGTCCTAAATGCAGTTGTTAAGTGTGGTTAAATTTACAAAAATAGAAAAAATCGCATCATGTCAGGAGTACTCATTGTATGTACAGTTCCCTAGAATAATATTGGGACCTATGGTAAATATGAGCAAAAAAATTGTTTTTATTGTTTAACCTTTTGACCTTTCCTTTTGATCACAAATATATATATATATATATATATATATATATATATATATATATATATATATATAGTATAAATATATCAAAGAACTGCAAACAAAACACAGGTTTATCCCCCCAATATATATATATATATATATATATATATATATATATATATATATATATATATATATATATATATATATATATATATATAGTATATCTTTGTTAAATATAGGTGTGCAACAATTTTTGGCACCCCTATGAATTCATATGAGCAAAAATGTCCCTCAGTGGTGGAATGAACTTCCAACCTCAATCCGGACCGCAGAATCCGTCACTATCTTCAAAAAACAGCTAAAGACAAACCTCTTCCGTGAGCACGTAACTAACCCATAAAACGCCAACCCCACATTATCTTAAAATAAATAAATAAATAAATAAATAAATAAATAAAAACTTACTTTGGCTCCTATACCTCGACTCTGTCCACTTGGCTTCTCTAGAACTCAATGATAAAATCTTGCAAGGTAGCACTACTTGTTTTGTTCTCCACTCGATATATCGCTTTGCTTGTATTTCCTCATTTGTAAGTCGCATTGGATGAACGCATCTGCTAAATGAATAAATGTTAAAATATATTTTAAGTATATATTCCCAATTCCTGAAATTATAACAAAAGATCACAAGGTTAAATAATGAAGACAATTTTTCACGGCCTTCTTTGCTCATATTTACCAGGGGTGCCAATATTAGTGGAGGGCAATGTATAAGGTGTACATAGTATTATTATGAACTTGGGTCCATGTGGTGACTCTAAATGACCCCTATATGCCTTCTATTTTGCCTTCTTGTAATTCCAGTGATTCAGAAACAGATAGCATTATTACTGTGTTTGGATTGTATCAAGCAGAATGTGACATTTATTTATTTATTTGTTTATTTATTTATTTATTTATTTATTTATTATTTTTCCTGCTTTCACGACATGGCTTAACACATAAAGTCTTAACAGGTGATTATTTAACTCAAGTGAGCAAGAATGGAGGAATTGACCTGCAGTTGAAATGCATGCTAGGCGAGGTAGCAGTGGCTAAAAAAAAGCCTTTTTCCCAACACAGAAACTTGGCACTAACTACAGAATTTGTTTGCCAATTTGTTCTGATGCACGTCCTGATGCATTTTATGAATAAATCTTTGTCATTTTCATGCCAATTCTTCTGATTATGTTCTTCGCTGATGGTAGAAAACATATCCTGTACATCTGCTTTGGTCTGCAGTACGTTTACTTCACTATCCCCTTAGTCACTCATTGGCTGGGTTTAACTGCAATGTGGAAACAGCACATATAATAATTTATTTTCATTTGTTTCCATAACAATAATTAATAATTAATCCAGTGATCATCACCAGTTTATGATAGTGTTTACTAGCTCACAAGTATGCTTATGTGAGAAGGCTATAGAGTTCCGCAGAGCTTCAACGTTTATATAAATAGATCTGCTTCCTCAAGTTTGGAAGCTTGAATAGGTGCATTCAGTTCATCAACTCGAGCTCATCACAAGATATTTTTTTTGTCCTCTATTCTCTTTAGCATGAGCTTTTAGGCTTGCATAAGTATTCACCCCTAGAACCTTTTACACATTTTGCAGAGTTACAACCTGGAATTGAAATGGGTTTAATAGGGATGACATTATACAGTATGTCATTAATATACCTTTCAATTAAGTATGTGACAGCAATGAGCAGTTATTATTATTATTATTATTATTAGTAGTAGTAGTAGTAGTAGTAGTAGTACATTATTCTTATTAGTAGTATGTTATTATTAGTAGTATTAATAGTAGTATGTTAGCATTATTAGTAGTATATTATTATTTTTATTATTATTATCATTATTATTATTGGTAGTAGTAGTAGTAGTACTAGTATATTATTATTATTAGTAGTAGTAGTAGTAGTAGTAGTAGTAGTGGTGGTGGTGGTGGTAGTATATTATTATTATTATTATTATTATTATTATTATTATTATTATTATTATTATTATATAACACTGTAGCTTCAGATTTCCGTTCTGGACTGACATGTGGTCTTCTAGCCCATCTCAAAATTCGACTTCTTGTGCAATTTGAGGTACTTTTCTGCTCACCACAGCTGTAAAGAGTGGTTATTTGAGTTACTATAGCCGTCCCGTCACTTAGAACCTTCCAGTCAGCCCATTCTCCTCTGACCTCTCTCTTCAGTGTTAGTGTTTCTGCCCACAAAACTGGCAGTTACTGTTTTTTTGTTGTTGTTGTTATTGTTTGTACTAGACTGTGTGTGAAAATCCCAAGAGATCAGCATTTTCTGGAATACTCAAACTAGCCAAAAGTCACTGAGATCAACTTTTTTTGGCCAAGACCATACAGCGGTTTAACAGGTCAGGTTTCACTCAGAACAGGCCTCGCCATGGTCGACCAAAGAAGTTGAGTGTACGTCATATCCAGAGGTTGTCTTTGGGAAATAAACGTATGAGTGCTGCCAGTATTGCTGCAGAGGTTGAAGGGTATGGGGGTCAGCCTGTCAGTGCTCAGACCATACGTCGCACACTGCATCAAATTGATCTGTATGGCTGTCGTCCCAGAAGGAAGCCTCTTTTAAAGATGATGCACAAGAAAGCCCGCAAACAGTTTGCTGAAGACAAGCAGACTAAGGACATGGATTACTGGAACCATGTCCTGTGCTCTGATGAGACCAAGATAAACTTATTTGGTTCAGATGGTGTCAAGCGTGTGTGGCGGTAACCAGGTGAGGAGTACAAAGACAAGTGTGTCTTGCCTACAGTCAAGCATGGTAGTTGGGAGTGTCATGGTCTGGGGCTGCATGAGTGCTGCCGGCACTGGGGAGCTACTGTTCATTGAGGGAACTATGAATGCCAACATGTACTGTGGCATACTGAAGCAGAGACTGGGCTGCAGGGCAGTATTCCAGCATGATAACGACCCCAAACACACCTCCAAGATGACCACTGCCTTGCTAAAGAATCTGAGGGTGAAGGTGATGGACTGGCCAAGCATGTCTCCTGACCTAAACCCTATTGAGCATCTGTGGGGCATCCTCAAATGGAAGGTGGAGGAGCACAAGATCTCTAACATCCTCCAGCTCCGTGATGTTGTCATGGAGGAGTGGAAGAGGACTCCAGTGGCAATCTGTGAAGCTCTGGTGAACTCCATGCCCAAGAGGGTTAAGGCAGTGCTGGAAAATAATGGTGGCCACACAAAATATTGACACTTTGGACTCAATTTGGACATTTTACCTTAGGGGTGTACTCACTTTTGTTGCCAGCGGTTTAGAGATTAATGGCTGTGTGTTGAGTTATTTTGAGGGGACAGCAAATTTACACTGTTACACAAGCTGTACACTCACTACTTTACATTGTAGCAAAGTGTCATTTCTTCAGTGTTGTCACATGAAAAGATATAATCAAATATTTACAAAAATGAGAGGGGTGTACTCACTTTTGTGAGATACTGTAATTAAGTTAATTTCAGTACCAGGTTGTAACAGGACAACATGTAGGAAAGTTCAAGGGGGGGGGGGGGGGGGTGGTACTGGTGGGAGGGGGTGACTACTTATGCATGGCGCTGTACTGTGTACATTTGAGGCCATTTGTGTGTGTTTTCTGTATTGCTGCAATAAAAACGTTCACTTGTACAGTAGATTCTCCACTTGTAGAATAACCTCACATTTAATGATGCAAACCGTGCTGGTGTTTTTGTCCGGGCCTTTAGAGAATTGCAACTTGGCACAAACTTGTTACACCATGCACTCTAATAGCCACCCTCAAAGCACCGAGGACATTCATCACCTCTTGCTCGACCTCCTCCCTGCCTACACAGCCACCCCCCTCCACTTCTTCGCCCAATCCTCCACCAAGTTCCAACCTCAATTAGGAACCTTGGATGAAAGCGGATGCTGGACTCCCTTCGACTTCTCCCTCCTCACTTCTCCTGTTATTTCTGTACATGCTTGGCTGCCTTCGTCCCTTATTAGAGCTTTGGCTTTGGACCTCGGCAGGTCACTGGACTCTGGGGTTTGGTTTCTACTGTGCTTAAAGCATTGAAGAGAAAAGACAAAATGCTTAATAAGCAGCAGATGCGTACGCACGCGCTTTCAATTGTCACCACCGCCCACGTGAAGTTTTATTTCTTTTCAAGAAGTCATCGTGACGACTTTAGCTTTCAAGGCATGCCAGATTTAAAGAAATTAATATATTTAACCAGATGAGTGCAAAACTTTAATCAGAAATGTGTCATTAGTGGTTTAGTTTCACAAAAGTTCCTTCATCGTTGCAATTAACAAAAACGGTGTTTCAGTCCTCACCCATGATCATGAGCTGTGGCAAGGCACTGAAAGAAATGGGAAACGAGGTTCCTCTGGGCGTACTGTCCGTGATAGGGTGAGGAGCTCAGCAATCTGAGAAAGAGCCTCGGAGTAAAGCTGCTGCTCTTCCCAATTAAGGTGCTTTAGGCTCCCTCTAGAAAGAGATGTTTCACTGGATGGAGACCTCGGATCAGACCTAGGACCTGCTGGAAAGCTTATATCTCACAGTTGGTAATGTCTGGGGTTCCATAAGGAGGAGCTAGAAGATCTGGTTGGGGATAGAAAAGTCTGGGACGATCTTCTCAGCATGTTGCATCTTCGACCCAAATTAGGAAAAGCAGAATGAATGAATTGAAAAAGTTCCTGCTTTGAATGTGTGATATCAAAAAAATTGGAAATAACTGTCATCACTTCATCTTCAAATTTTTTCTCATGGATCTAACATCCACCCCTTATTATTCCTCGGCACTTTGAATACAGAGAAGGTCATGTCTTCTTTAGTTTGGCTGTTTGGCTTTTATTCTACTACTATTATTATTCTACATTTTTAATCTCTTTGAATTGTCTCTTTCTGTAGTTGGGAGATCTCTTTTTGAGGTACAGTGGCGTCCAAACCTCTGAGGCCACTAGTGAAAATGCTTCCATTTGGCATTCTTTTCTAATTTAATACAAACGTTTCTTTATAAATTGAGTGAAAAGTAGACTCTTAGAAATTTTCCGATGAATTTCAGAATTTCTTATTTCCTCATGCCTGCATGGACTCTGCAAGTTTGTCGAAAACTTGAACATTTTTACATCGAATCCATTGGAGTGTCATCTGAACATGTGCTTTAATAGGGATCGGATTCAATATGGCATATTTGCTTCCATTTAAAAAGTAACCTAGAAATAGTGCATACTTCAATATTGAATACTCAATATTCATGTTTTTAAACAAAAAGCATCGATGTTCAAATAAATGTTTTAAAAATAAAATGCTTTAAATTTTTACTTGATTTATTTTGTGTGTGCTCTACATACATTTAAAAAATATATATATCATTTAGTAACACTTTGCAATAACAGTACGTGAATAATCATGCACAAATACCTGAATTAATACTTACTTTAATATGAACTAATGATTAGTTAAGGCATGTACTAATCACGAACTAATGAAGAGTTAACCTTAACTATGGCATGAACCTTCACTGAATGGTGCTGGATTACTTTCATAATCCTATTATTAGGGCATTTTTTACGTTCGATAAGGATTAATATAAATTATGCAAGTAATCCAGCACCATCCAGTGATGTTTATGTGCGTAGTTAAGGTTAGCTCTTTACACGCTTTAACTCATCATTAGTTCATATTTAAGTAAGTATTAATTCCGGTATTAGCGCATGGTTATTCATGTCACCAATAATTTTTTAAAATTACATTTCCAGTCTGGTCTCAGATTTTTGGACTCCATTGTACATTGAGCTTTTTTCCACTCATGGGGATAGGGGATGCAAACGTTTACAATCAACTTTACTCAGAGCCAGTAATGGACCTAGTGATCAAACAAGCTTTCGTTAAAGAGTTTGGTACGTTTCCTGATGAAACCTGGCCAAAACTCACTTTCTCAGAAAGACATCATATGACTGACACTGACAAAAAAAAGAAGACATTTTTGGGTAAAACATGACTACATTGTGCTAAATACCTTCAATATTCTGAAGCTTGTGGCCAGAAAAGTGTACAAACAGTGTCAGCCTCTCCGTAAACAGTGGGTGGAGCTTCAAACCAATATGCTCATCAGAGGGCAGGTCAGAGGAGAGGAGTAGCTCTCGGGGCATCATTCTGTAAATAAATGATACTTTTTTATGCAACAATAGGGTGCATAATTTTGAAAATAAATAAATAAATGAATTTCTATTCATGACATGAATAACATTGTCACTATCTTTTGATTAAAGGCACTTTTTATTGTTGAATTTTTTTTACATTCAGTTCCAGGCATTAGCTTTTTCTTTCTTTTTTTTTTTTTTGGCTAATATCTAATTTGGACTAATTCATTACAGCTTATGTGACTCTTGTGATGCTTTGCATGGGGGAAAAATGCTGTAATTAATTAGAAAATAATCCGAAAATCATCAGAAATGAATCAACCACAGGGTGGTGTGATGAAGCGGAATTACTGTCACCACCCAGAAGTCGATTATTTTCGGATGACAGCATATCCCGAAATGTTTTATTACTCTTAAACAGTAGAAATTTGCCAATAATTAAAATTTTTATCCATTAAAAAATGACACAGCATACTTTTCATCTATTTATAGTTAGAATTAATGTTGTGGAACGTCTATGTAAGCTTCTGTTTTGGCTGTAGTTTATGAACGCTCCAGTACTGCATGTGGCGATGATCAAATTTCCTAACGATTTCAGCAGCTACAGAAAGAAGCCGCCACACCTCAAAATCGTCCATGTTAGAATAAATTGCTTTTGGCCACACCAAGCTTGCATCAACCAGTCACAGGTCGGTTCGCTTCGTCTGCGAAGTTCACCAGCTCCCATGTACGCAACTCTTATGACATTTTTTTATTCTACAATTTTGCCAGATTGTATGTGGGAGCCAGCCGACGTGGTCTAGTCGACTCTGTCCTTTAGTTCCTGTTCTCAGTTATGTCATAACAGCTGTAAACCTATGTTTCCACACCAGCCTTGTTTCCTCTTTTTCACTCTCGTGAACGAAAAAACTAACAAACAATCAAAAAAAAAAAAAAAAACCTGCAGCTTGCCGTGTTAACAAAACTGCAAAGTATACATTTTCCCATGTCAGAAAGCTCTTTAAAGTTAGAGCTTTACCTCAGCCAGACGTCTTCTGTGAATGTGAAATAAACGCCTCCTTACAGAAAGCTACACCATATCTGTTTATATGAAGCAGCAGCCGTACAAGTCCCTGTGAATGAGCTGTTACTATAGAAACGATAACGTTTTAGAAAGAGAGTGTTACAATAAACTATACTGTCAGAGCTGCTGTTATAGGAGATGAATCAACACTTTATGAAGGATTCAGCAGAAATGTTATTCTATAACAGCACTTATGAGGTGTGTGTGTGTGTGTGTGTGTGTGTGTGTGTGTGTGTGTGTGTGTGTGTGTGTGTGTGTGTATGCAGAGCCTACAGCAGTTACTTCAGCCGCCACTGGCCATATTTGCTATTTAGAGAAGCCACAGCCACCTCACACACACACACACACACACACACACACACACACTTCACATATACATACATAACCATATTGCATTAGCCCCATGTGAGAGGATCACAGGCTCGTTCTATTGGTCGTTGCCATAACAATAGGGGCGGGGAGGCAAGCGGAGGTGGAGACTGAGCCTGATTATAAAATCCTTCACAGAGACACATTTGCTTCCTGTATTTTTTTTCTTTCATATTTTCAGTTGTTGCCATTTTTTTGCCTCTCTCTCTTACACTCTCTCTCTCTCTCTCTCTCTCTCTCTCTCTCTCTCTCTCACTCACTCACGCTCTCTCTCGGCAGAGGGGGGGAAGGAGGGCCTCACATGAAAAGCAGCAGAAGGGAAGGCAGTGCAGGAGCAGCCTGTAGAGACGGGGACAGACTGTGTGTGTGTCCACCTCCATCACACTGAAACGTATACACACACACTCACACACACACACTCACACACACACACACACCCTCCAGTTGTGGATTTATCAGTGTTGCCAAAGAAGCTGGAGGGCCTTGTGTCATCCTCGTACGCAGCAGCAGCAGCAGCAGGGACACACACGTTCCTCGTCCATTCCTGTGAGTATAAACTGCAGTGCCAAAACTTACAAGCTGTGATTCGGAAACAGGAACTTGTTGCTTTGATTTACAGGCTAGTCACGCTCGAGAGCACCGGGCTGGAAGAGGTCACAGAGTGTCTGTGAATGAGTGTGTGTGTGTGTTGATCTGCTGATCGTTGACTAATTCATTATGCTGTCTGTCTGTAGAGGCGTTAAAGATGCACCAGGATGCAAAACTAAAGGTTTTCGAACGAAAACTTTGGTACTTCAGTGGAGCATTTGTTACTTTCTTCTTCTCACACACCACATAGATGATGCATTTTGATACCACACACTACAGATCAGTGGATCTCCTGGGGGGTGAAGTATGTAACGTAGTTACAGAAGTAGAAAACATGACTTGTTAGTGCTATCAAAGTTATTACATTTGTTCTTATAGTGAACTTGACCGAGTTGAATCCAAACCTCAATGACTCAAAAATATTAAAATAATGTTAACACGGAGTCTATTGTGTTCTCTCGGGTGGGAAATCCAGGAATTTCCTTTAAGAATTGTGCACATTTGTATAATGAACCTAATATTTGAAGGATTTTTTTTGGATAGTGGGATTATGTTCAAAAATATAAACATACATCTGTTCTGTAGAGGTCTGTAGAACTGTATTATTATTATAATTATAACTATTATTATAATTATTATTATTATTATTATTATTGCACTTGAAAAGTTTGAGAACCCCTGCTATAGATTAGACTAGATGACTAGAAGTGAGAAAAATAAATCCAACTGCAAAAACAAACAAACAAGTAAACAAGTCACTTATTAGGATATGGCAGACATCATGTCTGAACTTTTTTTTTCTTCTCCCAAACACACACAACACACGCACATATTTGTGTTACTGTCGTTGTGAGGACTTTCTTATTGAACTCAATAACTAAAATGAAACCTTTGACATCTTTCAGTTTTGCTGAAAGAAGCAGTAAACAAAAAAAGGAAGAAATAAAATGAAGTTTTCCTCGTGAAGACAAGCCAAATGTCACTACAAAGTCCAAACTGTCAGTTATTCCCATCTTATCTGCTAAATTAGGTCCCCACTATGCTATAAATACCCATTCCCACGTACACACATCATGTTAATGTGATGTAAACCCAGTTGAATAGGATTACAATAACGCCGTGCTTAAAAAGGAGATTTCGACTGAAGTTCCTTCATGAACACTATGCGACCTAATTACAAGAAGAAAAGAAAAGTAGAAGACTACTGTATGCATAAACCAGATGAGAGTTGCTTTGACAGTAGCTACCGTTGCTAACTTTCATGCAAGGATATACTCGCCAAACTTCTCATGACTCACAAGAAGAAAGACTTGAATAAAGAGCAAGAAAACAAAGTGAAAGTGTAGATAATGTGTCAAAATTAGTTAAAAGTGGAAGTAAAAAAAATGGCTACTCTTAAAGATAAATGAAAAGTATTAAAAAGTTAAAGGAAATGTTTTGAACTGATGAAGTTACAAGTCACAGTAGGTGACGAGTTGGTAGGATTCTTGATCGTTAATTGTATTAGGTGTTTTAAAATGAAGTGTTGATGAGATACTAATAAAATCCACCCATTCTGTTGATATATGCGGTGTATAGCATACAGACATTTCCTGGTCGAGAGGACGACTAATTTGAAGGTCTAAATAAAAATCCAACGAGTAAAAAAACTTTACAGTGACACTCACATAGTCCAGGTCAATATAATGAAATAATATCAATAAATCTTTTCAGAACATTTGTATATCACAATAATACTCTGCTGTCATGGATATCAAACAATTGCAAACACAACACAGGTTTATCAAAAAATATATATCTTTGTTAAATATACGTGTGCAACAATTATTGGCACCGTTTTAGTCAATACTTTGTGCTACCTCGCTTTGCCAAGATAACAGCTCTGAGTCTTCTCCTATAATGCCTGATGAGGTTGGAGAATACATGGCGAGGGATCTGAGATCGCTCCTCCATACAGAATCTCTCCAGATCCTTCAAATTTCGAGGTCCACGCTGGTAGACTCTCCTCTTCAGTTCACCCCACAGGTTTTCTATGGGTTTCAGGTCAGGGCACTGGGATGGCCATGGCAGGAGCTTGATTTTGTGGACAGTAAACCATTTTTGTGTTGATTTTGATGTATGTTTTGGATCATTGTCCTGCTGGAAGATCCAACCACGGCCCATTTTAGCTTTCTGGCAGAGGCAGGCAGATTTTCATTTAATATCTGCTGATATTTGATAGAGTCCATGATGCCATGTATCCTAACAAAATGTCCAGGTCCTCTGGCAGAAAAACAGCCCCAAAACATTAAAGAGCCACCACCATATTTAACCGTGGGCATGAGGTACTTTTCCATATGGCTACCTTTCTCTGTGTGCCAAAACCACCTCTGGTGTTTATTGCCAAAAAGCTCTATTTTGGTTTCATCTGACCATAGAACCCGATCCCATTTGAAGTTCCAGTAGTGTCTGGCAAACTGAAGACGCTCGAGTTTTTGGATGAGAGTAGGGGCTTTTTTCTTGAAACCCTTCCGAACAACTTGTGGTGATGTAGGTGACTTCGGATTGTAGTTTTGGAGACTTTCTGACCCCAAGACACAACTAACTTCTGCAATTCTCCAGCTGTGATCCTTGGAGATTTTTTGGCCACTTGAACCGTTCTCTTCACAGTGCATTGAGACGATATAGTCACATGTCCTATAACATTTCCAGTTGGCGGGAACTTCTTAATTATTGCCCTGATGGTGGAAATGGGCATTTTCAATGCTTGTACTATTTTCTTATAGCTACTTCCCATTTTGTGAAGCTCAGCAACCTTTTGCTGCACATCACAGCTATATTCTTTGGTTTGTGTGTTACCTTATATTTATACCCCTGTGTACAAGAAGTCATGGTTGAACAATTTCCTGTTCCTAGCCACCCAGGTATACTACGTTTTTTTTTTAAATATCATTGGGAATATACTTCAAATATATTTTTCTCATATGAATTCATAGGGGTACTAAGAATTATTATATATTTAACATAGATTTTTTTTTTCAATAAACCTGTTTTGCAATTGTTAGGTTAATTGTTAGGTTGAACAATAAAGATAATTTTTCACAGCCTTCTTTGCTCATTTTTACCAAGGGTGCCAATATTAGCACTCTGTATAAAAAACAACTTTAAATTGTTTTTACATATTTTATTGATATTTTCTGCCTTTTCAGTGTTGGAAGATCTGAATCTTTTTCAAGGTAACATTTTATTTTTTACATTTTTTTTGCAGAGAGTGCAAATTTACTGTATATTGTGATACATATTGTGTATCGTAGAAATGTCTAATACGTATCATATGAAGTATCGAGATAAGATATTTTAGTCAAATAGCCCTACCCCTTTACTAAATAAATAATATCTAAGTGTAGCAGTAAAGTACAATACCTCAAGTATGTTTCAGTCCTGAATGAAAGATTCTTAAATGTAGAAAGTGTTACAGCTCTGTAGATACAACACAAAGTAAAGTTGTAAAAATTTATCTTGAAAATCAAGCAGGCACGACGAATGAAAAACTGTGAACTGTGAAAATTATAGTAAATATAATACTCAATATTGAACCGATTCTCAACTCAATATTTATTTTTCATCATTTTCATTTTTTCAGTAATTTTTTTTTCATCTGCTTAATAATACATGAGCTGAAATGGCTCTTTGTTGGCCCTAATATTTGCTCTTACCTTACCCATGACTCATAATAATTCACCTCGGCGTCTGAGTTGGTGCTTCTCGAGAAGGTGATTGCTGATAATTGCTCAGTTGAGTTTCATTTAACAGAGACAAATAAGAGGCATTATTGCCTATTGGAGTCAAATTGGAGTGTGGGAGAAATTACCTCAGAGAATTGAATTGGGCAAATAAGAAAGAAAAAAAAGAAAGAAAAAGAGATCATGGCGTCTGAGGTTGAACTCGAGAGTCAATTATTGAGATCCAGTCTGGCAAAACATGACCATGTGAAATAGATGCATTTGAACTTTGTGGATCTTAAATAGCTCAGTAGGAACGGAGAACTCAGAAGAGGTTTGACAAAGCAATATAAAAGAAAGTTCGTTTTTTTTCTCCCCCTCTGGTGGCAAATCAGTCCAATATCAGAAAAGCAATATCAGACACAGCCAGGGTTCCGGAGCGATGCCTAATGAGGAATATTTTGCGTAAAAATGTGTGTAGTGTGTAGTTTTTTTACGTTTTAATGAAGAACAGATTGACGGTGGGACCAAAAGCCACCCATTAGAACACTTCCAGGGTAAAAGAATTTCCAAGAACCCCTTAAGTTCATGCTAAGTTTTATGTTAAGACCAATAAAGCAAATGTGCACCCTATTAGAGATTTATTTTTATTCTTGAACATACCAAGAAGTAAATTTTAGACCACTGTGGATCATATTAACTTCCTGGTTTATATTAAAACTGCAGTTAGATGAACCCCTTTCTTTTCAAATTTCCAGTTGATTGGACTATGATAATAAAATAACAATCATAATTGCGCTGATACTAATTGATAATAATCTCAACCATCATTGTGTGATTTAAAAAAAAGGCAATACAGTCAGGGACCCTCTGGATATATCGCAGACACCACTTTGAGAACCGTGGGTTTAGTTCCTTCATTATTATGATTAACAAAAGTGTTCAAATCTCGAAGATATTCATAACCAGAGAAAATGAAAATCTCCCTTTTTGAATGTGATATAAATATTCTCTAATAACTTCCTGACTTATGCCCTGACTCGGTTCTTATATTCCGAGATTGTTCATCAAAGCTTCCTCGCGCTCTTCGACATTTCTAATACCTCTTATGCCATTTTCAAATCATGTCTGGAGGCTGAGAAGCTCACGAGTGAAAAGAAATTTGGTTCGAAACTTGCTTTCGGTTGATTTTGACATTGTTGTCTTGTTGCTGGGTATGGCATGTACATTTGTTCCCACATTTTCTCCCAATTTTTGGTGAATATGCCAATTACCACCCAGCTAGCTAATACTCTACTTAACAGACAACAGCCACCAAGGGTGAGGGCTAACACAAGCTTACTCCAAGTCACTTGAAGCCATTGTGAACTGCTGCATCACAGGGCAATGTAATAGACTTTAAGGAAAGTAATCTCTATCCCCCTCTCCGACATACATGAGATCACAGATGCCCAAAATTCACTAGAGTTGCTGTGACAGGGGAGACAGGGGAGAGAGAGAGAGAGTATACCCCTCCTACCCAGCCAATTTTGCTCCCTTGGACGCCTGGCCATAGAAAGCTGTGTGTGGCGCCATCAGGATTTTTGCACTCGCTCACCCTTTTTAGTCAGAACTAAAAATGGACATGGAAATAAGGTCACGCTAAACCTCTCAGCTCGTCCTCTTCACTCTCCACACGTGTTTTCGCTCGTGTTTTGCTAACGTCACCGTTCACGGCCCTGTGCGCTGATGGCCTCCTTTCAACAAGTGCACAATGTTAGAACATGCCGCTATTAACAGCTCTTGATTGACATTCGATACAAATCCACAGCATGTTTGTTTTGCACAGGTGTCCTCATCTGACTTTGTATGCTCAGATTTGGGGACATGGATGGAGTTTCACTTGATGGAGATGACATAAAGAGGATCCTTCCATTTTCTAGCATATCATTGCTCGTCGATGAATGGACAATCAATAGAAAAGCAGGAAAGGGTCACTGCTGATTCATTGGTGGGAATAGGATTTGCATTTGCGGCTTGCCTTCTAGGATTCAGAGCGTTTATTATCAGGGGGAAAAAGCACCATACAGATAAAATATACACTGCTGGAGAAAGGTTTTACTATTGTACAGTGGGTGCTCCACATAAACACACTTTTAAAAAAAGTCTATGTCTTTGATATTGTGATGTTTTCTGTAAGGAGACGTTTATTTAACTTTTATGGAGGGAGTCGCCAGCCGGACTTCACAACGTTTTTCCTCAATATTAACCGTAACTATAAACGAATAAAAAGTACGGTGTGTCATCTTTAATAAATAAAAATCGATTAATAAAAATCGTAGGCAAATTGCTAAGGAAAATAATTCAGTTTATTGTAGTGACAGCAACTCGGCTTCGTAATCCAATCCAGCTGATTACTTCCCAATAACGACACTTCTCCTAGTGTTTTATTCCTTACATAGTCACTATTATTATGACAGACCAAACAAAAACGAACCAGAATAGCAATTAAATAAGGAAAGCTAAATCTTCAGAACTTAATGAGACTCTAAATGAGTACTTTATTAAAGGCATTAACTGTAACACTTACATATGTGGTGGCTAAAGTGTATAATTAGAGTGAATTTCCCAATTAGATTAGATCTATTTGTCTGTTTAAATACTTTTAAACCAGTTCATAGAAATGAACGAGTCATGAGTGCGAAAATGTCATAATCATACAGCTACTTCATACTGTATATTTGATGATCAGATTGTCATTGTGGAAATTTGCAGTTCTCAGCAAGGGTTCTAGAGAAAATTAGAAACACACCTCTGCCAACCTTCTCACAAATCTATGAGAGATCAGAGGAAACCCAGAGGGAAAATAAAGCTCTAATTCACCAATATTACACGCTCATGACTGAAGTGGAGGGAAAAACAGCAGAGTGGGGAATATTTATGCAACCACACAATTCTGTTATTTTCTTCTCAATCCTTTTTAAAATCTGTTAATCAGCTATGCACATAAACATCTGGATGTAGATGTAATAAACGGATCTCTGTATAATCCACTTGTTTCTCCTTTCACGGTTCACAAGATTGGGTGAGATTTCTGATCCTTGGAATTGAAATATGTGCTGAAATAGAAAATGATATTTGTTGGTAATAAACTGTATTTGACATGTTTTTTTGAATGTAATGAAATGATGAAGCAAAAGTTGAAAGAGAAAAAAAGCGTAAAAAAGAGCGTTGTTGAGAACTTTTCAGAAAACGTTTCTCTATTTGTTAGTCATTGCAGAGTATACTCTAATGTTAATGCTATAATGCTCTCTTAAGTTTACTTGGAGATAAATGTACATATATATATATATATATATATATATATATATATATATATATATATATATATATATGTGTGTGTGTGTGTGTGTGTGTGTGTTTGTGTTTGTAAATATATATAAACAGAATATTAAGCAGAAGTGGCAGAACGTGGCAACTATACACAAAATCATGGCAGATCTGTCAGAGCAACTATGAGAAATGATTGTGTTATTGAGATTTCATATATACCTTTGTTATCATTTATCGTTTGGGAATGATGTGCAAACTCCGTCTGCCTAGCAGCGCAACAATGGAGGGCACTTACTTCCTGATTCTTACGCACGGGGCATTTTACGATGTCGAAACATTCGATGTGTTGAACCCAACATGATTAAAGGGGGAAAAAAAACTGTGGGGAATAATTCAGAAAATAATCCCTAGTAAACCAGTGCTCATGTGATTCTGGTGGGTTTTACATCAGGCACACGCACCTACTGTAATCTGGGTTATGTGCTCTACAGTTAACACAACGGATTTATATAAAATATTATACAACATAGTGGAATTGAATTCTTGATTCTGATTGGTCAAGAGGTGTGCATGGCTCAGACTGTAATTCCCACTATAACGTGATGCATATATATATATATATATATATATATATATATATATATATATATATATATATATATATATATAAAATTTCCCACTGAAATCACACAACCACAACCAATCTTTCTGTACACTGAAAACATTTTCCAGCTCATTCAATCAGTTCCTCAATGGTGATGTTGACTGAAAGACAGAAAGATGGACAGAATATCTAACAGTTGAGTATAATCACGTGAAACAGCATGTCAAAGGGAATTAGTAGTTATGCTTCTTGCTTAATTAGCTAAGTAAACCGAACAAACACCTGAACAAGCTGTTAATGTTGGCTTGCTAGATAGCTAGATAATTATGCTAACTGGTTAGCAGCAAGTAAGGTACGTCGTTCGTTAAGTTTCTCAACTCTCAAAATCCATCGGAATTAGTATTGCTGTTTAATTTTTTTGTAGTTAAGCAATCTTGTAAGAGCCTTAGCTCTTAGCCTTAGCTAGCAGGCAAAGCTGCTAGTATTGTGAAGCTCTGTTAACTTGTTAACAAAGAAAACATCCTTCAATGTTTAAAAACTAACAGTGTGGGTCCTGTTTCCAGTGTTAGCGTTACTGATCATGGCTTATTCCGTTAGCGTTACTGGTCATGGTTTATTCCGTTAGCGTTACTGGTCATGGTTTATTCCGTTAGCGTTACTGGTCATGGTTTATTCCGTTAGCGTTACTGGTCATGGTTTATTCCGTTAGCGTTACTGATCATGGTCTATTCCGTAAGCGTAACTGATCATGGTTTATTCCGTTAGTGTTACTGATCATGGTCTATTCCATTAGCGTTACTGATCATGGTTTATTCCATTAGCATTAATGATAGTGTTTCCTAGAGTCAGCATTAGCACTATCAGCTTAAATGACATGTCAGGTCCTGCAGGGATGTTTTATACAAAAATACATTTTTATATTTTTTTGTCCATTCACATTTTTAAAAATGTAAAGGTTTAGAGGTTTGGCTACAATACAGTCAAGCAATATATATATATATATATATATTTTTTTTTATTTTTTTTTTAAAGAAAGAATGAATTATGAATCAGTGCTGAGGGTGTGAGTCATATCTAAAAGTCTATAATGATTCACCTAAAGCCACCTTGTGTCTTTATTTTAATCTCGGATCAGTTTCCATTACACAGCCACACACCAGAGGCCCGCAGAGCTGTTCCCAGACCAGCAGTGCCAGGCTGTGTGAGGACGTCAGTGAGAATGTGTGCTAATAGTCACGCCCGAGTGCAAACAGAGCTGTACACGGAGCATTGGAGCTGCTCGTTAAACTGTCAACACGATTGTGTTTCACTAAATCATGTCTCGTTGAGGCCATTTATAGGTCGTAAAATTTGTACACGGCTGCTGTCAGCAGGAGACCTGAGCTTTCAGTCGCCTCTGCGCTCTGTGCTTTATGGCCGCCGAGTAATGTGAGATATTTCCAATTTGTTGAATTCTCGATTCCTATTGGTCAGAAGGTCTTGATTACTTTTCTATCACAGCAGCTCTGACAGTAGTGCAGCTGCAAATCACACTAGGTTTATATTAAACGCTTATTTGTGTCTAGTTAGTGGCTGTAATAAATGTGTGTAATCATTGATATTGGATATTTTTGGAAGGAGTTTTCAGTGTTAGCACTTTTGTAACAGTCAGAGGTACAGCTGTAACTTTTAAAGTTTCCGACAGGACAGAGGAATTTATGGTTTCAGGTAGAGATGCACTGATGTATCGGCCAGTAGTCAGTATCGGTATTGGCCGATATCACTCGGCCAATAATTGGTTATCGGTATCGGCTGAGAAATCTAGTATCGGTGCATCTCTAGTTTCAGGTTCTCGGCAACATGACAAGCTATTTTGTTTTTGTTCCACAACATTAAATGTAACTATAAATTGATAAAAACAACAGTACAACGTGATGGTGTTCACTAAATAAAAAAACATGACAGGCTCCAATTTTGTCTTATTAACTTCAATAAAGAGAGGCTGAGGGATAATGATTGTTAAATTGCTGCTGTAATGTAAGCGACAACAGGAACGAACTTGTTTCGTGGGCATTCTACAATTTTAAATTGAACTATAAATTGAAAAAAAAAGTATAAAAATATTATTTTAATAATAAAAAATTGTAAACAATGACAAGTAGTTGTGGTATTAGAAGAATAAAACACATTATAGGAAAATAAACAATAACTCAGTAACTCAGCTTCATTGTGGATCATTTTTCTATGACAGCATGCCAATACAAAGGACCAAACAAATTAATAACACAAACCAGGATTGACGTTAAGTCGTAAAAACACATTAATCTAAACAGCTAATGTGAAAATCCTCAACAATAACGATCAAAATGACTTCCTGTAGCTGTTCCCCGAAATGATTATATCCGTGCCGTGCCTTTGGCGCAGTGTTCGGCCTGACAGGGGGAGCTCTGTTTTTAGTAAATAAAACTTCGCTTGCTTTCCAACAGTCCTTGCGAATCCTGTGGGAAAGTCTAAAACAACCAGACTTTTTTCTAAAGATGTGTCATGAACAGATTAAAACCGACTTTATCAAGATGAAGAGTTATAAAATCTAATCACATGACACTTTAATGGGTTCTAATCTTTATATATATATATAGATAGATAGATAGATAGATAGATAGATGTGTGTGTGCAAAAAAAAAAAAAAAAGAGGCACATGGTTAGGACAGTTAGGTTAGCTTAGCATAAGAGGTTTGTTTCGCTTTAAACACTGAAGGGCTTGTTTACTATCTATACAGGCAGACGGTTTGCAAACAAAGAGCTTCTTGTTGATGTTCGAGATGTCCCTGCCTCGGGTCATTATAGTGGTCAGGAAAAACAATAGTTTGGGGGGGGGGGGGGGGGGGGATTAGTGATGAATACAACCTGTGTCACCATGACACTGGAGTAATTATGTACATTTAATGTTGGACATGTGACAGTATGAGACAAAATGTAGCTCACAGATTACAACGGAGGGCGAAAATGACACAAGACAACCGGCTTTACAGATTAATATTTAATGTTTAGTCGTGTCCACTGCAGAAAGGTGACAGGAATGACAAACTGCATGCCTTCTTAAATGGCACACTTATATAGTGCTTTTATCCAAAGCGCGTTACACTGAGTCTCATTCACCCATTCACACACACTCACACACCAGTGGTAGCAGAGCTGCCATGCAAGGCGCTAACTTGCCATTGGGAGCAACTTGGGGTTCAGTGTCTTGCCCAAGGACACTTCAGTATGTGGAGTCATGTGGGCCAGGAATCCAACTGCCAACCCTACGATTAGTGGACAACCCGCTCTACCACCTGAGACACAGCCTTCTTAGCATGCCATCTATAGCTGAGGCCAAATATTAAGCTAAAACATAAAAAATGTAAACAATATGATTATGAAAACAACGGTGCCTATTAATTGCATCATGACACAATGCGACACCATGACGCTTGTCTGTTCATGTACATTTTATTTCGGATATGTGACATGATATGTGTTGGGTTGGGGTTGGCCGCACAACAGGCTTCATCCAGCCTCCAAAAAATATAGCTTAGTTCTTCGTGTATATTCATATCCACTGTACGCAGATAGAAGACAGAAATAACAAATTGCCTTCTTATGCCGTCATCCATAACTTTAGCGTAATGCAAAATTCTCTCATGTCCAACATAAAATGTACATAGATGTATATAATCAGTTAAAAAAAAACAACAAAAAAAAAAACAACCACTATTCATTTTCATTGTGTCATGACTACAGGAAACGGAAAGATATGACATTGTGACACTCGAATAATTATGTTGTTGGACACATGACAAAATAGCTTGCCAATAAAGGCAGTGCAGGAAAAAAAACACACACACAACGCAACAGGTTTTGTCCCGCATTCAAAAAGACAGATTAATATTTCACGTGTTTATTCATGTCCACCGCACGCAAAAAGGCAACAGAAATGACAAATCGCCTTCTGACGCTGTCATCCATAACCAGACCGTAATATTAAGTTGTTCCAGCGTCCGTGTTGCTCATTTGTCTTGGTTTAGTTGCTCGGATTACAATCTGACAGGCTGGAGTATTGCATTGAGGGAACACTCAAGTGAAAATGACCATTCATCTTTCGCGGAGACGTCTTCATTTTCCAGCTACTACACTTTTGTGGTATGGAGACCTGGGTCAGTTATTGTACTATCACACTAAGTGAAGATGCCACCTGAGGCTCTGCAAACGTGCTATAAAAATAGGCATTGTTAGCTGCGTCTCACACACACACACACACACACACACACACACACACACACACCGCTAAACACGTGCATATAATCCCCACTTTAATCAAACACACATCACTGGGAAAGGCACGGATAAAGCAGGAGAGATGAATGACACGAGGCAGAAACTAATCTGAGCCCTTGAGAGACTCAAGGTTTCATCAACAGCACTGTAAGTGCGCTAGAAGTATATTTCGAGTTTAAATAAAAGTTGGACGTAAGAAATACCACCCTAAATTAGTTTTTTTCCCAATAACAGCATATCGTGAAGTGTTTCATTTCACTTGTGCCACAACAATTTGTCAACGGTTACACAGTAAACAATCGTTCCTCACGAGCCTCTCTTTAAAAGTTACAGCTTTACCTGTGGAGGGTACAAAGCCCTGACACTGGAGACTCCTTCCGTAAATGTAATTGATAATCTTCTCACACAAAATTCCATCGTGTTTTATTGTAGGGTGTCCACTATGCCATAGTAAATCCATAGTAACACATACTAAAGTATTTCAGTGAGAACAGCTTCTGACCAATCAGAATGGACAATCTAACCACTAATTGTGGATGCTGGATATAACATACAGTATATACATATACATGTAATGTGTATCGATATAATATTTGTTTTAGAAGCCGGCCCGGGTAGAAACCATGAGTCACCCTGACAGCTGGAGAATATCCAGGCATTGGGCCACAGCTGGCTTTGTGATATTATAATATTGAGCAAACAAGAGCGGCATTAGGATTGCATATGATTCATTATCTAGCGTACGGCGAGAGAGTAAAATAGCTTTTAATCTTCATGTCGTGAGTGAAGGAAGGGCGGAGAGGCCAGGAGAAGGTGACTCTCATGCTCATTAATCTGTCTGGGCCCCCGACTGCTCCTGGTTCTCATCACTGCTCGGCCGGAACTAGTGGGAGGGATGCAAAAATAGAAAATCTTGGGTTTTTTCTCCTTTTTTTGCTCTAATAAAAAGTTTTTTTTTTTTTTTTTAATAATAATAAAAAAAAGTCATCAATACTAGAGATGACACTAATGCACCACCAAGGATCAGTATCAGGACTGATACCAGCATAAACATGTATATATGTGGACTGGATATCAGAGGGAAAAAAATAATCCAATCAAACCCTGTAAAAAATGGAAAATAATTGGATTTTTTTTTTGGAACAGGAAATGTTTCAAGAGACGTAAAGTAAAAACTATCGGATGTGTTTTGATATCTCAAGGTTTCAGTATTAGTATCGATGCAGAAAACGTGATATCGTGCCATCTGTAATAAACACGTGATTTCTCACTGGATTTAATTCACTAACCTCCCAAGGTTAAATACGCATTTTTACTTCATCCTTTGTTTTTCCGTTCCATCGACATGATCGGTTTTGTTGTTTATTCCAAGGACAAACCAAAAAGGCTTCATTTATATGTATTTATTTATTTATTTATTTATTTACACAGAAAACCTCCGAATTACTGTTGAGACTCGCCGAAGTGTGAAACACCTTCAAGGGCTGTTCAGTCATAACAGAATCAAATTCCCAGACCTAGTTTTTTAAAGCACGGACCGTAAACATCACTCCTAGCAAATCTGAAAGATGGAAGCGCTTCCTGGTACGTTGTTTGCTAGTTAACTCGCTTCTCCTTGCCAGCTTCGCTTGTCAGAGAGCTCGAGGGCAAGCGCTCTGTCTCGCTGCTCAGTTTGCTTGGCTCATTTGCCAAGAACAAGAATTTGGATTAAAAATCAGCTTTATAGATGAACGAGGCTCACATAATTACTGAATTCATGATTCGGTCACACTCTTAGAGAAAACTTTCACGCAGATTTCACTTCACTGTAATCACATGATTCACGTGTGAAATTTACACACATCATATTGTTTCACACATTTTTTACACTTAGTGCCTGTGTTTTCATTTACATTTTTCCCCTCATGAATCAGTTATTTTCACGTGATGAATTTTTATGATTCATTTATTTTCACGTGATTCATTTTTGTATGATTCATTTATTTTCACGTGATTCATTTTTATATAATTCATTTAATTTCACGTGCTAAATTTTTATATGATTCATTTATTTTCACGTGTTTATATTATTTACGATTCATTTTTACATGTGAATTTTTTCCCCAAACATTCAGTTTTCACGTGATTTTTTTCTTATTATTACGTTTTTTCATGTTTTATTTTCACCTGCAATTTTTTTCATATGACTAATTTTGTGTTATGATGCTGTTTGTGCATGATTCAGTTATTTTATTTTTTTTTATTAATTTTTCACGTGATTTTCCCATATGATTTTTTTACACGTGATTTTTTTTCCCATATGATTCATTTCTCACTTGATTAGAGACCCCCCCCATTATCCCCATATATACTATATATTATTCACATGATGTGTTCACATATGCAACGATGTGAAATGGATAAGAGTGGATACTGCTGCTGTTCCTACATTGCCTCATATAGTATATCATTTGAGGCAGTGGAAGCTATTAAACTGTCTATGGTATGAGGTTGTTTCCTCCGTATACTCGTTAGTTTTTCTAATATCTACGCTAGAGAGAGGAGAGACGAGTCCACGACAAAATCATAATATTTCGTGCACGTCTTTTCTTCAGGATGAATCACTTCGGTCTGTCCCACGGCCCCAGGAAGTAAATGATAGTCATTTCATACAAAACATGGGGCGCCGTCTTGGACGACTTTTCTATCTCACTTGAAATTGAAGTTATAGTTGAGATTGATATCAAATATACACTCAATTCCAGAAATATTGGCACCCTTCTTGAAAATAAGCAGAAATTAGTATACCTAAAGGCTACACTTAAATGCTCCTAGGTGTGTGTGTGTGTGTGTGTGTATGTTTGTGTGTGTGTGTGTGGGGGGGGGGGGGGGTTATGGGGGGTTGTATAAGTGCTGTATAAGAAGACTCAGTGCTTCAAATTGTTCAGTTGATTTGATTTACGGATTTTACGAGTTTCAATCATTAATTTATTTCAATTACACACCAATTTAATAAACATTTATAGACATAAAACCCATACGTTGTTTTATATTAATGACCAATAAGACCTGCTGTATAATTAGGACAAAAGTAATGCCACCCTGTATGTATACGGTAGCTGACTCGCTGCAGTGGCTGAGCTGCATTACTGTAGGATTTAACACGTGCTGCTTTTAGTAGGCACTCCTTCACCATTTCGTCATCATTTTGCCATTATCTTTGTGAGCTTCTTCCTTATATGGAGTTTTGTGGACGTGACCAAATGTAAAACAGCTGTGCCATCAAAACACTTGATCATTTCAACTGATTGAGCTTTATTAACATGAAGATGTGAAACAAACACGTTCCTTAGTTTGTTTAAACCTGAGTTTGAGGTGAGAAACAAGATTATCCAATCAGGATCAAGAGCATTCGTCCTGTTTCTGTTTGAAAGCTGCTAGCTATCTGTGTACTCTCTGAGTGTAGGGATATCACAGTCAGAATTTTTTTCCTACACCTATACGCTTAGAAGATGTAAATGTCTGACGGTAAACTTTAAGATAAAAATTCACTGTGTTGTATCTCGTTTCCTTTTCACCTATTTTGTATCCTGTATGAACCTTAAGAACATCTTTCTCAGATGCATCTTAGCTTCCCTTGTCCGTGCTGCTGAACAGGTGTGAATGTCTTCAGTTGCAAAACATGAACAGGGGTTTAAATTAAGAAAATTAAACAGTGTGTTGTTTATCAGGGGCGACTTCACTATACAAGAATTCAATAGGTATCTCTGTTGCTATTCACCACAAAGCATATGTACGCGTAGTTTATATCATTTTTATTCAAATTTTATAACGAGCTTAGTCACAGCTAATAACTCTTTAGGTTTAATTACAACCGTGGCTTCAGTTTTGCAAGCAATCCTGATCTTGGTAATAAGTAATAGATCCGACCAGCTTTCTGTAATTTTTTTCCCGCTGTAATGAGGTAATGTCTGGACACACCCCATCCGTTTCCTTCCTCGGCGTTGCTTCATCCTACACCCCTTGAAAGCTACAGGCGATACAATCGTCAATCTGTGATATCAGATTGGGATGATCGTAAATTGAACATGATCTCACAAGCCTATACACCTTTTAAGGTTAGCCATATGCCAAGATCGGTTGGCATTAGATTGTGCCGTAAATAATTTCCATGGCAATCACTGCAACTGTCAACTAGATCCATGCATGAAAAATGCAAGAGCTTATCGATTTCATTTCACAGCTCATGCGGGTATTTTATATTTTAACATATTTCCTCATACCTGTCTGAGATTAATCATATGTGCGTGCGTTCTCGAGGATATATGCATCCGCTTCCAATTGGCACCATAAAAGCCACTGCTTGAGCCTTTTCATGTGCTTTCACAGCAAACACATTTTGGTACATAAGGACAGATGCCATCCAATGCTGGAAGCTAATTCCATTTCGTTAACAATGGCGAGCGGGCGTGACATTTGCCTCCACTGAACGTGGCGAAGGCGTACATCAGGGTGTCTCAGCGTCCTACAGGGAGCGTTCATGCTACCTCCCTTTCCAGGTTCATCGATACTCTGGGATCCAGGGGCTCGGCTAATTCACTACAGCAGTTGTTTAAGTGCTAGATTTTTTGTCCAGGCAGCCGGTCATGCAGAGAGCCATCATGCAGCGAGACGCCTGAAGTGAGGCGGTATGATGTGCAACAAAAACCAGTACACAGCTTGGTGCAAATTATAGAAGAGCCTAATTTTTGTCTGTTTAGGAAAGTAGCATGGTAGGAGAACTATCTTGCTCACGATGATGAGATTTCCCACCATGATGTCCATGTACACGTATCTGTTTATTACAGAGGTGAAATGTACAGCGTTGAATTATAAATGATGCCTTATGCTCCCTTTAGGCCTTGTTTATCGACCTAATGAATAGATAATGGAAAGGTAAAAACGTTGCTTTGTTCATTAATCTTATATGAATATTGTATCCTTATAGCACGATTACTGCATGACGTAATTTGATGCAAATACAATCATCTGTACTGAAGGTGCATTATACTAACCATCAACAAATACACGCATTTGGAACTATCATCATATTTTTCAGTGTGTTCAAACAAGAAATCCTTCCGTAACTGACTAACTATGTCACTGCATTACATTAATGTTGGGTGACTTTTTAATCAGTTCCTAGTCCCTTCATTGGTCTCTGACTATGGCTGCTCTGCGCAATGCATCATCATCTGTAGCAAAAATTTCTTCAGAGCTGTTTATCAACTACATGGGGCAAATAGGGGAGGGGGTGGGGGTGGGGGGTCATATAGACATCAGACACAATCTGCTAACACACACAACTGACCCCGGAGAGTATCTTTTAATGAGCGGAGCCAACTGAAACCTCCATTGCATCCAGAGTAAAGGAGGAGAGAGAAGGGAAAAAAAGAGGGAGAGAAGTTGTAGAAAAAGCAGCTTGAGACATCACTGTTGTAGCATCAAGGGCTTCTTCATGCCAAGCTGTGGATTTTCTCTGCTGTAGCCCAGGGCCAGGCTGGTCTGGCAGCAGAAGGAGAGCAGATGCCATTTGATGACAGCAAAGCAGAGATGGCCGGCCAGGCGCTGTCAGAGAGATCAGAATCGTCTCATTATTTTTCTCACTCGCTTTCATGTGCAGCGTCATGTTTCCAATCAGTGCGACCGCGTCCCGCGGCGTGCGAGCCCCACAGCCTGCGAAGTAAACAGCATTAGCGTGACTTTTTCTTCAGCTGGAGTTCTTTGTGTGTGCTGTGCATGCGGCGAGGAAGTCTTTACCCTGTGCATGTAGGTCTTTGTGCTTTTTGCTCCCTTCATTGGGGCTGGCTCTTTGAGCGGTGGAATGATGCCCCGGTCGGTGCGCTCTTTGCTCCATGCCGGGCCAAGTCTGTAGTCGGTAAACAAGACAAATGGAGCGCATCCTGATTTGGAAGGTATTCCTGGCAATCAGCAATTAGGCTGCTTTGGCCAGAAAAGGAGGGGAAAAGTCAGTGCTGATAAAACTGACCCTTGTGCAAAACAACATGGGATCTTTTTCACGTAACATTTCTTTGTTTTAACCTTCTGACAACATGGACACACTTATTTAGGGACGTTCAAAAGTTACATCAATATTTATGAGAAAGTTCAGAAATGGGTTACGCACATACTTAGGCTGATTTTACTGAAACCCCGTTCAGATTATGCGAATCACCTGCATGTAGTCCATGCCTCCGAGATTGGCAGATTTTATTTTTGTAGCGTACAAGACGAGTTTTTAACAGCATCTAGACGACATCTTTAAACACAAGCACATGCCTTTAAGCCTCATCCAAAAAAAATCATGGACAGAAAATACAGACTGAAGATTCTTGCCTTTGCTGTCAAATGTAATAATAAAATCAAAAGACAATTTCAAAATGAAAAATACAAAAGAATTAAATGCTGACCTATGTACTGTATGAGCAGATTGCACTGACATACACTGAATAGAAGTCTAGTATATGTATTGCCTATAATGTATATTGTCTAATAAAATCTCCTAATTGTAATTATCACAATATTCACTGGTTTCTTTTAGCAATATGGATTCCACAGTCATTATTCAGCAGCTTCTAAAATAGCACTTGATCCAGCACATTGTGTTATTTTGCTTTTTATTTTGTTATATAATGTGCACTGAAAGTCCATTGTGCACATAACTATATAGCATTGTTGATTTGATAAAATAATGTCAGTGTTTTTGTTAATTCAGTGTGTTCTCCTGTAAAGAAAACAACCTGGCCACAGTTTGAAGGATAAGCTGACCTAGTGCTTTTTTACTGTTCTTACGTCTCACTTTAATTCTAATAATAAGTAATTTGTTCCTCCAGATACGCAATGTGTCTGATTAAGATACAGAGAATTTTGTGAACGTTTAAGGAATGACACTATTAATTAATAAATACTGTGATGTTATATTTAATATAAATATTAAAGAGTGTATTTTCAGACAAAACATTGATTTTGGCATGTTGTATTGTGATTACATCAAACCGTCAGACAGTGGCGCTGACATCGCGCAAGAACAATCGACTTAAGTTCAGAATTGCGAGTTCCTGTGACACGCCTCTGTTTTTTGGTAAGCTCCACCCCCTGAGAGTGACTCTCGCATAACTTCTGAATAGCACTTCAGTCTTCTGAATATCTGAATACATGCAATATTCATGTACTCCTCACTTATTCTGAAAGAGTAAACACTTCCCAGTGCATGTTTGGGAACATTAATATGATCTGATTATGATCTGAGTCCCTATCTAGACTAGATGGAAATGCAACCAGGGGCTTTATATGCGCAGGCGAACAGCACAGCTGTGTTTGGTCCCATAGGACTTCCTTTGTCTCGCCTCGTCCTCACCTCAATGCCTCATTTACGGGTCAGCGCCTCATTACCACAGAGCAATGTTTGCACTATGCCAACACTGGCAGCCTAAATTTAGAATTTGATTATCTACCAATAGTTCGTTATGACACTCAGTGTGGTTTTAGACTCAGAGTCCAATCAAGAGTCTGAAGACTGAGTCAGTTTTCTGATAAACTCTACCCACTCGCCATATTAGTTCCTAATAACAACAGCATGAAGAACAGGAAGAGATTCCAGTAAAGCAAGAGATACAGCAGGATTTTCAGTTAAATGCATCATTTATTGCTGCTCAGCCTGAGAGAATGGTCAGATGGTGAATAAAAAATAGTGTTCCTGTAAACTGCTACGCTCAGCACGTTTTCTTTGTTCAGGAATCAGTGCTGCAGAAAAACTGCTAAGCAAATGCGTGGGTGATTAAAGTAGCCCTGATCATGTCATTTTATACCACCGAATGCTTTGAGAAGATGCTGATTTATTTTCTATACCAGTAGCTCTGATAGTAGTGCAGCTCCAAATCACAGATTTACTATATATTAATGCGCTGATTCTAATACGTTATTGTTTCCATAGTAACACTTGGTGTGCCACATAAACAGATTAAAAACATGTCACTGTTGACATAATGAAGTTTTCTGTACGGAGATATTTAACATTCATGGAATGAGTCTCCAGTGTCAGTGTATTGTAACAGAAAGTTGCACCTGTAAGAATTAAATCATTATGGTAACGTCTTTATTTACAGCAGGTTAGCTATGTTTAAACTACACTACAGCAAAAATGCAGACGTGAGACGTTTAATCACCGATTTTGGATGATTTCTGATGCATCAGAACAGGAAGTTCAGTAACAGACTTGTGTTTACAGACATATCATGACAAATTTAATTTATGTATTGCAGGTAACGCTAGAGTTTAGATAGCTGGCTAATTATCTTATGTTTGTCAACAGATCACCACGAGTTGAATTTATTATCATTATCAGAGTTCTGTCATTGTGATATTTTTGCTAATTTTATATATATAGCTTTATAGCTTTGACGCTAGCAAATCCTATACAATAACATTTAAGATTATGGTAATTAGTAGCCTAGCTAAGTTAGATAACAAGCTAGCTTAGCGTGCACGTTCTGTGTGTGAAAATTTTGTAGTTAGTATGTTGGTTTCCTCTAATAATTAGCGTATTGTACTGTGATAGGTTAATTCATAGACATTTAAATGTAATGTAAATGTAAATTACATTTAAATGTAAGTCAAATATGTACGTTCAACAAAAAGTAATTAGGTAAATAATGGGAGGTTTATGTTAAACTCATTAAATAGAAATCTGTACATTTACAAGTAACACATGGCATTATATCAATATGTAAAAATGACACATTTTACTTAAATGGAAATTCTACCAATAACTGAAGTACAGTGAGGGAAAAAAGTATTTGATCCCCTGCTGATTTTGTACGTTTGCCCACTGACAAAGAAATGATCATTCTATAATTTTAATGGTAGTTGTATTTGAACAGTGAGAGACAGAATAACAACAAAAAAATCCAGAAAAACGCACGTCAAAAATTTTATAAATTAATTTGCATTTTAATGAGGGAAATAAGTATTTGACCCCTCTGCAAAACATGACTTAGTACTTGGTTTAAAAACCCTTGTTGGCAATCACAGAGGTCAGACGTTTCTTGTAGTTGGCCACCAGGTTTGCACACATCTCAGGAGGGATTTTGTCCCACTCCTCTTTGCAGATCTTCTCCAAATCATTAAGGTTTCGAGGCTGACGTTTGGCAACTCGAACCTTCAGGTCTCTCCACAGATTTTCTATGGGATTAAGGTCTGGAGACTGGCTAGGTCACTCCAGGACCTTAATGTGCTTCTTCTTGAGCCACTCCTTTGTTGCCTTGGCCGTGTGTTTTGGGTCATTGTCATGCTGGAATACCCATCCACGACCCATTTTCAATGCCCTGGCTGAGGGAAGGAGGTTTTCACCCAAGATTTGACGGTACATGGCCCCGTCCATCGTCCCTTTGATGCGGTGAAGTTGTCCTGTCCCCTTAGCAGAAAAAAAACCCCAAAGCATAATGTTTCCACCTCCATGTTTGACGGTGGGGGTGGTGTTCTTGGGGTCATAGGCAGCATTCCTCCTCCTCCAAACACGGCGAGTTGAGTTGATGCCAAAGAGCTCCATTTTGGTCTCATCTGACCTCAACACTTTCACCAAGTTGTCCTCTGAATCATTCAGATGTTCATTGGCAAACTTCAGACGGGCATGTATATGTGCTTTCTTGAGCAGCGGACCTTGCGCGCGCTGCAGAATTTCAGTCCTTCAAGGCGTAGTGTGTTACCAATTGTTTTCTTGGTGACTATGGTCCCAGCTGCCTTGAGATCATTGACAAGATCCTCCCGTGTAGTTCTGGGCTGATTCCTCACTGTTCTCATGATCAATGCAACTCCACGAGGTGAGATCTTGCATGGAGCCCCAGGCCGAGGGAGATTGACAGTTCTTTTGTGCTTCTTCCATTTGCGAATAATCGCACCAACTGTTGTCCCCTTCTCACCAAGCTGCTTGGCAATGGTCTTGTAGCCCATTCCAGACTTGTGTAGGTCTACAATCTTGTCCCTGACATCCTTGGAGAGCTCTTTGGTCTTGGCCATGGTGGAGAGTTTGGAATCTGATTGATTGATTGCTTCTGTGGACAGGTGTCTTTTATACAGGTAACAAACTGATATTAGGAGCACTCCCTTTAAGAGTGTGCTCCTAATCTCAGCTCGTTACCTGTATAAAAGACACCTGGGAGCCAGAAATCTTTCTGATTGAGAGGGGGTCAAATACTTATTTCCCTCATTAAAATGCAAATCAATTTATAACATTTTTGACATGCGTTTTTCTGGATTTTTTTGTTGTTATTCTGTCTCTCACTGTTCAAATACAACTACCATTAAAATTATAGACTGATCATTTCTTTGTCAGTGGGCAAACGTACAAAATCAGCAGGGGATCAAATACTTTTTTCCCTCACTGTATGTTGATCAATGATTTTTTTTTTCAGTGTATTTAACAATACAAAACAATAATTTATAACAATCAGTACATTTACATGGACAACAATAATCCAATATTAAAAATATTAAGACGATACTCTGCTTAAGAAACTAGCATGTAAACAGCGATTATTGATTACCTTAATCTGACTAAGTCATACTCACCGACTAAGTCATACTCAAAGTAAACACGAATCGAATTAAGACATGTAGAGTATTCCTGTTTTAGTCGCATTATCGATGTGCATTATAGACATGTACACAACTTAATCACACTATTAAAGTAGTGTGGGAGTTTGCACCGCATTTTGCGACAGGACACATACACATGGCAGTGCTCAACCATCTGACTGCAAACAAGAGAGCACGGCTGCGTCCCAACCGTGTATTTACCTGCTACAGTATATAGTATGAAGTGAAATACACGTATTTCAGCTACTATATAGTAGGTAAGTACATGGTTTGTGACGCAGCCCATGGCTTCAAGCAGTTGTCTATTTGCACTTATAGCATGACAAATAATTAACTGCACTTGAAACACCTGAAACTGTATACAGTACGATAACGAAGACGAACTGTATGTCGATACGTGAAATTCTGGAGGGAACATCAGACGGTGTGGCGTGACGTGGGGACGTAATGATGTGTGCTGTTGATCGATTCGTGTTCTACAACATGTAAAACGAGATCATGAAAGTAGTATTCTAAAAGCAACTCATGTAAACACCTTAATCACAATATTGTCTTATTCAGAATAACGTCAATAATTAAATTATCACTGTCCATGTAAACATAATCAATGTCATTTTGCCAATTCCTATCAAAAATAACAAAACAAAACAAGCCATCAAAGACAAGTAAAGCATATTAAAAGTTTTGAGTTCACTTTAAACTGTTAACAAACTGATAAAAATAGAAAGCCACATGGGTGCATGTGAATACTGAATACTGAAATGTGCTGGAGGCATCCTTACTGCATCCATGTTACTGTATTAAGCGCTAACTCAAAATACAGGCAGCATAAATTCTGTCAGTATATAAAAAAAAAAACAATTATATATATAAAACATTAGATTTATAGATTAGCTATAATCACCTAATAAAATTCCTGCACTATTTCCTAAACAATTTCTACATTCCACATTGCACAGAAAAGCTTTAAAACAATTAATAAGTCAATGACTTTTTTTCTACACACTCTTACAAACACCGCTTTACTATACTATATAAGCAACAAATCCAAATTTCGCAAATAACCACAATAAGATCCTCCGGAGAACTCTGGGTTTCTTGAGCTCTCTTCCTGGATTACTTTTCGGATTCTCCAGCTTTTCTGCATCTTGTTCGGCTCCTGCTCAGTCTCCGGAGACCGGCCTTCTCGGTCTGTCTCAAATCAAAGCTTCCCACATCGTAAACACACTCCGTCATCCTCCATATGCCACCAGTCAATTTGATTCACTACATGCCTTACTGTATTAATAGTTCCCCGTCGTTGAGAAAGTCATCTCACTGAGTCACTCTGCCTCCTGTGCCTCGAAGCCATCTAGAGGCACTTGTACTTCTGTTTCCAGGTGCCATAATTGTGCCATGATTAACAGATATTTGTGAGTGACCAATGTAAATGCAAAGGCATGGAGGAGAAGAGTCTTATACCACAGCTCTGTTGATTTATGCATTGGTTAAGGAGAATCATTATTATTTCTATAGTAACAGCTAATTTACAGGGATGTCTAATCGTTGATATGGTGACGTTTTCTGTAAAGAGACTTTTATTTAACATTCATGGAAGGAGTCTCCAGTTTCAGCGCTTTGTAACAATCAGTGTTAAAGCTGTAAAGTTAACTTTTCCAAAACAGGAAAGTCATAGGTTTTCTTGGTCACATGAGAAGCTGTGTTGTTGTTGTTATATTAACTTTACTACAGGAAGGGAAAATAGATAGAAACTATAACATAATGTTTGATAACAGGAACTACCTTGTTTGACCAACGTTTCAAATTGCTGCATTTTAAAATAAATAAAAACTTTAGGATGTGCCGCTATAAGAAAGTAATCAACTTTTGTGTACTAACAGTAACTCTGCTTCATCACACTGCACTACTATTGATTGCATTCTTATAATAGCATGACACAGCATGTTTTAATCCTTCCGTATATAGCATATTGTGAGATGTAGTTGTTTTAACTATATTACACAAATCAAAAGAAAAGCTAGCAAGCGATTTAAACAGAAACCGGTCATTGATTAGTGTGGGAACGGATTGCTAATTAGCTAGCTAACTTGAACGTTAGCCACACCGATACATTGGCTATGTTTACATGCGCCTCAAATTCTGTTTAAGGTCTATATTCGGGTTGCGTACATATTCTGAATACGGTGTTTATACGTGTATAATCGGAATATCCCTGTGGCTGTTCTAAGTATGCCTGAGTTGCCGTTCCTAAATACCTAGCCTACAGCTTAGCATCTGTTAGCACCCACAATTCCTTGCAGACTGAGCATGCACATATATCTCCTTTCAGTGTGTTTTCTGAATAAGGTGTAACAAATTTCCGATTAAAACAGGTATATTCCAGGGGTGGGAATCAGAATTTGGTGAATCAGAATATTGTCTTAATCTGAACCGGGCAATCGGATTGCAGTGTTTACACGACTCAGTACTAATCAGAATATTGCCAAATTCCGATTAATATAGAAATATTGATGTGCATGTAAACGTAGCCATTGTTATGTGTCTAGCTCCAGAAATTTCCATTGTTTGCCAACTGAATAGGTAATCGGAAATGATTCTAAATAGTGCCATTATTTTCATTCAGTGTTGCTGGCTGTCAAGCTACTTATAGCCTACAAGTACGTTTTTAGCTTTGTAAATTTGTAGCTGCTTGTAGCTTTCAAGTAGCTTATCGTTTTCTTTTTGCTACTGTTTTTTTTGTGGTTATTGTTGTTGTTCTTCTTGTTGTTGATTTTCTTCACCATTCAATGCCCTCCTTAATGTTATAGTTTAATGTTGTGTGCTACTGGGCAATTACAACAATTGATTACGCTGTATTAGATTTCCATTGTATTTTCAAGATTTCCCAGGAACGCCATTGTTTAATATGTTTTGTTTTGTTTCACGTAATAAAATGTGTAAAAAATAAATCAATAATAAATATGTGTGTCAAATGTTCTACTGTCATTGCTTGTTAATAAAATGAAAACATTAAAGTGAAAATGAGTCAAGGGACACCACAGCAGTCTCTCTGTTTATACATGTTACTCTGTATGATGTGATTAAAGAAGGAAGTGGTTGCTCGTGTGATTAGGATAATATGGATAATATTTTCCAAACGGACATGGAGAGAGGGATAGGGAGAGATTAAAAGATACAGTAGGAGAGAGAGGGATGGACATTAGGTTTTGTGATGGGTTATTATTTCAGGGAGTAATTGGAGGGATAGAAATCATTTGAAGCCAGAGTTAATGGCACATATTTTAGTGTAGCTATGTGACACTAATTGGCGATAAAAAAAAAAAAAGCAGTTCCTCTGCGTCTCGGTTTGATATCAGAATAATTACTTAAGTAAACTGCATGACTTGTGCTGGGAATTTAACAGCAAAGAAAGTTCTAGCAACTTGGCCTCCACTCAACTCTGCCACATGACACTGAGGGGTAAAAAAAAAAAAAGGCCGAAAGAAGAAGAGACGGAAAGAAGAATGACTTAACTTGTGTTTAATTCCGGCTTCTCGGCAGTGATACAGGGTCAATCTGATGTGTGCTGAACTCTTTTTAATGCAGCCTTACTGTATTCAGGTGTGCATCCACCGCTTGCTGGAAGCAGCTCGTAGACGTGAAGATATCAAAGTCTATCTCCATCCTAGAGAACATGCTCACCTCAGCGCTACAAGGCCTTTCGTTCAAGTTTGGAAAACTTTTTACTCGCTCAAAATTGATGGCGAGGCAGAAAATAACTGTAGGCTGCACTAAAACTTTGTTTATAATAAGTATGATCTGACATCGGAGACACAAGGTCAGAGAAGGTCCATCACCATGCTGTTCAGCAGCAGTGAATCAAAAGACCGCTTGTTCTTGTCTTTTCAGGAGTTCAGGGCACTGAGAAATGAACAAAATGAAGAACTTCAAGCGCCGCTTCTCACTGTCCGTGCCGAGAACAGAGACGATAGAGGAGAACGAGTTCACGGAGCAGATAAACCAGCTCAACATCCAGCGTAATGAAGGTAAGAGCACCTCTGATACACGCCCACACCGCTGACAATTTCCAGTATGTGTGTTTGACTTAATCTGAATAAATGACCCTGTTTTCATTGAATGTATCTTACACTGAGTGTTCGGATTATATCCGGATTTTGATTATTTTCATAAAAATGGAGGTGTTTATGCACACAAGATGCACAAAAAGACACTAATGTGTACCTTTCCTTCTCGCTTTGGTATCTTTTACCTCAGAAGGTGCATGTAGTGTACTTTTAAAGCTTTATTCTAAAGCTATGTTCACAAGTTTCTTTCCAGTTTCCTTCCAAATCCGATTTTTTTTTGTTGCTCAGATCAGATCGGTCTTTAATAAGAACGCACCAGTACCCCAAAACTCCCTTCATACACATATGGATATGGTATCAGCTACATATGGATTTCTTCTGCAATTGTTCCATTGCATTTCTCAATTAGAGTAGGTTCTTTCCAGTATTGCCTGAAAATAGTCAATTCCATTCAAACCAATTTTCAATTGTATAGCACTTTTAACAATCGACATTGTTAAAAGTGCTACGTTGTGAAACGACATGAGGAAGAAACCTTGAGAGGAACCGGACTCAAAAGGGAATCCATCCTTATCTGGATGACACCGGATTATAAATAATTTCTCTTTTATAACTATACTATAGAGTCAAAAAAAAAGTGCTAATTGCATTAACAAGAACTTGAGTGTGAGCAACATTATTGTTTAACATCTATCAAAGTCTAACATATCAAACCGAAATGATTAATTGTCCAGTGATTGAATAAATGAGAGACTTGAGTTTAAATTGCTAATTTGCACAGTGCAGTTTAAATGACCTATGACCATCTAGTTAGCTAGTTAAATGCATTAATACAGGCTATGATCGCGCACCGTAATGTTCACCTCGCGTCTCACTTAAAGATATTATTCGAGTCTGGCTCGCTTCTTTATGTTCTATGGATACGGCAGGAGAAAATAAGACGGAGATTTATATGAGAGCTTTGTACTACAATGTATTTTGCTTGGTTTTGTCAGTATTTCCATAAACCAGTGAGATTCTGAATTTGAAAAGATTGTATGTCATTTGTGCATCTATGAATGCTAATCAGGCCACCTAGGGTTTATTTATATGTGGGATTTGGAACGAGTAGCTTGCGGTACAGTTAGAGCATTCGAGGTGCATCGCTTCCCTATGTTTATGTATGCTATTATTATATTGAAACACAGCTATATATCAAATTTTGCGGGAGTCAATAAAGGACTGTTAGTATTTGCTTTTTATGGATGTTGAACCTATGAATAAAAAGCCAAGTGGTCCATAACTGCCAGAGTCAGTGGGTAAAAGACAGCTATTTTTGTCCTGATGACAATCTGGCATAAAACAAGTGCAAAAAAGAAACAACACATGAAGTTGGTAGTCAAGTGTTAAAAGCGTCCAAGTATTAGCAAGTTGGCTAAATGAGCCAACTGGGAGAACTGTAATCCATAAAAGTGTTAAGAGCTCATTTGCATATTACATGTGATACAGAAATTGGATTTTAATCTGGCTAATCGAAGATATGACAACAAATGCGGGTACGATTTTATGAAGGAATAATCCAGATACAAGATGCATGAAATGTCCAGGTGAGAAATGGGTTCGAAGATCGTTTTTGTTTCAGAGATTATGCTGACACTGATCCCAAAATCCCTATTCTGACATCTAATGTAACTAATGCACCATATAATTACACATGAGGCTTATGTTTTGTTGTCTCCCGTCTGATCTTCTCCACTTTAATATGGTTCTGTTTAATATGTAATATTTTTAGTAAGGCCAGAGGCTTATAGTGTTGGTCAGTTGAGGGAATATCCACCATTCTTGTTTCATTTGTAATGGGAAAAAGATTAGAGAAAATGGGTCTAAGCCAGTTTGGTAATCTTTTAGTGAGATGGAAAAGTGCAAGGCGAACAGGAAATCGTGCTGAGCTGGCATTTCGGCAGGCCTCAGTAGACTTGAGGGGTCAGAGCTGTTCTGGAGGAAGTGATGAGAGTACGAATGCTCGACCCTCTAGGAGCCAGGCAATGCCAAATCTTCCTTCTGTCAACTTGGAGACAACGGCCATTGGCCTGGTGTCTGCATTATTAATGCTGATGTAATAGCACAGCGTAATACGGTGCCATCTGCTTCTGCCATCCACTTTCATCCAGTCAGTCAGTCTTAAATCAAATCATTTTAAAGGAGACAGGAGCATAGTGAAAGAATGGGAGAGAAGAGATGCTCGTGCCTTGTTCATATCTCTTATCTCGCGTGATGAAGGGCCAATTCAAAGTAAAATCAATTTGACAAGTCTGCGATGTGATCGATTGGGACGAAAGTGCTCCGTCCATCATACCGTGTGAGCATCACCATGAAATATGCGATTTTAGAAACCTTGGTTTTCAATTTCTCTGTCAGGAAAAAAAAGGATACTAAACTAAACGGAGCCAGTGAAGCGGTACTGTCAAATGTATGTCTTTGTTATCGTTATTTAAAAAGCTATATAGTACAAAAATAGTCCTTAAACACCAGTTATTCGTTCATTCATCTTTAGCGTTATCCTGGTCAGGTTCATGGTAGATCCGCAGCCTATACAGGGGACACTGGGTTTGAGCTCGGAATACACAGCAGTCCATCACAGGGTCCCATGCACACATACATTTGTACACTCGTTTATACTTGGGGCAATTTAGAAACTTCAATCCACCTACCAGCAGTTTTTAGTAGGTGGGGAAAACTGGAAGAAACTGGAAAACCCAGAGGGAACCGAAAAGGAGAACGTGTGAAACTTCACACAGACAGTTAGAAGAAGAAGAAGAAGAAGAAGAAGAAGAAGAAGCCTGTGTCATATATGCATTACAACACAGTGAATTCTATACTCCACATATTCCAGTTTGTTTGGAAGTTGGGGTAAGAGAGCAGGGTCAGCCATGATACAGCATCCCTGCAGAAGAGAGGTTTGAGGGCCATGTTTAAGGACCAAACAGTGGCAGCTTAGTGGGGCTGGGGCTTGAACCCCCAACCTTCTGATCACTAACCCTGAGCCTCAGCTTTTGAGCCACCCAAGTAAGTTACCCAAGATCAGGATCCTCTGTGCTGCCCTAAGGTCTAATTATGTACATCAACCATCCCTTCATATGCAGTAAGCTCTTTATACTGGCTATATGCTGGGTGCAAGACAGGAATACACCTTGAATGTTATGCCAGTCCATCTCACATTCTGCACACCAAATGAGGTCTAAAAGTGCATCATGTTCATTAGTAGAAAGACATATTCCAAATGTAAAAAAGATGTACCTTTGAGGGTACCACCACAGCAACAATAATCATAAAGTGGCAAACCAAGAGGAAGTAGATCTCCGCGTCAAAGACCTTCAAGACAGACCCGGACACTTCTACATGGTACCGAGGAACACCTTACTCCGACTTCTCCGACTCCGAATTGGTGTGGGATTTGAGGCAACATTTGTTTGTGCATCCTTCAGCTGTCTCCACAAGGCCTGAGATTCCTCTGTGATGAAGCTCTGCACTGATTGGCTGCTGGAGATGCCGTGCTTCTGCTTTCCCAACCCCAGAGAGATGGTGCTGATGGAGATAGATAGAGGAGGATAAGATCTGGGCTGAGAGAACAGAGAGAAGCAGAGCTACATGAGCAGTGTGACCGTATTAATATTCCGTCCTAACCTCGAGCACGGAGAAGCGAAAGTCTGCGAAGACGGAGAGAGGCCGCCATGTCTGAGAGTGACCTGAGATATGAGATCCATCAGTCCAATTTGTTCCAATACTGTAGATTTTCAGAACTCAATTACTCTGGAGCTAATGCAGCGTTCTACTTGGATAACGATGAGATTCACTTCAGGGAATGCTGTTTTATATTAGTCCGCCTGTCTGTATGTCTACTCTAATTCTCATTATAGTCGCGATGGATTGGCAATTCATGTCGCAACGTAGCTATTTTCCATTGAGCAAAAAAATGCACGATTGAGCAATCATGTAAATGTTGCATCCCATTACTTTGTTAGCAAGTTTTTTTGATTCCCAGAAAGATACGAGTCATCTTTAATAGCTAATGCCTTTGAGATTTCTAAGAGAAAGAGATGCCATTAAAAAATAACTTAATTTGCTAGCACGCCTACACACACACACACACACACACACACAGTCACGAATTCTTCAGAAGACCACTAATGCTGAATGACCAATCTGCAGCACTACAGCCTTAATGTGTGTACTCCTAAAAGAACTGCCAGAGCGCCTCATTTTGTGTCTCTCTCCCTCGCATTTCCGTAATTACCAGCTGTTGTGTTGCGCTATCAAGCCTGTCAGACAGGCGTGAATGAAATGTGCCTGCATTCCTAATGAAAGTGCCAGGCTGCTAAAACCACCAATGAAAATCCCAAATATTTTCATCACAGGAAATGACTCTTACAAGCAAAAAAATATAATAGTAGCGAACAAAGCAGTTTGGGATGGGCTGTTGTAGGAAAATAACCTACACCTGGATCAAGTGTATATTTAAACCTTCCGACAGTGATAGGATCCTTAGGGACCACTGATGTCTTAACTAACTAACTAACTAATCAATTAGGCCACAAAGGTTGCAACCCTCAAGACACTTAGCTCATCAACACAACCAGGGTTATTCCCAAACCGATGCGTATTATTCCCTAAGGAATCTCAGATCACCTGCAGCTCTAATCACCACCTTGCTCCAGGATGGAGGGATTTCCTCTCAGATCATTAGTACACTGTGGCGGTTTCTAAATCCCAAAGTGAGACATTGAGTGAGGTTTCCTGGATAAAGACGGATACGATGATTAGAGAGACGGATACAACGAGAAGCTTCCCACTAGAGGTTTCTTCTCTGATGTTGCCTGTCTGAAAATCATTCACCTGAACGTCCACCGGTTCTCCATTCGAGGGCTGTGAAATGAAACCTGCATGTCGCACTTACGCAACATCAAAGGTTAGCTCGGTGAACGAGAGGCTCAGACTGTATCACTGTGAGCTGGAGTGGATTTACAAAGCACACAAGAGGAACATTTAGATCGGACTCATGGACGGAGCATTTGTTACTTTTTTTTTAGCCATTACATCATGGTGGTTAAATAAATAACGGTTCAAAGAGAGAGCAGATCCAAGCACCAGGGCTTGTTAGAGTTTCATATTAACCTAAAACCTATTCATTATAATGATAGTGTGTCTTTATTGATCACATACAGTAGAGTGAAATAATTTTCTTCGCATGCCTCAGCATGCCAGGAAGTTGGGGTCAGAGTGCAGGGTCAGCCATGATGGGAACCTTCCGATCGGTAACCCAGAGCTTGGCAGTGCTGGGGCTTGAACCTTCCGATCAGTAACCCAGAGCCTTAACCGCAAAGCCACCACCGCACCAATATTATATATACCAATAATATAGTGCATTATTCAGCACTCTAATTTGTAATGGTGTCTCTAAACATACTAGAGAATATCCAATGCTGTCTTTGAATCCCATAAGCACTGCGGTACTGTACAAACTATGTACTATAGAAACTATGTACTATAGTGGCTATAGAAAACCAATAATGCACCTTGTTGTTTGGTTTGGTGTAACTGTAGATTGCAATATATTACAGGGTTTTGCTAAATGAAACATCAAAACTTTGATTCCTCATCTCTCAAAATGGTTCGTTGCTGAGATAGAATCTGAACTCATACCTTTCTCTCATCTCCTTCTTTCCTCACACATCATTCAAATAATGTATCTGTGCACTTCTTTAACCACCCCCTAAGCCCTGTCATAGCAAGGGTTGAAGCAAAGCTTAAATAACGGTGATTGTCATTTGCGAATGAATCGACTCTTTGAATCGATTATTCGAGAGGAACATAGGGAGTTTCCTTTAATATTCTTTTGCCGGAAATTCATCAGCACTTTGTTAATCACATACTGTACAATACAGCAGTGACTGAAGCGCGTTAAGTGAATCTCATCAGCATCTGTTTCATTTGTCAGTTGTAAAGAGAATTGGAAAACATATATTTGACTCTCTTCGATGTGTGATTGAAGCTGCGTGAGAGTAAAACAAAATGGTGGTGGTGGTGAGGGGGGGATGCGCTGTTGTACATTCCTCTTATACAACAGAAACTTGCCAGTGCTAACAATTTAGCATGCTGTACCTTTTGTTTTATCCGTTTATAGCTACATTTAATGTTTAGTTAGTTCCTGCTAGCACTTTCTTATAGCACATAGAAAAAGTCGTTCTCTCACCAGTCTCTTGAAGTTAATAAACCTCTGCACTGACACTGGAGACTCCACACATGTTGAATAAATATTTCCGCACAGAAAACTTTACCATATCAATGATTATGTATTTATTTATTTATTTATTTATTTTGTTCAATAACAACACACTTTAAAATAAAATCTGTTCAGTATTCGTCTTAGATCATGTGGAGCGTCCACCGTAGAAGTCCCTGTGAATAAGATGTTGCTATAGAAAAAATAATGTATTTGGACAAGTTCATTAATATCAACTGTTGATTTGAATTACAGACAAAACTATTGTTTGAGCGATAGATGGTCAAAGACAAACAGAACGGACTCGCAATGAGTCGTTTGAGAGTCAGTGAGCCGAGTCGATCGTTATGACTCACTGAAAAGAGGCAGAATTACCGTCACTGATCGATACAAAATAAGTCCGAAACTGTTCCACCGTTTTAGTTCAATGTCCAGTATGATTGTATTTTCCTGTCTCTAAACGTATCATTACTACTCTAGCAGGCAGAGTCTTTACCTTGCAAGTATTAGCTCTGCTTTTAGAACATATAAAAGCGGCACTTTCAGTCTTTCTGTCGCCAAGACGTATTAAAAAACAGAAGAATTGACTCTCTCAGTGGCCCAGTTATTGGATTGTCCTTTCACTGAGCCTCCTGTCTTCTCCTTCCACAAAGGTGTTTCAATGCTCACAGCAACCCATCGTTCATGCTGGGTCACGGCCATCGCACCTCTCAAAGCAACACAGCTGACTCGAGATCGGTTTTGGCTTTGTAGTTCGTTACTAACGCGATTAAGGTGACGCCGGTCCTGGACCAGCACTTTCACTTGATGAACGAGCGAAGTGGTGATCGATGAAGCTTAACGTGCTGCTGCTGCTCAGGTTAACATGCTGTGTGTTGTGTGTGAAACACAGGAGAGTAATTTGTGGACAGAGAGGAAACGTGGAAGTGTGAAGAGATGTTGTATGCTCACCAACCACTTTATTACGACTCACACACTATATATAGGAGGGAGCTTCAGCTATGAAGCATTTCTTAAAGCTTCCAATTAGGCAGAGCTCCTGAGTGCTTCTCCGAAGTACCAAATGAAAATAAATGGTTGGGGAAACAATTTATTTGAATTCTATTTTGATTCAGAAAGAAAACATTTAAATAAATAAATAAATAAATAAATAACAATTGACCCATAAGCTTTTTTAAGACAATGAAAAATATATTCGAGTTAGGGGGTACAAATTTTTGGCTGCCTCTGTGAGCGTGTTAGAAACTAATATAAACCTGTGAACTAGAAAATCAACACCTTCTGACCAATCAGAACTGAGAATTCAACATGCGCTGTGGTATAAATAATATTAAATATAAAGCCTTTATATTCAACTGTGATGCCAAGAGATAATTGTATTTCCTTTGCTTTGGCAACACTGATGCATGCGCACAATCCTGCCAATATAGATTTGTGTGTGTGTGTGGGGGGGGCTCATCTGTGATAACCCCAATTACCACCAGGGAGATCAAAGTGTTCGCTGCTGCTGTGATATTTAAATGAGCTCGCAAAAGGCTTTCTCTTTCCTTATCGGCAACTCCTCTCTCTCTCTCTCTCTCTCTCTCTCTCTCTCTCTCGCTCTTTTCTTTTTTTTTTTTTCCTTTTCTTTGTGCCATGAATGAAAAAGAGCAGAGCTACAGCTCTCCCTTGTCTACCTCAGCATATTAATGAAACAGGATGTTTCACAGGTTCTCTCTCTCTCTCTCTCTCTCTCTCTCTCTCCCTCTCTCTCTCTCTCACTCTCTCTCTCTCCCTGTCTATCACCATTAAGACATGACAGCAAGTGCTTTCCTTAGCCTGAATTGTCTGAGCAGAATAACACTTTCCCTGGACACCCCCCCCCCCCCCCCCCCCCAAGAAAAAAAACCCGAAAGGTCAGACCCATACCCGAGATAGAGAGATCAATGAAGAGAGTGAGAACTGGAATGAATCTTAGCTGGTGCGTGCTTGTGTGTGTGTGTGTGCGTGAGTGCGTGCGTTTGCGTGTATGTGTGTGGCCGAGCTGATATTGAGTTACAGATCTAATGAAACGGAGGCGGAGGTATAAATATTGATGATTCAGATGGCTACCTGAGAGACCGAGCGAATCTCTTGTTATCCAGATCCCAGCAATGCCTTTGTTAAGCAGCCCAGTCGCCATGGAAACTAGCAATTAAACGGCAGAATGCCTTTGAACATCAGAGATGCGTCGAGCTCGGTGAAGCCTGACAACGAGAAGGAAACTCCACCATACCCTAATCAGAGCAGGGAGGGGGGAAAAAAACAAAAAACATGTGGAAATAAATAGTGGACTTAATTAGGTTTATCTGCAAGTTCTCTTTCAGAGGCTATTACCTTGAACATCTCTGGAGAAGTGAAATTCAAAATATATACGTACTCCGAGATGCTTATTTATTACCTACACCTCTCACGTGCTTCATAACCGAACAACTGCACGGATATGGGGAAAAAATGTCCAGTTACAGACATTAGAGATAGATATGTACAGTATAAATGGTGACCATATTATACCATAGCATATTATCGTTTCTATAGTAACAGCTCACACAGGACCTTGTATAATAAACAGATTTTTAAAAATAAAATGCGTATAAGCACTGACATGGTGAATTTTACTTGTAAGATGTTTGTTCAGCATAGACTGAAGTGTGTTATTACGCTCACACCACAGCAGTTTGCCAAATATTTAAGTGACATACTGTTACGATTCCCTGACACTGGAGACTCCTTCCATAAAAGCAACGTAAACAGAAAGCTGCACCATACGAACAACCACACACTACATTTCTCTTTCTTAAACAACAGCACATTCTCTTTTTTTAACTGTTCATTATTAGCCTTTGATTATATATACTGTATGGCCAAATGTATTTGGACACCTGACCATCACACCCGTGCGATTTTTGAGCATCTTATTCCAGATTTAGTTCCCCTTTGCTGTTATAATAACCTCCACGAAGGCTTTCTACTAGATTTTGGAGCACAGGAGCATTGGGTGTGATGCGTGTGATGGTCAGACATAATTGTCCATATACTTTTGGACACATAGTGTAGCTTAAGCCTTCATGTATGAGTTGTTACTATAGGATGCATATACGATAACTTATTTGAATGAGCGCGTTAATATAAAAGCTGTGATTTATGGTACAGCCGGAACTAGTGTCAGAGCTGCTGTTATAGACAATTCATGAACACCTCGAGATCTCAAACATGCTGTAGTACAAGGAGAAAATAACGACAATACAAACACATAGGGGGTTCTTTAGGGGCTCAGTGGATAATGAAGGGTTCTTAGTTTCCAGAAAAAGGGCGGTAGAACCCTTTCTGACAGGAAAACATTTCTACATAGAACAGACAGAGTTTTAAGAGGTAAGACGTTAAGCTTGTATTATATACAGTAAATGGATAGACCACTGGTCACCAATCCTCCTCCTTGAGATCTACGTTCCTGCAGGTTTCATCTCCACACACCTGTTTTAGTTGGTCAAGAACTTCTTAAGGCGATGATGGAGAGATAAATGGTCAGGTGGGTACAATTAGAGGTTGGAGTTAAGTCTTCAGGATTGTAGGTTTCCAGGAACAGGGTCGGTGACCACTGGGATCGAACCTGTACAGGTAATAGACTGCATGGAATGTGTGTAGACGATGAAGTGTATGGTTTCTACAGAATGATCAGCAATCAGTGTTTCTTGTTCTGCTCCTTCACGATACTGCTGCGCTGTTTGACTTGCTCGAGAGTCCGTGCAGTTATAATCCCATTACTCATAACCTCCAATAAAGAAAAATCACTTGAATAAAAGTAAAAAACGCAGGCTGTTGGACGAGAAGAGAAGGATACCGCCGCACTTAATACCTAAAACGTCAAATAACGCTGCAGAGAATCGATGAATCATCGGGCAACGCGGCCGACCGACGGCCATCCGTAATATTAACAGATAAGAGCTGCAGGGCCGAGGATTAGTCATTTGAAGCACGACGAGAGGGAGGATTTTGATCAGCCGCCGTGGTCTAGTCATGCTTTCCAGGCTAAAATAAAGAGGCATTAGTGATCCTTTATACTCATAAAGGGGGAACAAAGCGAAACACAGAACAGAATGGCTTCTCTTTGTGATGCCTCAGTGAAGTTAAGGCTTAATATTTCATTGCCTCTGCGCTCTATTCATTTTGTCACTGGCATACGGTACTGACGGCCAGGTTATTTTTCTAGAGCACACTCAGCTTTCATTCATCCTTCCTGTCATAACGTTTATGGAAATACAGCTTTCAAACTCACTTAAAAGCACTGTGCTGGAAGGACACAGGAAGTAAAGCAAGTGTTTTGAAGGATTGCAAAATAATATTCACAAATTGTAATTGCTTAAAATGCACAAATACATTGAAAGATTTTATTTTATTTTATTTTTTTTAAGAAAAGAGAAATTATTTTAAGGCCAGGTATTGCAGCCTTATACTATAAGTTTTTTTCAACTATTGTTGTTTCATGGATATTGTTATATTGTTACAATTCTATGATATTCTTGTATTTTTATGCTTCATTTTAACTGGTAAAAAAATGTTATTTAACACCAAAACTAGTCAAGATTTATGCAAATCAGAAGTGACTCGTGACTCGTGACCGGCACAGGGTCCTATAGGGCAGATTGAAGTACATTGTGTTTTCATGGGAGCAAGGATTAACGCTCATCGGACAACAGGATTTTATGATGTCATTTTGGGTCCTGCCCAGTCGGAATTGACGGGTGAATGGTCAGGCGGGTTTTACTTAGAAAAAGAGATCTCTATGTTTATTGCACAAAGACGCAAGACGGCTTCTCCATGTGATGATTGGGAGATCTCTCGAAGGGGCAGAACCTCATAACCAACTGCCAGTATGTGAAACGTTGACAGTTTGAATGTGACTGACGTCTCAAACGTTAACATATCAGGGAGCTGAGAGTATAGTGTTCAGTAACCAAATCCATTGCAGTTTTATTATTGTAATTGATCAATCTTGTAAGTGAATTGTATTATCAACTTCTGTCTGTTTTTTATTAATAGTGTAGCTAGCTAGCTGTCAGTGAAAACAACATGGCAGACACTGTAAATTTGTTCAAGTCTTTTAATGCTTGTATTGATGAGGAGAGAATTAAACAAGATGCCAGACCAACAGATGGAACTGATCACACACAGATATTTACTTCAATAACACACACCTGTGCTTCTGCTATTTGAAAACCCAGCAGCCATGTAGATAGTTCCACCCTTCATACAGTCCTCCCAAAAATCATGAATAGTAATAGCTCAGCTCTCGACACCGATCTGCACAGGTAAAAAAAAAAATTATAAAAATAAAAAGATTTAAGAAATGTCATCTGGCAGAAGGTTTCACAAACGATGTCTGAAATGTATTAAAAGATTAAAACAACACATCTGCTGTTTGTGACAGAAATGAAAACTATATGTGTTCAATACAAAATCCACACTTTCGTGATCAAAAGGTTCTTTTTTAAAAACTTTAAAAAGTGTGCACGTGAAGCGACGAGTCGAAGGCGAGGGCGAGATTCACACCACATGCAGTGTGCACGCGCCCTAAGGCGTACGAAGCGGCATGTGAAATTATTGCTCCTTCACAGGCTGAGAAAAAGAACTTATCACATGGACAAGAAGTCATTTTAAGGAAATGAATAACGTCAGCAAGCGGCGGTGAATCTTTCAGCATAAATGATTATGTAATGTAAAAAAATAATAAATAAAAAAATGCCTCGGCGTGGACTACGGAACAATCTGGAAATAAACTTCACAAAAATATATGGTTTGCTGTGGAGAGATTTGAAGCAATTGTTGATTTTTTTTTTTTTTAAATAAAAACATCAACACAATCTTTTATGAGTTGCGTTTTGTGTTACGGAGAAAATGTATTAAATAAAAAAGAAGCATAAACTCCTCTGTCGTGAAGACGTACGTAAATAGCTTTACCTACTCACTGAAATTTCCCCATATTGACAGTTACACACATTTTTCTTTCATCTGTTTATGTGGAGCGGTCCCTGTGAACGAGCACATTGTTACTATAGAAACAATATGAGCAATATGAATATAAATTTTCTGACCAATCAGAATCGAGATTCAACAGCGCTGTGCTAGAAAAGTGCCATAATACAGTTCGTTTACTTCCTCAGAACCTTACAGTCATCCCCTGCCATTTCACACGTTTTCCCTCAAATGAACGCTACAATTTCCCATGCAAGATCCGGCTTTAACGATATCAAAGCCACCTCAGATCTCGCTCTCAGCTTGCAGCCAGATCAGTGTTTCGATAGCGGAGACTCACGTGGCCATCTGAGCCCAGTGCAGGTGGTCATCTCTCCTCTTTCATCACAGAGCCGCCTGGATCTGATGAGATGAGCTTTGATATGATCGAGTTGCTCAGATCCAATTTCTGACCATTTCATCATCACTGTCAAAAGTCAGACCACGTCCTCGCTGTCCTTCGGCAACAAGTTTGTGTGATAACAGTCAAGAAAGTGGCAACATTTCCGTTTGTGCGGTGTCTTTGGTTTAGATATTTATACGTTTTTTTTTGTGTCAGAGTGCAGAATTAATACCAGATTTACACACATCGATAGCATCATGCACCCCCTGTCCATTGCTTATCTCGAGGGCTGAATATTTTGCATTGGATAAAATTGCAGTATGAAACACATGAGCTGTAAATGTAGCAGATGAGTGCTGGGTCAGCTTATCCTTCAAACCATGGCACGTTTTTCTTTATGCAGCAAATTAAGGAAAACAATGAAACCATACTAAAAATACTAAACCAAAAGCGTAGCCCACATCACACACAATGTGAATTCATGACCTCGATTTAGTATCTCGTTCAGTTGCCTGCAAGGAAACACTGGAATCTCTGGACTCCCTAAAAGGCTGTCGTGACCATATCATAATGAAATGAAACCAGTATTGATGACCTTCTTGAGCAGCGATGGTCCAAACAGCTCCAGATAGAGATTTCTACTTCATGGCCCAGAGGACGATGAACCTAGCAGATGAGAAAAGATGGACTTGGCGTCCAATTTCTCATTCCGCAGCCAGCCTTGGCCCGATAATGAGGTGGATCTCAATTATGCCGCTGCGCCGCTGTGAAATGGACCGGGGGGGTTCCTGCTACTGCGCCTCTCGAGGCCCTTCAAGCCCTCTTGTCCAAATTGAACTGATGGAGCAGAAAAGCCATTTTGATTTTTTCGCTCTCACCTCCAAACCGGAGCCCAGGCACGACAAAAAACAGCGGGCCCACCACCGATTCCGGCCAAGGTTGGGCCACGCCATCGGCGCTTCGCATCATAGAGGCATAATTAGATTTACGCTGACAGTCTGTTGACACGGGATATATTAATTGGGGTGCTTCGGATTGACATGCATTTAGATAGCCACATCATAAATGCATGAAACTCGGCACGGTGCACACTAATTGCGTTGAGTTCCGTAATTATGGCCCGCGTGATTAATGGCGCCTCCTGTCACCAGCATATGGCAAAGTTGACCTCACGGTTATTGAGTTAGCAGGCCAATCAGAGAGGGAGGGAGGGAGGGAGGGAGGGAGGGAGGGAGGGAGGGAGGGGACGACTGGGATGTCAGCTGCTCCACTTGGATTGGATTAAAGTGTACTGTCGAGAAGTTCATTTTTTTCTACTTACCTCATAGGAATGTGATGGACAGCAACACAGCTGTTTGTTAGTGCCACCATCATGTCCTGTTTTTGGCTCGTACTATAATCTTCCAGCTGAATTGTACACGTGATCAGAATTTGGATGGTCATATTACACACTTGGCTTACGGTAATTAGTCATTTTAACAAGTCAACAACATAGAATTGTAGTTTTAAAAAAAAAAACATGATTTAATATCTCATGGTATTCCCTCCATCTATCATGTTTGGGTTTTTTTTTTTTTTACATTTCCACAAGCTGTCAGAATGATAAAAGTGTTTTACTGACAATTCCACAGATCTGGTGCCGAACAGCCTGGGTCTGCACGCTCTACACCCGTCGCCCAGTCCACTGGCCTCCGACCATCAGGCTCCATCTCCCACCCAGCTGCACTACCACAGCAAAGTCCAGCACCGTCGCTTCTCCATGGAGGTCAGTAGCACTGCTGTTCCTCACGAAACGAGGAACCTGAAATCATTTTTTTCACTTCCGATCCCTCAGGACTCACCTCAGTAACTACGTGATCAAGCAATTCCATTGTTTGATAAAGCTAATATCATGTTCTAAGGGTGAAGAGTGAAAGTGTAGAGGTTTATCTTACTCTCCACCCGTCATCATTCCTCAAAGATTCTTGGACTGGTTACCAGTTCTTGCTTTTGGATGGAACCTTTTTACTTGGGGCCTTTTCTAATTTCCTAAAGAGTGTGTAACCAAACCATCCTGAGAAACACCAGTGAGACCTTCAGTCAAAAATATAGGAGAAGAGAAGACAACCTCTTACATAAAACAGATGAGACACAGGATCTCAACCAAATGCTTCTTGGTAGATGTATGGAAAATGACAACAAGCCATTTACTCAAGAAGATACACCCACCGAGGGAAGCTCCTCAAATTTAAGAGGAGATCATGTTGAAAACATTAGTAATCTTCTGGCTGATATGGGTGACATACAGAATAAAGGCTCAATCCTTCCTAACAGCTACAAGCCAGATACTAGTAAAGTGTTTGACCAAGAAGATAGCCCCTGAGAGCAGAACCCATTAATCACCTTTCATAGAAAACAAAGAACAAGTGAGATGTTCAGCCTAGAAGGTGGTCAGGAGAACCTGTTAAATCTGGAGAGTCTCTGCCTAAACCCCCTGAGCATATCTGAGACATTTCACCACAACAGAAGGTTTCTCTTTCAGAAAAGGTTCCAAGTAGAACACATTTAGAAAGCAAGGTAACCATCCAAAGGATCGCTGAGGAATGCTTTTATCTAAGCCTGTGCAGGTGTAGCATGAGATTAGCTCATCCACTGGTTAGTGGGTTCGACACTCGTAGAAAATTCAGAACCTTTCAGTTGTTCATTTGGAGGAAACCCTTAAAGGTTCCCTATTAGAGAGGGTTCCGAGTTGAACCTCTTTTTTGAGAAGCTATTCATTATGCATACTTGCTTTGAGAAATCCTTTTGTATAGTTCTTATTACCCAGAGATGGGAAAACTGTCAGAATTTCAGAGTAATATAGTAACACCAGAGTGGTATAGTAATATCAGAATGATATCAGAGTGGTGTAGTAATATCAGAGTTATACAGTAATATAGTATTCTCAGGACATCAGGTTTCCTATCTTGTGTCTATGTGTTCTGAGTAAATTAGAAATGTTTTTTCTTGCTATCAATGGAATCTTTAACGGCGTAATGTAGAATAAGGGAATACTGACGATGTACGAAGCGGTTACATCATGGATCCAGCACAGGAACAAGCTATTTCACCGAGTCGAATAGTAACACTGCTCAGGAAGTATGCAAGTAACGTGTAGAAGTCCAGTCGTGAGTTATTGCTTGAATTCTTGTAGACGTGACAGTGCACCCGAAGGACAGAGTATCGTAAATGCCAGCGTCTTTCTCAGGGTGACTTTCATCTTGTAGAAAACAAAACCCAAAGAAACTCCCAGAAAATGGACCCCTGAGGGGGAAATAACAGATTAATCAAAGTCTCCCAGAACAGCGACGGCGGCCGCCATCATCATCACCGCCACCTCCTCGTTTCCCTCTCTCTCCCAACCCACCATTACTCGCCTGTCCCCCAAGCCTTGATTGTGTGTGAAGGACAAATACCAGCCTCCTATTCCAGCCCTCTCCTCCGTGTCACTCCTGCCAGAGACCTGGCTAAAAGATGGAGGCCTTGGCTAAACGCAGCCGACGGGTTATTTTTAGGTCGGGCTTCATATCGCAGTGCGTTCAGAGTTCTCCCAAGCCCCGCTGTCAAACCTCATGTTCAGCAGCAATGTATCTCGAGGAGGAAAATTGCACTGAATGCCCTCTCCATTTTCAAATCCATTGGGTTCCTTTCTGGCCTCTAGAAGCTTTTATCAGCCACGTGCACCCTTATTTCAGTCTCGCCAGCCAGGCTCAAGGGAACGCGGGTGCGGGGAAAAAAAGCCTCTTAACTTTAAATTGCTAGATAGGTTTGTTGCGCAACTGTACAAAACCTCTTTAAGAAGCAGTGGGACAGAGATTCCTCGGAATTCAAGCCTTCATCAGGCGCAGAAGAAGTAAAGGTTAGCCGAAATTCAAGAATCATCAAGTACTTTCTTAAAAAATAAAATAAAATAAAAAATGACAGCTGCTTCTTTTTTTCCGCACTTTGAAGTTCACCCCTGAAGGACGGGATTTAAGTGAGACAGAATCTCAACACGCAATACCTGTTTTCCCTCAGACTTTTTGTTCTTTGATTTCGTCTTCCACAGTTATGAGATGGCAGTCATGTCAGGCGCAGCTTGATGTCCTGACGTGCTAAGCCAGGATGAGTTTCTAAAGAAGCATCACAGAACAAAACAAAACCAAAAAATACATCGTTAGCACACAGTGAAAAGTGATTTTGGGAAAATGGTCCTGATCGTCTGCATGCACTGACGTGTTTTTATATCCTAGTGGGGACCAAATGATAAAGGAATATCTAAACATTTAAAGGTAAGAGTGAGATGTAGGTGTTGCGTATATTTGCGGCATTATTAATTATATCAATGCAAGGTGTGTGTGTGTGTGTGTGTGTGTGCGTGTGCGTAGGACGTGAGTAAGAGGATGTCTCTGCCCATGGACATTCGTTTGCCTCCGGAGTTTTTAAAGAAGTTGCAGATGGAGAGCCCAGAATCGTGCAAACCACACAGCCGCATGTCCAGACGAGCCTCACTGGTCAGACACGCACACACACACACACACACCTTTATAGTCTCTGGAATGTGATCTTGTCCACCTTATCGTTAAATTCAGAAGTGCGTATGACATATTTTTCGTACCAAACTTACTCTTGAGACATTAACTTAAATTTTTTTATTTCAAAGAATGATATGGTGTCATTTTTATCCATTTATAATAACATTTAACGTCGTGGAACGTCCATGGGATGAGTTAGTCCCTGTTATCATTACATTATGACGCCTATAAACAGTTGTTCTTTCATCAGCCTCTTGTTTTTTTTCTATTTCTTGAAGTTAACAATCCAATTAAATAAATAAACAAACAAACAAACAAATAAATAAATAATCGTGAAACCTCAAAGTTTAAACTCTCTCCTGAACATGTAGGAAAACCTACTGACTGTTACAAATCGCTGACACTGGAGACTCCTTCCATAACTGTTAAATAAACATCTTCTTACAGAAAACATCAACATATCAACAACTATACGTGTTTTTAGTCCATTTATGTGTAGCATCTGTACAAGTACCGGTTCCTGTGAACGAGCTGTTGCTATAGAAACAATCACATTAATATAATATAATCCTGTGTAGCTGCTGTTCTAGAAAATGAATTAACACCTTCTGACCAATCGGAATCAAAAACTCGACAGCGATGTGGTATAAAATGAATGAATGAAATAAAATATCAAAAACAAACCGGTCACTTCGTTAAAAATATGGTGAATAAGGACGATTGTTACAGAGAAAGAAAAAAAAAAGATGTTTAAAATTAATGATTCATAACAGACGAGAGCTGATTTTAGTCACATGTTTGGTTTCTATTTTATGCTTTTGAGATTATTCCAGATAAAGAATTGTTCATCAAGTCCATAAAACACAATGAGCTGAGAAATTAAATACAATTAACATTACAGCAAGTCATGTCTTTCATCTTCAGTCTGACATCGGTTTCGGGAAACTGGAGACGTACGTGAAACTGGGCAAACTGGGAGAGGTGAGTCAGATCTCTCAGATATCTCTTGTTTTCTCATTACAGCACACCATTACAGCACATTTATTACATCACAGTTATTATATTGACTTTAATGTCTGTGCAGACATGAGTGATTACTGTAAACAGTAAGCAGTATTGTTGTTGTGTCCTGATTCTGGCCTGAACACATACAGGTACCGAGAAAGCTCAACGATCTGATGTTTCTCAATGCCATGCTAAACAAAATATGTCAATTTTCCATTAACTTAAAACAAAACAAAACAAAAAAAACAAAACCATACACAGTGTTGGAATAAAACAAAACAAAAACAATGTGTCCAGCATATGTCCCTGAGGGATACCCTGGGGGGAAAAAAGGCTGTGTGCTAAAATCAGAGAGATGATAACAAGCTAGCAGAAGTGTGGCAAAGTGAATACTAAATCTGAGCAAGACTTTATTGTATTATACATTTAGCATTTAATGAAAGCTTTCTGCTTTTGGCGAAGTAGGCGTATAGCAAGAGTTACAAGCTAAATAAATAAAAAATGTAAGGAGTGGAACACCTGGGGGCACTCCTTACATTTGTTATGGGAATTTAATCCACAACAAGTCCCTACTCCCACCCTGAAGCTGATTACTTCACTGTAACGGAATGTCCTGAAGTGTTTTATTCCTTTTATACAACAGAAGTTTGCAAGTGATTGCAGTTTTTAAGTCATGAATGAATGCAGTACTTTTTATCCATTTACACATATATTGTTACAAAAAATTGGTCCCTCACCACCAGCCTCACTTTTTTCTTCCTCAAAAAAAAACCCCCAAAAAACCCCACAGCTTGTTATGTTACTGAAAATCCAGAAAGTCCTGAAGGCTTACCGACTGACACTGGAGACTCCTTCCAAAAATGTTAAATAAATATCTCCTCATAGAAAGCGTCAATATAAAAGCAATTATTATGCCTTTCATTTCTTTGTTAGATAAGAACATGTTTATATATGTTTTTTATTAGATGTAAGATCATATAGGACATCCATTGTACAAGTCCCTGTGAATGAGCTTTTATGAAACATGTTCTTAATGATGAGAATTAACTTGGCCTCTTTTGTCTTCTCCAGAAAAGCACAAGGACAGATTTCATATGAATTTCCATGTTATCTTATATCACTAGCAGTAGGATATCTATGCATGCTCACAAGTGAGGCAGCTGGATGTGTCTTGGTTGTTGTTTTTTCGTCTGTATTAAATGTAACACATTAAACTCATTGTTCCTTCGCTGTTCTGAATCCCGGCATCACCTTATCTTTTTTTTCTACACCAGGGCACTTATGCTACGGTATTCAAGGGGCGCAGCAAGCTGACAGAAAACCTGGTGGCCCTGAAAGAGATACGGCTTGAGCATGAAGAAGGAGCCCCTTGCACAGCTATCAGGGAAGGTAGTGTCCTTCTCCAGAACAACTTCACAATAACGGGCCATTTTTAAGCTCCCAGGCTGTTAAAACTCCAGATTTGTGGTCGGGAGTGCAAATCCTAGACTAGTGAGCTGCAGGCTTCCTCTCCCCCGGGCTTAAATCTCTCTCCTAAATGAGAGTATGCGGATGTGACGGGAATGGGTAAAGAGGGAGTGTCACCATGAAGCAAGGCTGCCACCCAGTGGGCTTACCTCAGTTTTGGTCTAGGAGAGGAAGCCTATGTGGTGAAGGCGAAGTGCTGGAATAATGAAGTGTAGCAGAGTTCTGGCACGCGTACATGTCTGAGAGCCCCTAATGAACAAGACAACACATACACACAGGTTCAAACAACCAAGAGTTCCTGATGTCTACAGTCAAATCAGCTTGATCCTTCAAGGCTTCAAGGGTCCATCTAACAAATTTCATCTGAGAGACCACAATGTCCTTTAAGATCATAACAGGGTTTGATTAAGAGGAGCCAGGAATGATCTCTGTATGCTTCATTTGTAAAACATGGGATACCAGAATAGAGAGGAGATCCAGCAGGTGGAGAGGAAGGGAAAAGGTCCCAGAGCATACAGTATAGACACACACGGTAACATTCAGTCAACAAATCTGCTGCCTTTTTCCAAAATTCTTTGTTGGCTGTTAACACAAGTGCGCTATAATTCCTAGTTAGCAGTTGGGTGTCCTTGAAATGGGTCGGCTGTATTTTTGGAAGGGAGATGACGCATGAACAATGATCATAACAAAAAGCTTCAGACATATCAGTTCCAAGTAAATAACTCCAAATCTAAGAGGTACTCGATCCTGCTCCGGCAGAATCCAGCACAAATGAAGTGCTGATGGTAATAGAGATTAGCTTCATTCTCATGAGTGCTAGATTAGTCTGAATCCTAAATGACTTTGGGAAGTTAACGAGGGCATGTTAAAAATTTTTTAAATGCAGCCGGTGTTAGATTGTCAAATTTCCATTAACTGCAGAATTATTGTGTGGTTAAAAAAAAAAAAAAAAAAAACCTCCCATCTAGCAGCCTAAAGCTGTACAGCAAAGAAATCTTTTTGTTTGACTGCCACTCAAGTCGTACGCCTTGACATCACAAACATGCTCACACTGTAACAATGCCTCATGTGGCAGGTGCTAGTATCGCATGACAATCAAAAGCTAAATGATGCCACTAACCACCTCGATGTAAACGTGAGGCTGTTGACAAGCAGCTAGCGCTCAGTTTGCTCAGCTTTATGCATCAAAACTACTAATAGAAAGGAGACGCCAAAGAAAAGGGTCACGGAAAAGGATGCTTCCACTACTATAGGCGTCCATGATTTGTAATTGCTTTTCTGTCAAACTCCTGAAACAAGCTGGTTACTCATTAATACGGTTACTATGGTTACGCTGAGGATACGCAAAGTCACAGATAGATGTTCATTTACAGTGTAAGATTTTAACTATCTCACATGATATGACGTCCAATTAAATTTTTTGTTGTCAGAAAGCTGACCTCCAGCAGTTTGGTGGATAACATCTATCATGCATTGTTTACCCGTCACACCAGAATTACGATCTAGTTCACAAGCCATTAGGTCAAAGTTTGTTGGCAAATCGTGTCGAAATCATGCCAATATTGTGGCAAAAACATGGCAAGATTTTATCAATGGCATCTCAAAATCGTGGTAAAATCTTGTAAAAAAAAATTATGACAAAATGTGAAAAATCATGTCAGAATCAGGGTAAACTTGTGGCAAAAACCTGCCAAAATCTTGTTAAAATTATGGCAAAATGTAATAAAAATTGTAGCAAAATCATTTTAAAATTATGACAATATTGTATCAAAATTATAGCAAGATCGTATCAAAATTGTGGCAAAATCGTATAAAATTTGTGGCAAAATCGTATAAAATTTGTGGCAAAATCGTATCATAATTGTGGCACAATCGTATAAAAATTGTGACAGGGCAACTCGGCTTAAAAGTTTGGGGGGTTTTTTTTGTCCCTGTAAGGTTCTATGTAGTATTGTTATAACCCAACACAATGTTTCCCATTTTTTAAAAGTACCACTGCAGAAAGCTAGACCTGATAACCTCCCACAAGCCCTTGAGAAGCCTTTATTTACAAAACAGTTTAAGAGTGTGATTGTTTTCTGTGGTAAATTTACATTCGTCTTGTGTTTGTCTCGCTGTAGTTTCACTGCTGAAAAATCTGAAACACGCCAACATCGTGACTCTGCATGATATCATCCACACCGACCGCTGCCTCACTCTGGTCTTCGAATATTTGGTAAGACTTCCTACCCTCTGCTGAATGGATCATATCTACCGCTGCGGACCTCCGTCCAGCTGTGGCCAAAAGCCTCTTATATCATAAACCTAACTAGTCAGATGGCTGACATATGTAGGAGCTTGGTGGTTAAGAGATACCACGAATGATCCCAATGAAAAATGTGAATGTGTGTTAATGTGTTTTTGCTAAAGGTGTTCTGGTTTTGCAGGACAGCGATTTGAAGCAGTACCTAGACAACTGTGGAAACCTCATGAGCATGCACAACGTGAAGGTGCCTCATTGATCTCCGCCATTTTCCGAGCCGATAAAAAAACCCATCCAATTTCCAATTTTGTAATAATAAATAATGATCTCGTGTTCTCTCCTTATAGATATTTATGTTCCAGCTTCTGCGTGGCTTATCTTATTGTCATAAGAGAAAGATTCTACACAGGGACCTCAAGCCACAGAATCTGCTCATCAACGAGAAGGGAGAACTGAAGCTAGCTGACTTTGGTGAGACTCTTTCAGAAGGTTACACCAGCAAGGCTTTCTTTCATCTGATCTCAGACTCCATAACCCAGATCCCTTATTCTATTCCCCTCAGCAACAGCACGACTTAGTAACTTCAAATGATATAAATCTCAACATGGCGCTGCGCCAATTACCGGGTTACCAGGCAACGTTTCTTCCTCAGATGAGTAATGTTTATTGTTTCTCTCTCTCTCTCTCTCTCTCTCTCTCTCTCTCTCTCTCTCTTTCTCTCTCTCTCTCTCCGGCTTGTTAGGTCTGGCAAGAGCAAAATCCGTGCCAACGAAAACCTACTCCAATGAGGTGGTGACTTTGTGGTACCGGCCTCCAGATGTCCTGCTGGGTTCCACAGAGTACTCGACTCCCATAGACATGTGGTAAGGACTTGCTGATCCACATGCTAGCTCCTATGTGCTAACAGGGTTAGTCACAGGGGACAGCAAGACTTTCGTCCTCTATAATTCCTTCTACATTGATTGAGGGGGGAAAAAGCTTATTTTTAGCTACATAAATGAAGAGAGATCATAAACAGTCGGCTAATTATCTGATACTAATGTAGCTATATTTGGACTTAATTTCCTAACACTTATTTAAGTGTTAAATAGCGGTCACAGCCATCTCGTGGTGTTAAAGCAGACAGGTTAGCGATGCATTATGGGTCCACTGTATGAATGTTGAAAATAACAACCGTCAAGAGGTCTCTGTATGGATTCCTGCCATTATTGAGAGCTTTGAGTTCACCAGTTATGACAAGACATTGATGTTTCCCAATATGCCTAACCCTGTAAAACTTCAAATTTATGCTAACACTAAACGTAAGTACAGTGTAATTTTAGCTGTATGGAGTCTTTTCTTTGGGAATACATCATCGAATCTGAGGTAAATGTTGATATTCCAGACCGTTTTATCTTATTTTAATTTCACTACGACGTTGTATTGTTTGGAAGAGAGAAAAAAAAAATTACTGCTTTTAATGCTTGCACAGTAAGCCGTAGCTAGCGCTTGGCGTTTATACCTCACAAAAGTATTTCACTACTTACAGAGAAATTTGAACTCCACAGAATCTTTTCTTAGCGCTTTCTTAACTCATTTTCTAATAACAGTATTTTCCCTACAATTACAGCATACAGAGTCTTTTCTTAGGAATTTATCAACACAGCTGAGGCAAACGTTGATATGCCAAACTTTTTTTTTTTTTTTTTTTATCATTTCCACTATTGCTACAACTTTATATAGTTTAAATAAACGGCTTCACTGGTATGTGCTAGCTTAGCCTCTATATCTCCTTTTTTGTTGGTATTTTTCAATGAATTTTGCAATTAATTTGTCCCCAACATCAAAATCACAAATTCAGATTTGTGACAAAATCCATATTCCATTATTATTATTTTTTTTTAAAAATGCAACCGATATGCATGCATTGAACAAGCAACATGCTTCTGAGGCTGTAGGAGGTGAAACCAGCGGATATTCAAAATGGTTGGTGGATGTATTATTATCGTGACGTTCATTCCATGGGGCTCCAAAGTTCACAGAGATAAGCTCTTTCTCTTTACTTCACTGTTTGCAAAACAACAACTAGCAAGGCAAAAAGTGATGACAGTAAAACTATGTTCATCGCTGTTGAAGTGTCTCGCCACTATAAAAAGGACAAATCCTTCATTTTGATGGTACAAATTTAGTCCTCTGGACTAAAATCCCCATGTTACGCTAATCCAGTCAGAACAGGGTTTTCGATAAAGTGGATCGGGTGTCTTACAAGTCGATAGGAAATTCCTCTACGAGCCAAAAACTCTTCTTCAGTGAGAATGAACGAGGCAGTGCGCTCTCATGTTACCTTTGGATTACAAGTTCGAGAAAGCTTCTACTCTCGACCAACTTTGAGACGTTGTATCTCAAAGATCCATTCGTATTGCATTCCTTTCCCTGTTGTTTTTTTTCTCTCACACACAGGAAACGGACTTTTATGCCTCAGAGCACTCGAGTTTTTGATTCAGTGTCAGAAATGGTTTTTGTTTTTTTGTTTTTTTTAAACTTGGGCTGTACTGTTCAATAAAAACCCCTGTGTGGCAGTAATCCAGGGGATTAGCCCAGTAGTCTAATCAATCCATGCGTGACGGCAGCCGCATGTCTCCTCCCGATATCTCCAGCTCACAGACATCCCATGGCCGCCATCCAAATGACAAGAAATCAAAACACGGGCCACGGGAGTCGTCCTCGAATTCGCCCTAGCCGGAAAAACCGAGCCAGAAAATCTGTTCGAATCCATTCTTTCATGCGAATTATCCCTGCTGTGCTTAAATGTCAAAGATTTATTCATTTATTTTGAAATGAATGTGTTTTTTTTTTCTTTTGCACAGAATATAATGTAATTAAGCAGAGCGCCTGTGTTGTTTGTGTCGCATTCAGGGGCGTAGGGTGTATTTTGTACGAATTGGCAACGGGACGGCCCATGTTCCCAGGCTCGACCGTCAAAGAGGAGCTGCACCTGGTTTTCCGCCTCATGGGTACGTTTAGCTTTTGACAGCTACAACATTCTGCAAAAAAAAAAAAAAAAGTAAATTATTTTCTAAACATCTGAGACATGTCATATGTTTAACTTACAAAAAGCTCCAAAGCCCTGAAGAGCATCATCCGAGTTCCCTCATAAGACCTTATTTGTTTTGCAATCATTGCAGTAACCTTGCGTTCTGATCATTATTTAAAGCTGAATTTATTCCACTTCTTTACCATTTAAAAAATAAAAACTTTTTTTTTTAACAAGGAACCCCGACTGAAGAGACCTGGCCTGGGATTACTGCGAATGAGGAGTTCAAGTCATACCTTTTCCCCCTGTACAGAGCCCAGGCTCTAATAAACCATGTTCCCAGGTAACACAACACCAATTAGTCAGCAGGTCACAATGCACATGAATCCTCTGGTCTCTGCATTTACTCACCTACGGTCAACTCCAGAATTATTGGCACCCTTGGAGAGAGTGCTTAATCATTCTACCTTATGTAGAATGAGGTGCTTACTCATTCTACCTTATGTGCTTAATAAAGTATTAACAGCACATAAGGTAGAATGAGTATTTTGTAATTAAACATATAGGTACATTGCATACCTTGTGATTATGTGAACACAATATTTTGTTTATCACAAGTAGTGAAAAATGTGTTGAAATGAAAAATATGTGAAAAATGTGTTTTTGGGTTTTTTTTCTTTGTTTTCTCCTCAATTTGGTCGAATTCCCACCCACCAGCCAGCTCTCCCCTATAACAAGTGTTTCCTCTACACGTTTCTGAAATGCTGCCCTGTGATGCATCACATGGGAACACATGGAGGAAAACACGCTTGCCACTCTCTTCTGCATACATCATACATGAGATTACGGACACCCACGACTAGCTAGTGTTGCTATGATTGACGAGAAAGAGAGAGTATTCCCCCCCACCCAGACATTACGGCCAAGTTCGCTTCCTTGACTCCCGGCTGTTGTGATTTCCCAAGTATATGGTTTTTATTTGATATATCATAAACAATTTTTCATACGTAGTGCTTTTTTTTTGGGGGGGGGGGGGGGGGGGGGTTCTAAATGATTGCCACCCTTCCAATTAATATTTGCTTATGCATCTTCTTATATGACATGGTATATGACAGTAGTGCAAATACATTGTGTGCGTCATCTGTATTTGTGTTTGTTAGCAAATAGATTATCTGAAATTCATCTTCATCTCGTTGACCTTCTAAACAAAGCTTTGAATAATCAGACGAGGGCATGATGATGTTAGTCAGTTTGCAAAAGCTGCAGAAATCCTCCTTTTTTCTCCATGTGCGTGTCTGCAGGCTGGACACTGAGGGCATCGATCTTCTCTCGGCTCTTCTACTGGTGAGTTCAAAGCTGCACAGATGATCAAACTTTTTTTGTACTGAGTTTGTTTGTTCTTACTAATGAAACGAGTTGAACTTTTTTCTTCATGTGTCATCTGAAACTGAGCTGAATCCCATGTAATGATACACTGCTGGCTGCTTCTGCAGGTTTTTAACTCCATATTCATGAATATGTAAACCTTTGAGCATGCTGTTGTTTTGTATTTTTTTTTTGTTTTTTACAAAGATCTCAATCTAAACACACTAATTAGAGTTGCGTTAACCTCCCCCATGGTTTCTGGGGTGGAAGGAAAGTGTATCTTGAAAAATATTAGGTTTTGCCATAAACCTCTCAGTCTCCAGACCTAATATTTAAAAAGGCAGTGAATATTATAACTAAAAGGATTCAAAGGCTCGTATGGTGAAAGCACTTTTTGCTGCAGTTCCCAGTGCACTCACCCGCCACCCCCAATCGACCCCCCCGCGCCCCTTGCAGCGACCACCCCCCACCCCACAGCGCACTTGCATTCATCTTACATCATCACAAATGCGCATGGAGAACACAACGCGCCTCCATATTTTTCCTTCCATCCATCCATCTGTTTTCTATACCTCTTATCCTAGAGGGTCACGGGAACCTGGAGCGTATCCCAGGGAGCATGGGACACAAGGCGGGGTACACCCTCGACGGGGTGCCGATCCATCGCAGGGCACAATCACACACACATTCACACACTCATTCATACATTATGGACACTTTCCCAATCAGCCTACCATGCATGTCCTTTTTCGCTGGACAAAAACGGCGTCTCTGTGTGAACGGAAGGCCAAAACGTAGCGACAAAGACTAATGTGGACACAGCGTGACTTTCACAATTAGTTTGAAAGTTTTCAGGTGGAAAAAAAGAAAGAAAAAAAAAACATACATATCCATTTGACTATTTTGCAATATTACACTTTGATTACTGAACTTTTTTGCAACTTCTGATAATGAAGGAACATTTGTGAAACCGAACACACTAATATTCAGGATAGTTAAACTTCTTGATCTCGTCCTAAGGGTCTTCAAAGCGAACTGTAATCACCATTAAATAACATCTTAAAAATTTATTACAAGACTCTATGCACAAAGTACCCACGCTTTTAAAAATGACCCTGGACTGGTCCAGCTGTTAAATGTTTTTTCCCCACTGAAAATTCCTTTTAATCCATAACTTAACTTGAGGAGCACTTTCCTCAGATGAATGCATAGGCTAATTAGGAGTCATAGCGATACACATCCATCTCCAATTATCTCCTGAGAGATAATGTGGATAGCTACAGTTAACAAAGACTTTAGCGTAGTCCCACGCGCGCACGCACACACACACACACACACACACACACATACACACACACACTGAAATCCATCCCATGCTGACTGATGTTAATACGCCACTACATATGGTACGAGCAATTAGCTAGCAGGTGACTCTCCAGAGTAAATCCTTCATCTTTATGTTTGCCGAGACAAATGAAGCACGTCTACGCATACGATTCATTCCTACACAGAAGTGTATAATTGAGTGCAAAAGTTTGCACACCCTCACTTTAAAATGATGATCTGATCAACCAGTTCGAGTTTTACAGATGTTCTCCCATTGACACCACAGCAATGCTGGATTCTGATTGGTCAGATGGTGATGATTTATTGTACTGAGCAGCAGGATAACTCTGATAGTACTGCAGCTTTGAATCACAGGATTACATTAATAATCTGTGCTCCTTCTTATACGCTGCGTTATCTTTTCTATAGTAACGATTTACACTGTGGAATTGTGCGCTCCACAATATGCTCCGTATGACCGAAGGCTGAATGTAAATATATTGCTGCTTTTTAAGAAAGAAAAATGTATGTGAACATTTATAGAAGGAGTCTCCAGTGTCAGGAATTTTCTCCACCACAGGAAAGTCTTTGGAAGAGAAATGTTTATGAAAATGTGTTTTTGTTGTTGTTGTCAGGGTGTTGAGGAGGGAAAGTGTTTGTAGTTGTTATAACTTACCTCGAGGATGTTCTACAACATTAAATGTAACACTGAATGCATAAAAAGTACAAAATTTTCTTGGTATAAGAGGAATAAAACACTTCAAGGCGTGCTTTTATCGGAAAATAATCAACATCAGGGTGGTAACAGTATTGCCACTTCATCACATTATTTTATTCCTAATATACTGTATATCTGGACTTTTATTCTTACCTCCACTTGTTGTTTCTGGATTATTCAGAATCTCTCTTGGGTTTTTTTTTTGTTTTTTTTGTTTTTACTCTTTGTGTCCATGTACCGTCTATTTCTAAATGAAACAAACGAGCGTTTTGACTGTCGCAATGCTCTGCGTAAACACGTTGATATGTTTTTATCCCCTGCTCCGGCTCTGCGGCTCTCTGAAAGGTCAATATTTTCCGTTTTAGATCGTGACGGCTGGGTTTTTTTTTCTAGATTCCCGCTGACTCTTAACTGCTTGCAACCAAATTGACAGTCTGAGCCTGTTTGAACTCCATGTCTTAACTAAGACTTAGAGTAAACACGTGCCGCCTGTTTTAGTCATCAGACACTTTAATGAGCCTCGTTGAAGTAAAGTAACTCATGAACGTTGACAGGGATGCAAACTTTCAGTGGGTAAACACTGTTAAATGACATTTTATTTTCCAAAGAAACTTAAGCGGATGCAGCTTTCAGGCTTGTCTGCAGATTTATCCACATTTTTTAAAAAAACCCAAAAAAAAACAACCAGTGTTTTAGTGTTTTAGTCAAATGAGCCTCAGTCTCTGCTATACACAAGCAAGTTGCTAATGCTAATGCTCGGTGTGTCATTGAAGGTTCTGTTACATCAGCTTACTAAGAAAGTGTTAATGATGATGTTGGCTACTGAAGCAAGTGTTGAGAATGGAGCACACTTTGAAGTGAAACTTGTATCAATTATTGTCTTATTTTCCTGTCACAGTGCCTCGGTTAGGGTTTGTTTCAACAAATGAACTGTTTTGAATAATCTTTACTAACCGTGCCCAAGCATGCACAACCTCTAAGTCCTATACTGTAAGCACAGTAAGGTTTTGTAGAGTTTGACCTTGTGGACATCTATATATAACACACATCTACAGACACATCTGCAGCTTTCATTGCATTTATACTGGCATTATGTCACCCAGATGCCTTTATCAATTCACTTCATGTTATATTATGCTTAAATACAATGAGCCAGCTATAGGATAGTGATGTGAAAATGTTAGTTATATCTTGTATGCTAGCTGCATTCTTAGAACAACCTCTGCTTTTATACTCTGTATAAGGTCGGGGTCATAGGTTTACATACTGTACGCCTTGCAGAATCTGCTAAATGTTCATGTTAATTTTTAAAAAGTAACAGAGATGATAAAAATCACGTTCCGTTTTTTATTTAGTTCTGCCCTGAATAGACTATTTCAGATAATAGATGTTTACATATAGTGCACTATATATAATAGCATAATAATAACTGAATTTACACAAAAGTTTACACACGCTCGATTATTAATACTGTGAGTCGTTACCTGGATGATCAACGACTGTGTTTATGTTTTGTGAGAGTTGTTCATGAGTCCCTGGTTTGTCCTGAGCAGTTAAACCGCCCACTGTTCTTCAGAATAAATCCTCCAGGTCCTGCACATTCTTTGCTTTTCCAGAAACCTCTGCATATTTGAGCCCTTTCCAACAGCGGCTATATAATGTTGAGATCTGTCTTTTCACACTGAGGACAACTGAGGGACTCGTACACAACTGTTAGAAAAGTTGCAAACGTTCACTGATGCTCAAGAAGGCAACACAGGATACATTAAGAGCCAGGGGGGTGTAAACTTTTGCACATGACGATCATTGTAAATAATTTTTTTCATGTAGTACTCCTCTTCATAAGCTACATAAGATAATTACATGTTTCCCAGAAGACAAAATAATAACAATTTACACCAATCAAAAAAAAAAGAAAGAAAGAAAAATAATCATTAACCCTACCCCCCACCCAGATTTTATTAACTTAAATGTATTTCATAAATATGTTTATCTTAAATATACATAAACAATATAATTAATACAAAAGAAGAATATTGATCTGAGATTAAAGTTCATTATTCGAATGTGTGCAATAATATTCTGAGAGTTTACTGCAGTGTTTCATTCCTGATATTTACAATTACAATTATTTCCAGGTAGACATATTTTGTTATTTTCCAGTTATTGTGGTTTTAATTCAAGTGATTAGTGAAACATTCTAATAACTTAATAGTAAAGTACGAAACATTTATAACGATGGGGTTTTGATTTCCACTTTGAGAACCAGGGAGCATGCAGAAGGGAATCAAATTTTTTAGTATATTATATTATATTATATTATTATATTATATTTGGATATAATATTAGTTTATTAAATTATATTTGTGTATTATTATGTTATATTATGTTATACTATAGTATATTAATGTATATTCTATTTGTATATTTAAAAAAATTAACAGAGCATCCAAACTTGCTCATACTTTTTCACATAATCAAATGAATGCCATGTAACACTTTACTGACCTGCTCAAAATGTCAAATAAATAAATAAATAGACAGTTACCTATTGTGGTATGTGCCACCAGTGCGTTTGACGATTCACCAAGTTTGGGATAAACGCGTATTATGTTAACCGTGTGTCTTGAAACGTCAACGCGCTCGTTATACGACAAAATGACACGACGCTACATCCTAGTATTTGTAAACTGATTATTTTTTGAGTGAAAGTTACCTGGGGAAGGGAACACAGCCTCGTTCCCACAGCTCCTACATCAGATTACATCGACGACACGCTTTATTCAGCAGCCTGAAGGCTAGCAGCCGACTGTGTCCAATTAAAAGAGAGACGTCGTGCGACGCCGAGACGTATTTTGAATTTCGAGCGTGCGAATTTAGCGAAAGAGAGTGAAATCTGAAAAAGACCGCTGCGAGTGAAGCCGTCTGAACACCGCTGCGGTGTGCTGCTCGGTTTAAACAGATTTAAAGAGTGTGAGCTGTTTATCTCAGCAAATGATCAAAGCAAGTGAGTTTTTAAAGATCTTCAGCAAGGAGGAAGTTATCGTGTGTGACAGCGGGGGGAAAAAATATACTGATTATGTGTATGTGACGACACCGTGGGTTCCTCAGCCCTCAGCGCTGTGCTGGAGCTGCTGTTATGAATGCCGCTGTTATTAATGAGACATGAGTGCTGCAATAAAGAAGGGAGAATACATTATTTGGTACTTTTTGTTTTCTGCTTGGAGCCGTTTTAAGGCTGAGTGCGCGCTCACGTGTTAGTCAAATGCACAGAAATGAAAAGAGGGTTCCTGCCTAATGCTTTTCCTGATGCACAGTGCAGCCATTTTAAATAGCTTTCTATGTTTGTCGTGTTTATCAATAAATACTTCTTTTTTTTCTTCACAGCCTCACCTGCGGTAATGTATTCATTCCATCCTACTGGCAAATTAAGAGCTCAACTTTATAAAAAGAGTTCATAAAGTAGTGACACCCTGGAAAGAAGGAGAATGCAAACTAATATAAATGCTATGAAGAGCAACAGATGTAAGACAGAGCAGTCGGGTTTCTTTCTGCAGTGGCTCGCGCTTAAAGATCAGGACAGTGAGAGGGAATTGTGCTGTGGAAAGGCCACCTCAAAATTTATTCCACAAACAAAATGGCAGCTCATGTGGTGAAAATTAAAGCATTTATAGTTCTGTTACAATTTACTTTTATTGATATGAAAATACAGCAGGTACAGTGGGATCTGGGGCCCTTCTCCTTCTCCCTCTACTCTCACCTCCTCCCTCTACTCTATCACTTCCTCCTCCTTCTCTCTCATCCCTCCCTTCTCTCTCACCTCCTTCCTCTTCTCTCACCTCCTCCCTCTTCTCTCTCACCTCCCTCTTCTCTCACCTCCTCCCTCTTCTCTCTCACCTCCTCCCTCTTCTCTCTCACCTCCTCCCTCTTCTCTCTCATCCCTCCCTTCTCTCTCACCTCCTTCCTCTTCTCTCACCTCCTCCCTCTTCTCTCTCACCTCCTCCCTCTTCTCTCTCACCTCCCTCTTCTCTCTCTTCCTCCCTCTTCTCTCTCACCTCCCTCTTCTCTCTCACCTCCTCCCTCTACTCTATCATCTCCTCCCTCTTCTCTCTCACCTCCTCCTCCTTCTCTCTCATCCCTCCCTTTTCTCTCACCTTCTCCCTCTACTCTCTCACCTCCTCCCTCTTCTATTTCACCTCCTCCTTTTCTCATCTCTCCTCTCGTTTTCTTTTTGATCCTCTTCTCTCACCACATGCGGTGAGAGAGAAAGGTGACCTGTCACAGTGATAAAGGACTGTGCTCGTGCCGCCGAGCGTGCGATCTGTTACTGGAGATGGCACCCTTAATGAGTCCGAACCTCGCACCTGTTTCTCATCAAACCCCGCCGAGCGTTGGCGCAGCAGACGATTGCTCTAACGCGAGCCAATTTTATACCTCGTGAAACATGACAGCTGTGTGACGGCCGCTTCATTTTCCATTGCATTCATTTGCATGGCGGAGGGATTGATAGGGTCGACGTGCTTAGGCTAACTTTGCCGTCCGGCCGGTAATGAAGAGCAGCACGAGGAGGAAAATCTGAGGCGGTGGAGCTCATTAACACGCACCTGTGGAAGGAAAGTGTGATAAACACCGCCTCGTTGTTGAATTGTTCTTCATTTTCCCTTTAGTGTGTTTTTCACTTGGAAACATGAATATAGTACCTTAGAGGAAACCTCCACCCTGAAAAATGTTAAGTATGTTTATGTTGAAATATTTGGGATGTGTTTAGTGATACTGGTCCTGGTGCTAATTTGTCGATGCTGTACTTTTGTTATTCCTGTGAGAGGTTAACGGTCTTGTATCGCTCTGGCGTCACACATCATTGTTATTGTTAGCACAGTTAAAAAAAATAATAATAATTAAAAAAATCTCAAACGTCAGTGATAATGCCCTGGTTTCATTGTTATCTCCTAAAAACAAAAGCTGCTTTTCTCTCTCACGATGTTCAAAGACATAATCCCGCATAAAATAGTCATTCGAGACATTGCAGCAAATGCTGAACCCAAATTCCCAGAATGCACTGCAGCTGAGTTACAACAAAGACTTGGCTTGGCTACTTCACAATCTATGAGATGGTGATGATGGCGGCATTATTGAGAATGAGAACACACTGTAATCTGTATTTATCACGGCAGTTTGCATTATGGCTAGCTATTAGTGTTCGGCTACTTATTACCTTATAATCATGCTAGCTAACACAAAAGCTTAGGAAAGATTAGCCTAGCCTAACGTTCTTCCATGTTCATTGGCTCCTTGCTGAAAGTCGCAGTAACGCAACATCAGGAACTAAAATTGGTGTGTGGTTCGAGGCAGTCGTGTTTTTTTTTTTTTTTTTTTTTTTTTTTCCCGTAAATCTTTCTTGTACTTGTATACTTTTCGGATATTTAAGAGCTGTTTTGTTTTTTTACTTTAACTCAAGCAAAGTATTTGAAGCTGTACTTAGACTCACAAGCATCTTGTCTGACACGCTGCTTAATAATTTATGCATTATTTGCTGTCAGAGACTTTAATTTGCATCTCGTTGAAGACATCAGTGGCTTAACGAGGGGGAAAAAACCCAAAATCATGGGTACAAATTCAGTCCTTGCTTCCCAATTTAGCAGTAAAGAAAAAAATTATTATTATTTCGTTTGAATAATAAACCAGCAAGGATTTTCTATTTTCAAGGCAAAAAATGTTGACTCTTTTCATATGTTTAGTTATTCAGTCTGGACAGCAATCCTCCAAAATTGTTGTACCTTTAAACAAATTTACGCACATTTCTGACAGTGTGGAGGGACATTCGAGGATTCAGACAGACAATTCATTTCGTTTTTTCATTTAATTCCTTTCTTTAAGTATGTCTTTGGTTGATTAATTCTTCTGCATTATCTGTCTGACTGCAGTATGACACCAAAAAAAGGATCTCGGCCGAGGCGTCTCTGAGACACGCGTACTTCCTCAGTCTGGGAGAGAGCATTCACTCCTTACCAGACAGTGAGTCACTTCGTTATTTTTTTAGACTGCACCACGGTTCTTAAATGTTCACTTGAGTCTCTGCATGATGTTTAAACTCTTCGTCTTCCTCCTTCTGCAGCGTCTTCAGTGTTCTTGATAAAGGAGGTGCAGCTTCAGAAGGACCCCGGCCACCGGAGCTCAGTCTTTCATCCAGGTACCAGTTATAAGTTATAATAAATCAGGACAGGTGATATTACCTTGTACATCCGTCCAAAACTCCTAAAATGTCTGTCTTGTATGTTTTGATGCACACAAACGTACATTTCCACTGGACAGTCTGGTATGGTAACAAATCCATAATACCATATTTGGTCATGACCTGTGCATTCCTGTTTTCCTTCCTGAACATGTGTTTGAAGCTCCAAACAGTGCAAGCTATTGATTGGTCAAACAAACACGATCATCACAGAACCGTCCTGATCCGTGTCTCTGGCTGGAATTAATTTTTTGGTGTATCTAGTAGGGGTAGACGATATCCTATCATATCATATCATATCATATGTGAAATATGGTGATATTTAAAGGCATTTCTGCGATGCCTGATCTGGATCACAAACTCAGTTTGTTGATGCTTTTATTTAACATCTACAAAAATAACTTTAGGGCGGCACAATGGCTTAGCGGTTAGTACCCTACAGGGTTGAGAGGTTTGAATTCCGCCTCCGCTGGGAAGTTTGCGTGTTCTCCCTGTGCTTCAGGGGGTTCCTCCGGGTACTCCGGTTTCTTCCCCCAAAGACATGCGGTGTACGCGTTGTGGCATTTCCAAATTGTCTGTAGTGTGTGTGTGTGTGTTCGTGCAATCGTGCCCTACGATGGGTCATTTTGGATGGGTCACAGCACAATTGCAACAGATGCCTTGTAGTTTACCATTTCAGAAAGGATAAGGGTGCATCAAAGTAGTACTGTACTAATCACATCCATCGCCGTCTCCTACCCACAACCTGCAGAAACGCTCTGAGAAAGTATACTGTTTGCTGGGAAACTAGAAGAGTGTGTGGATGGTAACTGTACTGGAGGAAAAGTGCTGATAGTTTTTTTCAATATCAATCAATTTGATACAATTCTTTTATTGTTTTTCTTCTTCTTTTCTTTTTTAACCGCAATCCTGATACAGTATATAGTGGCCAAACTATTTAAAAAATTTTATTTTCTCCCTATTTTAGGTCGGGGAAAGAACCGCAGACAGAGTATATTCTAACGACTGATACATTTATGGAGGAGGAACATCATCACCATGAAGCGAATGGCTGTAAATCTAAAGAAACTGCCCAGCTGTATCCCAAAACCTTCTCAAACTGAAACACACACACACACACACACACACACACAACTAACTGAAGCCAATTCTACAGTATTCACTGCTGTTTTATTGAATTTGACAAATTTACACAGCTCGTTATTTCTCACTGTGCTTTCTCAACACTCATATCTGGATCAGCATTGTGCTCCAAAAGTATTTAAAGGACAAATCCACCCTGAACAGCATGCATTCATCTCATATTTATCTTAGTAATTAACACGTGATCTTCAACTGCATCCCAGATTTATTTTATAAAGAAATTCCAAGGGTTTTTGTTCTACACGTATTTTGTCGACATGTTCGTCTATTTTTATGTTGGTGAATGGTTTCCTATATTACCAAAGCTTCGATTTTCATTCTGAACAACACCATCGCACTCGCTGATCCTATAGACCGCTAACTAGCCGAGCTGAGTCTCTGTGCCGTATAACTGCAGTGCATTCTGGGACAAGGTTTTCACCAATCTCTATACTGCTTCTACGCTGGATTTCTCATGAACATGAGGTTAAGCGTTGCTGGAAATTGGTGAATGAGAAAATAAATCATTTTGTTCTTAGGAGCTCGTTATGACTTGTCTTTGAGATCGGTGAACTGGCATCAGAGCGTCACATAGCCGCTAGCTTTTCACAGGAATAATGAAAATACAACATCGACCGAACACATTAGTGCCGGAATCCCTAAACATGTATTAAACATGTATCAGGGTGGAGTTTTCCTTTAAATCTAATTTCTTTTTAAAAAAATATGGACTAGACAGCACAAAAAAAGAGGACCTGGTATTAAACATTAAAGTTTTAATGATGTATGTAAGTGACCTGGAAAGTCTGTCATAGTTATACATAAAAAAGTGGTATAATGTACCCAATTAAAAGTGGACGCCACTCAGTGAAAGTTCAAAAGTGTCCACACTGAAATTTTTCTAAAGATTTAATCGTTAAAGTGAAACGATATGATCACACGTCAGGACTTTTTTGTTTGTTTTGCAACATGATCTCCCTCTTTTAACTTTCATAGACATGTGCAGGTCACACCACCTTTCACTTCGAGTCACGTCACAAATATTAACGTCACTTTGGGGTGGGGCTAGCGTTCACTCCGTTCCTTACAACTTGATTTGTAGCAGTCATACTACATGTTTGAATTCATACAACTTTGTGATCTGTAATGAAGTATAAAACAAGTCAGAAGTAACACAGGTCGTGCTAGTACAGGAAGATAATCAACAACAGGCTGTTGTGAAGAAGCAGAGTTCCTGTTAGTGGCCCAAAGCTAAACACACACACACACACACACACACAGCCTGAATTGATTAGTTTCATACTTTTGATCCATTTATAGTTACGTTTCGTGTTTCGTTTCTCTCTTTTGAAGTGAGCAAGAAAAAAAACACAGCTTTACTGATACAGAAAAACCACAAACAACTTACTGAGTGCTATAATAAATGTTAAACAAACATCTCCTGGCAGAAAACTTCAACAATTACATGGGGTTTTTTTGTTGGATAAAAAAACAAAACACTTTAGATCCCTGTGATGTAATAGATTGGAAGAAGTAAGAAAAACAATATCCACAATGAGAACAAAATGAGAGCTGCCTATGAACTGTTAAACCATAATAGTTTTAAATGGTATAAATTAGGCATATAAAACACCTGAGGTTTCGGAACCCTATTGTTTTTGTTAAGATGATTATTGTTCCAAGCACCGAAGGTTCTGGAAACCTACTGTTTTTGTTAAGAAGTTTAGGGGTCCATACACCTGAGGTTCTGGAACCCTATTGTTTCTTTAAAGATGTTTAGAGGTCCAAGCACAGAAGGTTCTGGAACCCTAAACTACTCTACTCAGCAGTGTGTGAAACTCAATAACTATCTTAACCATGTTGAGATTTGTAAACAATATGGCCACCACACATCAATCAATTTTAAGGAAGCAGAACCTAATTTACTCAACTGATTCGATTAAATTAAAATGAATGTCTGCTTGCGTGGATTCGCACAAAACTTAAAAGATACATACACCAGAAGATTCTGAGATTTAGATTACACAGCACCCATCGTACAAGTCCTTGTGTTTGAGCTGTTGCTATGGAAATGGCAACATATTAGAATGAGCGCATTCATATAAACCTTCTGGGTAATCAGATTTGAGAATTCAGCAGTGCCGTGGTAAACGTAACTTTAACGCATGATGAGCAAGTGAAACGATTGTTGATGGTTGAGTCCAATATTCACAAAAATCGTTCACCTATGGGATTTGATTGGATGTTCAAAAGCACAGAGCATGTCCAAAGTCTGCTCATAAACATTTATGACACTAAAATTCAGACATTATGGTGAAGCCACTTTTTGAGACACAGGGTTGTATGTAGTCTGTAGTATTAAATGAACACTGTCACTTTTTGTGCGTTTACCTCAGAGATGAAGCATCTAAAGGTGCCTTGTACAAATCAATTATGAAGATGGGTCCAATTTTTTTTTATTGTTATTATTATTATTATTGTTTTAATATCTATTTTAATATTGTTATAGGTTATAGAGATGTTGTTCCTCACCAATAATTGCACATGATTTATTGCTTGGTATGATGAACTGCTCTACCGTGTTTGCACATGGCATCCAAGTGTCCTAAATTTTGTCTTTGCCTGCTCTATTCTTTGTAACTCAATATTTCCCTTAAAAAAGCACTATATATTTCTAGTCAAAGCCATCAAGTACAGAGAATCATAGTGCCGTTGTGTTTTTTTTTTTTTTTTTTTTTTAAATATTATTAGTACACGAAAAAAAAAATATTGAAAGTATGAGAAGAGAAAGAGTGACAAAAGAGTGGTATGGCTGTGTTCCAGTACTGGCCTTCATCACTTCCCCTCATTATTTCTCTGAGAGTTGTTAAACGAGCTCTTGAATTCCGGAGAGATCGAATCGACACGAGTCAACACGTCTTCCCCACAAAACTCCATTTAAAATTGGATATCAATAGGATAGCAGTAAAATAACAATTTTTATTTGATTTGCTGCTGAAATTGGTTTTTATATAGCCAACTACTCAGTCTATATCACACGTCAAGTAATAGTTTCTGGTGATAGCTGTGGTCAAAAAAAGACAGTGAAAATGCCCACTAGGGTGCAACTATGGCAGATAAAACGGTACCCTATGCTGGATAAAACAATAAAATGCCCCTGTGATAAGGTGCCCCTGTGATAAGGTGCCCCTATCCGCAAGAAAATACAATGCAATGCCTTCTACGGTGAACTCCCTATGGAGAAAATGACTCACAGTGCCCTATAGGCTCCCCTACATGTGACAAAATAACATGAAGTGCCCCATATAATTATGTTTCATTTCCAGCATTTGGCAGATGCTCTTATGCAGAACGACTTACATTTATCCCATTTATATAACACCGGGCCTTGCTCAAAGGCCCAGCAGTGGCAGTGCTTGGATTTGAACTCACGGCCTTCACAACCGTCCAACATCTAAACCACTGAGCTACAACTGGCGTCTCTAATTTTTAGGCTCCCCTAAATGTGACAAAATTAGATGACATGCCCTATAGGCTCCCTATATGCGACAAAATGAGATGACGTGCGCTAATAACTTCCCTACATGAAAGAAAATTAGACGAAGTGCCCTGTAGGCTCCTATACATGCAACAAAATGAGATGAAGTGCCCTCTAGATGTTCCTGCCCTTTTGAAATTTTTCTTCTTTTTTTTTTTGCCCCTGCCCCTCAGACAGCCTGCGTGCGCCCGTGGTTGCCTGCATCTTCCTGATTCTTTATTGAAAATAAATCATTTGAAGTGAAAAGTATCAGAACAATACCCTGCTTCACTGCTGCTGCAAGGGGCCACTTGTATGTGATGTCAGCGATGTGGTGTCTTGCTGAGGGGAAGTCAATGAGGGCGTGTCACAAACGGTACTGGAAAACAGGAGGGAGATGGACAGAGAGAGAGGGAGAGGGACAGAGAGAGAGGGAGAGAGAGAGGGGGGCAGAGAGAGAGAGAGAGAAATACAGGATTACAGGTTGTGCAGTTTTAGACCCTTCACTCCATTTTAGAAGCAGAAACTCTCCTCTGTGTGTGTTTTTGTGGTAAAATAAACATTTGAATAATATATTGGACAGAATTAATATGTCTCTTAACACGTGTTTTCCTTCTTCTCAGTGAATATTTTGCCAGGAAATTTACTGTATTAAATACATTTAGATTATGTATACATGTTTTATAAATAAAGAAAAAGACTGAGATTTTTGTATGAAATGTGATATTCAATATTTTGTGTGATGTTTATTCTATTTCAGTACTTCGAAGCTGAATGTATTGTGATTGCTGAAGAAGCCGAATGTGATTAAATAAATTAAGAACTAAATAAATTATGAAGCTCAATATCGAGTGGAGATTATTTTCTGTGCTGCATGACTTGACTTCGAAACAGAGGCAGAATTCTTTCAGAGAACGGTCCAGAGAACGGTCCAGAGAACGGTCCAGAGATCGGTCAAAATCATGTGAAAAAATATAAACCTGACACACGTGACACGGAGAAACTTACAATGTGGGACAAATGTATTGACACCCATTAAAAAGAATGACTTTTAATATTGATTTATTCACATGATTTCTGTGCTATAATTTAGAAAATATTTCATAGCAAGGTCAGTGAAAGGTGATGTGTGGATGGATATAAACTTGGTGAATGGTTGGTTTGTGCATTTATTTTTTTTCACAAGATCCAAAAAAGTGCAAAGGACATTACATAAATCCAATTACCAGGGGAGAAAAGACAATAAATAGTAAAAGTAAAAAATAGTTGTGTAGGTGGTGTGCAACCTACACAACTATATATAAGATAGATAGATAGATGTTTAAGTGAAGAAGATGAAAATCTTCCCAAATGAAATATAAAATAATTGAAGATAATTAATTTAATATAAATAAATAAATAAATAAATATCATTATTTACTACATATATGGTGTACATAATAGAGATATTTGTATTTTCACTTATGGATAAAATATTTACCTCCAACTATAAAGTAAAAGAAGAATTTACAGTATTTCTTGTCATTTTTGTCTTTCATTAACCCTCATCATACCAAAATATTTACCTCCAATAATTAAAAAATAATAATACAGGGTACTCTGGTTTCCTCCCCCAGTCCAAACACATGCATGGTTGGCATGTCCAAAGTGTCCGTAGTGTATGAATGGGTGTGTGAACGTGTATGTGAGTGTGCCCTGCGATGGATTGTACCCGGCCTTGTGCCCCATGCTCCCTGGGATAGGCTCCAGGTCTCCCCGTGACCCTTTAGGATAAGCTCTATAGAAGATGGATGGATAATAATAATAATAATAATAATAATAATAATAATAATAATAATAATAATACAAAGTAGAAATAAGTAACACAAATTAATCTATAAAAGTAATGTAACGGAATGCATGAGGATAAAATGCAGTAAAAATAAGTACAAAAATAAAGGTAAGGAATACACAAATATAGAATAATGTAAACTTCATTCATTAATAAATGCTGTAGATCTTATATGAATATTTTAGGATATAAAATATCTAATATTAATCTTGTTTTATTTTATTTACATTTTTAAATAAAAACCTAATTTAGGTTTGCACCTTCACACCTGACCCGACCTCCTGACGACGACACCCCCCCCCCACTACTCCTCCTCCTACTCCTACTCCTCCTCCTACTCCTACTCCTCCTCCTACTCCTACTCCTCCTCCTACTCCTACTCCTCCTACTCCTACTCCTCCTCCTACTCCTACTCCTCCTCCTCTTTTTTCTCTTCTTCTTCTTCTTATTCTTCTTCTTCTCGCACCTGACTCAATTTACCCGCTAATTAAGAAAGCCAGGGTTGCCAGATTGGAGCACTTTAAAACCCTAGAGTTATTTGTAGGAAACTCTGCCTTGGGTTGTGTTAAATCATTTGGGGGAAAGTTGCAGCATATTTTGGTTTCTGTGTAGTCAAGTAAGTTTTTTTTTTTAATAAACAGACCTAATTTGGCAACCCTACACACACCCCAATGCGCTCGGCCGCACTGTAAGGCGCAGGAGTGTGGAGTTTAGAGACCCGTGCTGCTGGAGCTAAATAAAGTCGGCGTGGGAGGAGGCGGTGGGAGGATCATGTTGATGCTTGAACACTTTCCAAACTCCAGCACTTTCACTCCGCCATGTATGTGTCTGTGAGCGGCTCTGGCAGGATCACGCACTGATGTAGAGGAGAGCGCGCGAACGCCACTCCACTCCACTCCACTCCACGCCACGCCGCACGCGCAGAGCGATGAACCTGGACCGGAACTGTAACGTGGTGCAGAGTGTGGTGGGATCCCGCAGCTGCGCGCTGTTCCGCGGCCACTGGCAGCCCACGCTCACCTACTGGAGCGCCTTCTTCAGCTTCGGCCTGTGCCTGGCCCTGCTCGGCCCCACCGTGCTCGACCTGCGCTGCCAGACGCGCTCCAGTCTGCAGCAGGTCACACTCGCCTTCTTCTCGCAGCAGCTCTGCCTGTTCGTGGGAAGCGTCGTGGGCGGTTTCTTCAGCAAGTCGTGAGTAGAACCAACACAACCTCAGCGTGTAGGCTCTGAATGTCCATTTGTAATAAATTTCACCCTGGAGTCAGAGTGTCTCTCTCTCTCTCTCTCTCTCTCTTAAAAGTTAATTTGCTCATGGGAATTAATTCAAATATTTGCACATTGTAGTACCACTAAGGGGTAGGGGGGTGTGTGTGTGTGTGTGTGTGTGTGTGTGTGTGTGTGTGTGTGTATTTGGGCAGCCCTTCACTTGTACAATTTTGAAAACCCTTTCCACTTTTCCACCCTATTTCCCCCATTAGTTTTTCAGGAATTTAAAATGCAACAGACATAACTTATTAATGTTGTATACAATGCAGTGTTTCTGAAAAATAAATATTTCATGCAGTTTCATAAAGCAGCACTGCATTTTATTGTTGCATCCCATTCTATTAGTTCTAGGGGAAAATTGCAAATATCGTTTAGTTTATTTATTCACTTTCATATGATTTCATTTACATGTAATTCATTTTCATGTGATTCATTATGATGTATATGCCTCTATAAATATTAGGAAACGCAACAAAATGATAAATACTGAAAAATCATGACGGTTCATCAAGATCCACATAAAGTTAAATGGCAATTTTAGTGACTTTTTTTTTTATGCTTAACATTTGGACCTTTTGGGGAGCCAACTTTTTAAAAATTTATAAATAAATAAGACTTTTATTATCCATAAAAATGTTAGTTGCCATCATTGAGTCTATGGATCGATTGATTAAATAAGTAGTGAGTAAACTCAACTTGAACATAACCTTCGTTTCAACTCAGAGATGCATTTTTATAAGTTTTCCATGTCGAGACAAACAAAATAACTTTAATTAAAATTTTTGAAAACTTTATAAAATTGAGTTCAATATCCAAAACTTGTCGTGACCATTGGAGTTCAGGAGAAGTAAGTTCACATAACTTAATGGGGTGCTCATGTTTTCCAGTGTAGGTGTGTGGAAAAGAATCCATTTTGATGCATATGTTATTCAAGCATACCACTGTTTTGTTTTGATATACATAAAAATAAATAAAATCAGGAAAAATCATTTGTGATCCTATTAGTTGTAGAAATAAATTTGTAAATACATAAACAAAATTCTGTGGGGGGGAGTACATTTTTCATAATTTTTTAAAAACCTACCACTGTTTTGTTTTTAATTTTCTTTGTTATACATCAGTTAAATAAACTAGCATCCATGATCCTCTTTAAAAAAAATATTTTAAAATTTTTTATTAAGAATTATTTGGAAAAGCAATAAATATTTCAATAATAAACATGATTCAGTTCAGTATGATCTTGAATAACATCTTGTCTGCTGTAATTAGTCCCAGATATTACAAATCTAAAGTTTTAAGCATTCTCCGATGCATTAACTTACATGAGGCCTTGATTGTTTGGTTTACACACACACACACACACACACACACACACACTCACGTGCATATGATCCTGACCAGGAAATAAACATGATTGTCTCATATTGCCAGAGAACTTGTAGTGAATGTCAGCATTCATTCTTTAGCAGTGTTTTCTTTGCCCCAAACCACACATTGTTACTAAATTATCCAAATTAAACACAACTCGTGGTGCATGTAGTAATGTGTATGCAGTGATGTACTGTGTTTTTTTTGGTGTATTTGCAACATTAAATGGTTTCAATGTAATCTAGACATTTTGTTTTTACAGCACACTCGGAACAGCTTTTATTTCAAATACAGAAAGGCGATAAGTGAGAGAAGGAGGCATGCTCTATTGTGTTTGTTGACTTGTTTTTACCAGTATAACGAACAGTTATACCACGTGCTCTAGGTCCATCCTCAGACAGGCAGGGTAGCGTTCATGTGATGTAAAGAACAGCAATTGGGAATTCAACAGCTTTAGAAAAGACATCAAGTCCAAAAACACTGACGAAATCAATAAGCACGGCAAGTTTTGGGTTGTTTTTGGTGGTTAGAGTCTGTCTGTCCTGTGCTGGATGCTGAACTTTCATTTCTCTCTCTTTCTGACACACACTGAGCAGGCAGAAATACTTCAGTTTAATCATCAATGCAAGAGGCCAGTAAAATGGATTAAAAATAGTACGACCCGTTTTGTTATAGCGCAGCCTGAGGCAAAGAAACTTTCCAGAAGCTTTCAAAATGGCCAGCACTAAACTTCAGGGAAGCATGTTGATAGCCATCTCGGCTTGTTTGTGCTCAGTTAGTCACCGTATGACCCCTAAATGTCTTCCAACACTGCTTAATTTTCGGAAAGAGCAAACATGTTCGAGGTATCTTAAGGTGAGATTGTAGATAAGAGACTTTTTTTTGGGTCTCAAGGTGATTTTAATATGTATTCTATGAAACAGAAATGTTCTTAAAATTCAATTAAGATAAGGAAACACGTCGTTTTAGAACCAGTACAAGGCTGGCATTATCATTTTTAAAGCAGGGAAATGCTGGGATCTTGAAGGAGAACTTTGTACAAGAGTGATGAGATATTTTAAAGTCGTAATTTTAGATACGTTATCACCTTTTGAAGGCAAATAGAAATATCTCAAGCCAAGGTGAAATCAAAGTTGCTGCCAATCAGGAATTCGGTTTTTGGTTCCCCAGTTTATACGAGGGTGAGTGAAATGGGGAAAAAAACATGGGTAAAAAAAATCCTTTTTTGCTTTGTTTAATGCAAATGGGTGTCACAGAAGTGTATAATTTTAGTACATAATCTCCATTTCACTCAATGCAAGTGTTCAATGCAAGGTTTTTTTTTTGTTTTTTTTTTAAACATGGTTGGTTCTCTAAACATCAAAAGCAAGTACTCCTCCATTTGCATGCAAAAGGCAGTAACTCCCTTGAAATGTTCAACACATTTTTCCAAATTAAAGAAACTCCTCAGCCAGTGCATGAGCAAAATACAATCCCTTTAGTCATTGCTTTAACCAAGCCAGTCAGAAGATTTTGCGTTTTTTTTGTTTTGTTTTGATTATTTATTCACTTCTTCTCTCGAACCTTTATTTTAAAGACTTTTTTTTTTCTTTTTTTTTTTCTTTTTTTTTTTGGAACCGAATGGTATTTGTCCAACACATTCCATTACACATACTATATGTATGTTTTCCACATAATGTTGATATAATTTATAGCAGCCATAATGTAGAGCAAAGAAATACAAAAAGGATGGCAAGCAGTGCTCGGCTCCTGTATTTATTTTACATAAATGTAAATGATAAAGTCCAGTCTTGTAAAAATCCACTAGGCAACTTTTCCCACATTGTAGTGTTGCAACCTGGAACTGAAATAGATTTCATTGGGATTATGTCATAAATCTAGCCCATAATATTGGTAAGGCGGTGTGTAAGGTATGCTACAGTGCCACAGGATGCTCAAACACTTGTTGATATTTTTCCAGAACTTTGTACTGGGCTTGTTTTTGATTCCTATTTGGTCTTTAATTTAGGTAGCATAGCGTGATGTCGACTGCAAACTGAATCTTGTACTTGCCGTACAATTACGATAAAGGTAACCATATGACCGTATTCCGTTCCAGGTTGTAACCCTACACAATGTAGGAAAAGTGCAGGTGGGGGTGAGTACTTATGCAAACCTCCTGCAGTTTTAATCCGTCCTGCTGTTTGTGTTTCAGCTTGCTAGATAAATTAGTGATGTTACTTAAAGGTTACCTAAAGATTGACATCATATGGTTTCTCTTTAATTAGAAGTGGAACCCCTTTTGAAGAACCATTAACTATCCAAAGAACCCTTCAGGAACCTTTCTTTTGTAGTGTAGTATGCTTTGCTAGATAAGAGTTCTTGCTGAGCCTGCTAGCTAAATCAAACCGCAGTTTGTTGGGCAATTTATTCACATTGTGCACTCAGAAAATAAGTTTCATCTAACAGCCTGAAGATTTCCTTGGTTTAGCTTAAGGTTCTGTGTAGAACTTAACAAGAGTTTTTCTTTCAGAAGTGCTCTCAAGTAGAGCCCCTTTAGAATGCTCTTTTAAATGGTTTAGAGACCAACTTGGCTAAATGAAACTGCCATTTTTTTTTTTCTTTTCATCTAGCACTCTTAAATATTTTGTTTATCTCTGGTGAAACCTTTTAAAGCTTCCTTGTTTTCCTTCTAAAAATAGTTTCAAAGCTAATTTTAAATGCTTGAACGAACCCTTTTTCTCTAGTTGGTAAATTATTGGGGCAATACTGATTGAAGACCCATTTCTACTATGTTGGTGTTTTAAAATTTTATGTAAAGTATACATTGAACGATACTGTTTCCACATGGCACCCATGAGAGAAGCAAGTCTCTCTCACCTGAATGTTGTCCATCTCTCCTCTTCAGACTTTGTTCCTCTTTGTCGTCCCTCACTGCATCCACATTCATCATCTCCCTGGTGTTCGCCTTCATCCCACTATGCAGCAATCTGTTGATGCTGGTAGTTGCGATGGCTGTAACGGGCCTGGCCATGGGCATCATCGATACCATCTCCAACCTGCAGCTGGTGAAGCTCTACCAGAAAGACTCCACTGTCTTCCTCCAGGTAAGGAGATGTGCTACATGCCCAAACATATGGGGACACCTGACCATCACACCCATATGTTTGTCTGAACATCCCATTGCAGACCCCCCCCCCCCCCCACCACCACCACCACCACCACCCTCCCTTTGCTGTTATAACCTCCACTCTTGTGGAAAGCCTTTCCAGTAGATATTGGATCCTGGCTGTGGGGATTTGGGGTTGAAGTCAGGGTTCTGTGAAGTTCTTCCATAACAGCCTTGGCACATGTCTTCATGGACCTTGCTTGGTCCATTGTCATGCTTGAACAGGTTTGGGCCCCATATGGGAGTGATGGACAAGTGTCCACATTTTTTTTTTTTTTTTTTGGTCAAATGAGTTGGGGTTGAGGAATTGCTCTAGCTTCAGAGAACAAGTTCCTACCAACACTGACCCCTCAAGACTTGATGCCTGAAGGAAAAGACCTTTCTAATAAGATGTATAGTCCAAAAGGTTGTTGATTTTGCCAGTTCATTAAAAAGACAATCTTTTGGAAGTTTTTCCAGACTGATCCAATTGGATCTAGCGTTCCCTGTTTTAGCTCCATGGTCCCTGGTTCAATCTTGAGTTCGAGTTACTGTCTGTACAGAGTTTCCCATGTTCTCCAGTATCCTCCCACAAACATGCCAGTAGGTGAATTAGCAACTCTAAATTGTCCCCAGGTGTGAACAAGTTTGTGAATGGAATGGTGTATTCCCACCCTGCATCCAGAATTCCTGGGATAGGTTCTAGATCCACTGCCACCCTGACCAATACAAAGTGCTTACTGAAGATGAGTGTCTAAATACAACCATAAACCATTCAAAGAACAATTCAGGAACCATAGTTAGCCTGTTTTGCATAGCTAGCTAAATTTGATGAGCAATTTGTTCACATTTGTACACTTGTAGCAAAAAGGTTTCATTTAGCATCCTGGAGAGTCTCTGGTTGTAGAACCTGACAATGACAACAGACTGTTTTGAATAAATTAATATCCTCTTCATTCAAATCATTTTATGTTTATAAATGTTCTCTTCTCGTCCAGGTGCTCCACTTCTTCATTGGTCTTGGGGCGTTGTTGAGCCCCCTCATCGCTGACCCGTTTCTGTCTGAAACCGACTGCATCTTGGGAAACGCCTCCATCAATTCATCGTCAACAATGAGACACTTGAGGAACAGCCTTTCTGGCAGACACCTGCATAACGTGTCCCACATTTCTCTCAATACTGACGGTGAAGTGGTCACCAAAGTGTCTTACGCCTTCTGGATCATGGCGTTCGTCAATGTAAGTAACATCGATTTATGTTAACAAGGCTGGCAAATGTGCTCAAACAAATTTAGGTCAAGTTACTTACATGGGCAAAGTTGATGAATATAACTTTAATTTATGGACTCTGCATGTGAATTTCTGTGGGGTGTCATTTTAAAATGTCTTGTGATTTGACGCTAGCATGGGAAGACTGCTAGCATGAGTCATACAACTACATCGGTCGTGAACACTGTAACGTTAAATTCTTATTGAATTTGCTGCATATGGAAGGCACAGCTCCTATGTATGGGGAATTAAACACTGACATTGCATCAAATGTGAATGTAATTCCTCATTGCATTGCATCTTGCTTTCATCACTATGTTGCACACATGCCGCAACACAATGCAATCACTGCCCAATCACAGTTCTAGGCTGTATTCGTGGGCATATTTTAATCTAAGAAGGGGAGTATGGCTTGAGATTGGCATTTTTTTTGTTCCCCAGAGGAGATGCTGTTCATGTAAAGGAACGTTCTTTATAGTTTCTTATTCCATAAGATCTTGAAGATTTTCAGAATTGTTACTTAATTATTAAACATAAGTATTCGTATGACTAAAAATACTTAAAACTAAAAGCAGGACCTATGAGTCTTAATTAATTTCTTCGACATTTCAATATTGATTATTAATTCGGAAAATTTTCAGGATCTTCTCTCGTTCTCTAACACATTTCAGCATGGCACGGTGAATTATGTTGACTTCTGACGTGAAATTCTTAAAAGGGGGGACCCAATCCCTTGTTGATGATCACACAATGTAAGCGCAATGCTGTAAAGTTTTTACTTTTCGGTGTGGCACGTTGTCCTCTTGTCACAAATGAACAGCAGTACTGTCTGTTTATAGCCATTCATAACTCCTACAGATTTGCGATTGCTTCTTGTTTTTTTTTTTTTTTTCTTGTTTTTTTTTTTATCCGCCATGGAATCTTTTCCATAATGTGATGAATGAATCTTTAAATAAAACAATGATATAATGGCGGTATCATTAAAGCAGCCTTGCTTCCCCTATACTGTTTGAATACATATTGGAGTTTAGCCTTCTTCCACACAGTGTTCATTTAGGCTTGAGTAAGCAAGATGATTTTTAATTAATTATTTTTTAAAAATCCTGTATGTCCTTCCTTGTTCCTATAGATAAGGACGCTTTTTATGAAGTGTATACACCATGAGGTGCAGCTAGAAAAATTGAGCCCTGCCTAGTCTGTATAAACTATCTAAAGCATGCGTTAATCCTAGAAAAGCTTCTGGCTTGAACAGTATAAGGATAAACCTATTCACAAACACAAGCATAAAATTTGGTCTAGAACAGGGGTGTCAAGCTCAAATGTGCACCCAGGTAGAATTTAGCATTTTTATGATCCCTTGAATGGCCTTCCTTTTTGTTTATTCATTTATTTACTTATGTTAGATGTTTTATTTTCTATTCTTTTGACTTTAGAGCCCAGGTTATTGAACAATTCTAGGAAAAGGGAGGACTAATGAACTATTCAAATGTATGCACTGTTAAGCCTAAAGGATACTATTGATCATTGCCTGTTTTCTGAATATTTAAAACCTTAGACAATTATGAAGAACCCACAAAGGCTTATCTCGGCTAACGTGTCGTTAGCTTCCCATCTCTCGTCTTTGCACGTGATTGACTTTTAATTTCTTTCCTCATATTAATAGGTCTCTACA